>NC_064849.1:123555660-123920660 GCF_024139225.1 Suncus etruscus
TGAAGCTGTTAGAAAGGAATGAAGTCATAAAATTTGCCTATACATTGATAGATATGGGAGAGTATCTCGCTGAGTGAAATGAGTCACAGAGGGACATAGAATGATTGCACTCATCTGATTGATATTTAAAAAAAAGAACATAGTATGAGAATAATAGTAAAAAAAATAGAAATGAAGTGGGGGGAGTATAAGACAATAATATTTTGAAATGATCACTCTATACAAGAACTGGGATATGCATGGAAGCCCCTTCAGTAACAATACTATATACTGCAGAAACACACAGTACCAGAGCGAGAGAGAGAGAGAGAGAGAGAGGAGAGAGAGAGGAGAGAAGGGAGAGACGAGAGAGAGAGAGAGAGAGAGAGAGAGGAGAGAGAGAGAGACTGTCATAGAGGCAGCCTGGGGTGGAGGGCAGGAAGTAAAACTGGAAAAGTTGGTGGCAGGAAATGAACACTGGTGAAGGAAGGGGGTGTTGGAACATTGTATGACTGAAACTCCAACTATCTACAACTTTTTTTGGGGGGGGGGCCACACCCGGCGGTGCTCAGGGGTTACTCCTGGCTGTCTGCTCAGAAATAGCTCCTGGCAGGGCACAGGGGACCAATGGGACTACCGGGATCGAACAACCACCTTTGGTCCTGGATCGGCTGCTTGCAAGGCAAACGCTGCTGGTGCTAGCTCTCCGGGCCCATATCTACAACTTTTTAACTCTGCGATCCCATGGTGATTTAATAAATAAAGAAAATTCATGCAAAGAATTTTTTTTCTTTAACATTTTACTAAGAGTCAATATAATTTGCTGCAGTGTGGATGGATCTGGAGTGGATGGATATTGAGTAAAATCAGTCAGAGGGGGAGGAATAGACTCAGAATGATCTCACATGTGGGATATAAAAAACTTCTTAGGGGAATAGCATGTGCCCAATGGCAATAGGACAAAAGAGCAGAAGAACTAACTGATTTTCAGTAGGAAGCTTAACATTTGAAAAGGGAGGGAGGAGATATGAAAGAAAGGGAGCATTAGGACAATTGTGCAGTGGAAAAGTGTCTACCACAGAGGCAGTTTGAGGGACAGGAGGGAAAAAGGAAATTAATGGAGGGTAAGAAAGAAATTGGGGTTGGAACAGTGTATGATTAAATTCAATCATAAATATTTTCTAACTGTAATTCATAGTGATTCTATGTTTTAAAAGACAGGCTTTATTACTTACCCCTAAGTAACTAAATACAAGATACAAAATCCATTTATTCTGGGTTGTATTTGTGATTTGGGGGCCACATCTGGTAGTGCTCAGGAGTTACTCCTGGCTCTGCATTCAGGAATCAGTCTTGGTGGGCTCAGGGGAGCATATGGGATACAGGGGGTCAAACTTGAGTTAGCAAGTACCCTACCTGCTGTGCTGTCACTCTGGCCCCTTATTGTGTTTTGTTTTATGAGGTAAAAATATTCAGTCTAGGGAGTGAATCAATTCATTAGTCACTTATCCAAAAATATTCTTCACTGTAGTAAATCTGAAAACATTACTTAACATCCATCATACAAAATAATTTTTTTTACAATTTTATATACTTTAGTCTTTCCTGTATTTACCATTGCAACTTTGTTTGGAGGAAAGAGAGAGAGCACTATGTCTCAGTGGTGACAAGCTGTGTCAGGATTGACTTCCTATATTGGTCAAGTGAAATCCTAAGGTTGTAAAAGCAAGTAAATGGCTCTTCATCCACGAAACAGATTTCACCTGGCCAAACAGTAATTTAATATATTGTTAGTTTCAGAAAAAGTTGTTTGAGAGAAAGGAGTTGCAAGAGAGAAGTCAACTGTTCCTGAAAATGTGGATTTTTTCTTTTTTCTTTTCCCTTTTATATCTTTTAAAAAATAAATTCTTTAATTGAATCATGAAATACTTTTTAAGCTGCAAACATTTTTTAATGAAAACCTTTTTTCCGGTTCTCAAGATAAAGAATTTTGTAAATTTTTCCATATATTTTCAAGCACTCATACTATCAAATCAGAGTTAGCAGTCAAATAAAGTTATACCAGAGCTAATAAATCCTAAGAGGTTTAATCTCCTCCTCTTTTTCAATTTGATTGCATATGGTACAAATCATTTATTTTAGAAAGAATTCACAGAATTACCCAAAAAGCTAACAACAATAACAACAAAATCTAGGAAGTCTAAGAGTAACTCAATTTGCATTTGATGAGGAAATGAATAAAGATAACCCCACCTTACTAAGTACATTAGATAGTACAAAGAAAGAGACTTACCAATTAATGTAAAACACCATATCAACAAAAGGAAAACTAACCCATATGATGATAGCAATAGATACAGAGAAAGCACTTGAGAAGATCCAACACCCATTCATGTTAGAAACTCTCAACAAGATGGGAATGAAACTTTTCTCAATATTGCCAAGGCCATTTACCTCAAGCCAATAGCAAATATTATACTCAATGGGAAAAAACTGAAAGCCTTTTCTCTAAAATCTGGCACAAGACAAGGCTGCTTCCTCTTGCCACTCCTGTTCAACATAGTACTGAAAATATTTGACAAAACAATTAGGCAAGAAAAAGATATCAAGGGCATCTATATAGGAAAGAAAGAAAGTTCTCACTGGGGAATATCTACTCCCACCCAGTGGTTCCCGACTGTGAGAAAACTGTAAGTGTTGCCTATGCATGTTTTCCACTGTCCTGTTTCCTGAAGCTCTTGGGAGTGGGCCGAAAAGGGCCCAGAAAAATAGCTTTCCCAGAGGCTCCAGAAGAGGAGCCGATCCGCTTCGCTTCGCAGCCACGCACTCTTTCTAACCAATAAATCCCACCACAACACTCAGAAAAAAATCACACTACAAGCGTGACAATGGGGAAACCTCGCAGACAAAAACCATGCACAGAGAATGAAGAAAATAGCGCGGATGACATAAAAAATTACAACCATCTGATAACCTCTCAGATAAGGAGTTTAGAAATAAGGAAGATGTTTGTAGAACTCAAAGAAAGCATAGATCGATCTGAACAGAACACAAAGACAGAAATCAGAAAACTCGAAACTGAAATAACAGATCTGAAAAACACGGTAGCTCAACTAAAAACCTCAGTGGGTGACCTCACCAGCAGGGTAACAGCAGCTGAGGATAGAATCAGCATACTGGAGGACGAGATGCAGAAAAACTCACACAGCAGAAGAAATTGGAAAAGAACCTTAAGACAAATGATCAGGCAATGGAAAAAGTACTCAAGAAATGTGAACAGATGAAAATAGAAGTCTTTGATAAACTCAACAGAAACAACATAAGAATCATTGGAGCCCCAAAGGCACAGGTAGGAAATCTCCAGGAAGAATCAACTGTCAAAGACATCATCAAAGAGATACTCCCAGAGTTAAAGACTACATGCAATCAAATCGTGCATGCCCGAAGAGTACCAGCTAAAAGAGACCCGAAGAAAAACACCCCAAGACACATCCTCATTACAATAACAAATCCCACAGATAGAGATAGAATACTAAAAGCAGCAAGATCAAAAAGGGAAATTACATTCAAAGGAGTATCCCTAAGACTTACAGTAGATGTGTCACAAGAAACTCTCAAGGCCAGAAGACAGTGGTGGGATATTGTGACAAGACAGAATGAAATGGATGCCTCAAAAGAATAATGCACCCAGCCCGACTCACACTCAGGTTTGAAGGAAGTATACATAGCTTCATGGATAACAACAACTCAGAAAATTCACAGATGAAAAACCAGACTTAAAGGAAAAACTGAAAGGGCTACTTTAAGACAAGAGAGACCAACAAATACAGAAAACTTATCTACAGAGATGACATTAAATCCTATGACAATCATCTCCCTCAATGTCAATGAACTAAATTCACCAATTAAGAGACACAGAGTGGCAAAATGGGTCAAAAATATGAATCCAACCTTCTGCTCCTACAAGAAACAAACCTGAATAGTCAGAACAAACATAGACTCAAATCAAAGGCTGGAGGAAAATCATCCAAGCAAACAACACCCTTAAAAAAGCTGGGGTGGCCATATTAATATATGATGACACCAACTTTATACTCAGAAAAGTTGTAAGGGACAAAGTTGGACACTATGTATTAATCAAGGGATATGTGCAACAGGAAGAAATCAGACTATTAAACATATATGCACCCAACGAGAGACCTGCAAATTATCTAATACAATTACTGACAAATCTGAAAGAAGACATCAATAATAACACAATAATTGTGGGAGACCTCAACACGGCCCTGTCAACACTTGATAGGTCAACCAGACTGAAACCCAACAAAAACATACTAGCCCTGAAAAGAGTAATGGAAGAAGGACACTCCACCCAAAAAAACCTGGATACACATTCTTCTCCAATGTACATGTGTCATTCTCCAGGATAGACCACATGTGACACATAAAACATACCTTCATAAAATCAATAGGATAGAAATCTTGCACGCTACCTTTGCTGACCACAAGGCTCTGAAATTAGATGTGAACTACAAAGGCACACAGAAGAAAAACTTTAACAATTGGAAATTAAACAGCCTGCTACTGAAGAACCAGTGGGTCTGAGATGAAATCAAAGAGGAGATCAAAACTTTCCTGGAAACAAATGATAATGAAGACACAAACTGCCAGAATCTATGGGACCCAGCAAAAGTGGTCCTGAGAGGAAAATTTATAGCTTTGCAAGCACACATCAGGAAGGAAGAAGGGGCCTACTTGAATAGTTTAAGATGCAGCTCATAGAATTAGAAAGTGCTCAACAAAAGGACCCAAAAATAGAGAGACAGAAGGAAATAACAAAGCTGAGAGCAGAAATCAATGAAGTGGAAACCCAAAAAACAATCTGAAAGATCAACGAAAGCAGAAGTTGGTTCTTTGAAAAAATAAACAAGAAATTATAGACCAATTATAGACCATTGGCAAAACTCACAAAGAAAGAGAGAGAGAAATCTAATAACTCATATTAAAAATGAAAAGGGGGATCATGACAAATATTGCAGAGATCTAAAGGGTAATCAGAGATTTACTTTGAGAAACATTAAGCTACTAAACATGAGACCCTAGAAGAAATGGATAAATTCTTGGACACTTATAATCTTCCATGGTTAAGTAAGGAGGATGTAGCATACCTAAACACCCCCATCACTATGGAGGAAATTGAAACTGTAATCAAACATCTGCCTAAAAAGGAAAGTCCAGGCCCAGATGGATATACTAATGAATTCTTTCAAACCTTTCAAGAGAAACTACTACCAATCCTAGCCAGGATCTTCCATGAAATTAAAAAAATGGGAACACTGCCAAACAGTTTTTATGAAGCCAATATCACCTTGATTCCAAAACCAGAGAGATGCTGCCAAAAAGAAAAATTACAGATCAATATCCCTGGTGAATGCAGATGCAAAGATCTTCAACAAAATCCTGGCAAATAGGATCTAATGCATCATCAAGAAGATCATACACTACAACCAAGTAAATTTCATCCCAGGAATGCAAGGATGGTTTAACATCCGTAAATCTATCAACATGATACACAACATCAACAACAAGAAAAATAAATATCACATGATCATATCAATAGACACAGAGAAAGCATTTGATAAGGTCCGACACCCATTCTTGATAAAAAAAAAAAACTCTCAGCAAGATGGGAATGAAAGGAACCTTTCTCAATCTAGTTAAAGCCATCTACCACAAGGCGATGGCAAATATTATCCTCAATGGAGAAAAAATTAAAGCCTATCCTTTAAATTCCAATACAAACAAGGCTGTCTGCTCTTAACACTCCTCTTCAACATAGTACTGGAAGTACTTGCTATATTGATCAGGCAAGAAAAAGATATCAAGAGAATCCAGATAGGAAAGGAAGAAGTCAAGGTCTCACTGTTTGCAGATGACATGATACTCTACTTAGAAAACCCTAAAGACTCTACCAAAAAGCTTCTAGAAACAATAGACTCATATAGCAAGGCACAAAATTAACACACAGAAATCAATGGCCTTTTTATACACCAATAATGATAAGGAAGAGATGGACATCAAGAAGGCAATCCCATTCACAATAGTGCCACACAAACTCAAATATCTTGGAGTTAACTTGACCTAAGACGTGAAGGACCTATACAAAGAAAACTATAAAGCCATGCTCCAAGAAATAAGAGGGGACACACGGAAATGGAAACACATACCCTGCTCATGGATGGCAGGATTAACATAATTAAAATGGCAATACTCCCCAAAGCATTGTACAAATTTAACGTGATCCCTCTAAATATGTCCATGACATTCTTCAAAGAAGTGGATCAGACACTTATGAAGTTCATTAAAACAATAAACACCCTCAAAAAGCTAAAGCACTCCTAGGGAAAAGAAATATGGAAGGCATTACTTTCCCCAACTTCAAACTGTACTACAAAGCAATAGTTATCATAACAGCATGGTATTGGAATAAAGACAGACCATCAGATCAGTGGAATAGGCTTGAGTTCTCAGACAATGTTCCCCAGACATACAATCACCTAATCTTTGACAAAAAAGCAAGAAATCCTAAGTGGAGCAGGGAAAGCCTCTTCAACAAGTGGTGCTGGCAGAACTGGTTAGCCACTTACAAAAAAGCGAACATAGACCCCCAGTTAACATCATATATGAAGGTAAATTTCAAATGGATTAAAGACCTTGATATCAGACCTGATACCATAAGGTATATAGAACAACACGTCGGTAAAAACACTCCATGACATTGAGCCTAAAGGCATCTTCAAGGTGAAACTGCACTTTCCAAACAAGTGGAAGCAGAGATAAACAGATGGGAATACATTAAGCTGAGAAGCTCCTGCACCTCAAAAGAAATAATGCTCAGGATACACAAGCCACCCACCTTGTGGGAGAAACTATTCACCCAATACCCATCAGATAAGGGGATAATATCCAAAATTTATAGGGCACTGACAGAACTTTACAAGAAAAAAACATTTAATCCCATCAAAAAATGGGGAGAAGAAATGAACAGACACTTTGATAAAAAAGAAATGCAAATGGCCAAAAGGCACATGAAAAAATGCTCCTCATCACTGATCATTAGTGAGATGTAAATCAAAACAAAGATGAGATACCATCTCACACCACAAAGATTGGCACACATCACAAAGAATGAGAACATTCAGTGCTGGTGGGGATGTGGAGAAAGGAACTCTTATCCACTGCTGTTGGGAATGCCTTCTAGTCCAACCTCTATTGAAAGCGATATGGAGATTCCTCCAAAAACTGGAAATTGATCTCCCATTCAATCCAGCTATTCCACTCCTAGGGATATACCCTAGGAACACAAGAATACGATACAAAAACACCTTCCTCACACCTATATTTATTGCAGCACTATTCACAATAGCCAGGATCTGGAAACAACTAAGATGCCCTTCAATAGATGAATGGCTAAAGAAACTATGGTACATATACACAATGTAATATTATGCAGCCATCAGGAGAGATGAAGTAATGAAATTTTCCTATACATGGATGTACATGGAGTCTATCATGTTGAGTGAAATAAGTCTGAGGGAGAGAGATAGATGAAGAATAGTCTCACTCATCTATGGGTTTTAAGAAAAATAAAAGTCATTTTTGCAACAATCCTCAGAGACAATGAGAGGAAGGCTGGAACTTCCAGCTCATTTCTTAAGCTCTCCACAAAGAGTGGTGAGTGCAATTATAGAAATAACTACACTGAGAACTACCATAATCATGTGAATGAATGAGGGAACTGGAAAGCCTGTTTAGAGTACAGGTGGGGGTGGGGTGGGATGGAGGGAGATTTGGGACATTGGTGGTGGGAATGTTGCACTGGTGAAGGACACCCTCCTTCAGTCTTTACATGACTGAAACCTAATCGCAATCATTTTTGTAATCAAGATGTTTAAATAAAGAAAAAAAGGAAAAAAGAAAGCTCTCACTGTTCACAGATGACAAGATATTATATTTAGATAACCCTAATGACTCTATCAAAAAGCTCCTAGAAACAATGGATTTGTATAGCAAAGTGGCAGGTTACAAAATTAACACACAAAAATCAATGCCCTCCTTATATACAAATAATAAAGGAGAAATAGACATTAAAAAGCAATCCAATTCACAATAGTAAAACAGAAATTCAAATACCTTGGTGTCAACTTATCTAAAGAAGTGAAAGAACTATACAAAGAAGGATACAAAACACTGTTTTAAGAAATAAAGGAGGACACAGGAAACGAAGGCATATACCCTGCTCATAGAGTGGGATGATCAATATTATTAAAGTGGCAATATTCTCCAGAGCATTGTATAGGTTTAATGCAATCCCTCTAATTGTACCCATGACATTTTTTCAAAGAAGTGGATAAAACACTCCTGAAATTCATTTGGAAAAACAAGTGCCCACAAATTGCTAAAGCAAATCTTAGGAAGAAGATGAGAGGCATCACTTTTCCAACTTTAAATTGTATTACAAAGCAATAGTGATCAAAACAGTATGGTATTGGAATAAAGACAGACCCTCAGATCAATGGAATAGACTTGGGTATTCAGAAAATGAAGTTCAGACCACAATCAATTAATTTTTAATAAAGGGGTAAGAAAAATCAAAATGGAGCAAGGAAAGCCTCTTCAATAAGTGGTGTCAGCCACATGCAAAAAAGTGAACACAGACCTCCATTAACAATGTACACAAAGGTCAAATTGAAACAAATTAAAAACCTTTATATCAGACTTGAAACTATAATTTATATAGTAGATAACATAGATAAAACATTTTATGACATTTAAACTAAAGGCATCTTCAAGGAGGAATCATCGCTGTCCAAACAAGTGGAAGCAGAAAAAAACAAACGAGACTACATTAATTCATCAGCTTCTGCACTTCAAAGGAAACAGTGACTAGGATACAAAGGCCACCTACAGAATAAGAGAAACTATTTACCCAAAACCCGTCTGATAAGGGGCTAATTTCCAAGGTACTACAGAACTTAACTTATATCTAAAGTCATCACACACATCACACACACATATGTCTGGCACACATCACAATCAGTACTAGAGGGAATGTGGGGAGAAAGGAAATTTCATTCACTGCTAGTAGGAATGACATCTGAAATTCTAGACTTTCTGTAAAACAATATAAATATTCCTCAAAAAAAAAAAAAAACTGGAAATGAGCTCCCATATGATCCAGCAACACCACTCCTATGGATGTATCCTAGGAACACAAAATCACAATATAAAAAATGCCCTCTGTACTCCTATGTTTATTGCAGCATTACTTATAATAGCCAGAATATAGAAGTAACCCAGATACCTGACAGAAGTTGAGTGGCTAAAGATACTATGGTATATCTATACAATGGAATACTATGCAGCTGTTAGGAAAATTTTTTAAGTCATAAAATTTGCCTATACATAGATAGATATGGAGACTATTATGCTGAGTGAAATGAGCCAGAGGGAGAGGGGTCAATATAATATAGTCTTAATCACTAGGGATATAAGAAAAATAAAAGACAGTGTGGCAATAATATCCAGAGACAATAGAGCTGAATGCTGGAGAACCAGCTCATGACATGAAGATTGCCACAAAGAGTGGTGAGTGCAGCTAGAGTACTAACCACAATGACAATACTATATGACTATGATAATGAGGTAGTGAGGGAGAATACCTGTCTGAGAGACAGACAGGGAGTTGGGGTGGGGAAGGAAATGGGGGGATATTGGTGGTGGAAAGATCACATTGGTGAATGGTGGTGTAATTCTATAACTGAAACTACAGTATAAAAATTTTTGTAAACATGGTGATGAAAGAAAGAAAGAAAGAAAGAAAGAAAGAAAGAAAGAAAGAAAGAAAGAAAGAAAGAAAGAAAGAAAGAAAGAAAGAAAGAAGAAAGAAGAAAGAAAGAAAGAAAGAAAGAAAGAGAGAGAGAGAGAGAGAGAGAGAGAGAGAGAAAGAAAGAAAGAGAAGAAAGAAAGAAAGAAAGAAGAAAGAAAGAAAGAAAGAAAGAAAGAAAGAAAGAAGAAAGAAAGAAAGAAAGAAAGAAAGAAAGAAAGAAAGAAAGAAAGAAAGAAAGAAAGAAAGAAAGAAAGAAAGAAAGAAAGAAAGAAAGAAAGAAAGAGAAAGAAAGAAAGAAAGAAAAAGAAAAAGAAAGAAAGAAAAGTATACAATGTATACTGCACACATTGACTTGACTAACTTGTGGCAGCATAGGTAACAGTGTTCTCAGGTACATATTATTCATCACTGCATGTTACATGTCCTAACCTTTCAATTTAATTGAATCTAACAGAAACTATTAAATTCAGTCTGGTTGCATAAGATTATGGCAGTCATTAATAAGTCAGATTTTAAGTGAATTGAAGATAAACTGCCTGAGTAAGAGGGCTTTTGCCTTCTGTTCAATTGTTGTTTACTGCAATGGAAACTAAAATACCAATACATTTAAGACTTCATTAAACTGTAATAGCATTTCCCCATATCTGGATCAAGTCAGGTATGCTGGCCTCTTAAGTTTACATGTAAATCAATACCAATTTGGAAAAATTTGAATGGCAATTTTCAAAATATACAACAGTTTCAGTCATTTTAGTTCTACATTCTGGGTGGAAAAATAAAAGCTGATCTATATAGGCTTTTCTCGGGAATTACCTGAGGCAAGTATATAATAAACATTGTTACATGTTTTTACCCACTGATCTATTTTTCTCTCAACAAATATAAGCAGTTTGTAAAACTTAAATCATATAAATTTAAAGAGTCCTTACAAATAGGCTGCTTGTTTTAGTTTAAAATACTATTACATTGTCCCTTTAAAATTCCCAACTTTCTATCCTCACAGGCAGACTTTTTAATTCACTATTCCTTTTTATTTAAAATTAAAAAGGTAAGAGCTGTATAGCCAATATAGGGTAGTAATGGAGAAAAGTGACTGGATTGATTTTGGCACAGATTTGTATTCAACGATATTCTATAATCTCTCGATCCTTCTGAGAGTATTGGGACATTTTCACTCATATATATCAAGTATTATAAATCAAATAAATAAATTTTCAAATAACATTATAACAGTTAAAAACCATTCTTAAAAAATAACAGTGTGAGTTTTTTAATATTTTGTGCACTAGAAAAGGTATGCTTACAAAGAGTGAAAATTAAAAGTTTATTTTAAGGAGGTAGTGTCAAAGGTAATTTTAAAATACATGTGTACTGTCACCTGAGAAAAACAAAGATCGTTTTAACAATTTGCCTTTAAGAGACTAGGTGTTGAGCAGAATCTGGTAAACTTCACCTATTTCAAATGTCTGCAACAACAACAACAAAAATAAAAACCTTAAGTGTGATGCATTCATCACTCTGAGAACAGTATTCATAGAATCAAGGTGATTATTTAACAAGTCTCCTGTTCTTAAAATAATTTATCCCAATACCCAAAATGATAACATTCTCTCTTGAATCCATACAAAAAGGCAGTAAAATCTGGTTGAGCACAGGCATTCCGCACAGTAGTTACAAGTTGTTCAAAAGATTGGGGTTCTAAATTTATTTTGATTTTCTTAGACTCACTCACTTGTGACCAATCTCATGTGCAATGGTAAAAGCTGAACCCAGGCCAATGTCTTCATTAATGCTGCAGCTCCTTTCAGGCTCACACATTCCAGCCACAGAGGCCAAGCCTGAATAAACAGAAGGAGACACAAAGGGTCAGCCAAGGTGTTTCAGTCTTAAAAAGCCATACTTCTAAATGCCTGGATTCTTTTTATAACCTCCATGCACAGAAGGAGCAGTTGGCAAAAGGTTAACTTTCTAGTCATTTGCAAAATCACTGGGGGGAGTTTCACTTTGCCGGCTAGACATTAATATTTTTTGAACTGCAGTCAGTGCTGGAAAATGTCTAGACTAGGGGTTAGATTTATAAATTTTACTTCTGGTAACTTGGGACCACCTAGTAACTTGAGCCAGAAGAGGGAATTCAAGAAAGCATTTCTATTTTAACATTCTTCAGGCTGTAGAAAGCAAAATATATTCACATTATTTTTCTAAAGAGATCTGTTTAAGTTTAGTGGGTTCATAAAAATATACAAGCAACTTTTAGTTAGAAAGAAAAGGGGATCCCAAATGGTTTTTTTAAATGACATTTTATAAAAATAAAAATAATTCAAAAGAGAAAAAAAAACTGTTCAAGATGGGGGGGTTGCATTTTTAATCCTCTGAAATTAATTTTGATAGTGATGCAACAATGTCTATAGAGAGTAAGTCATTCACATATACAATGTAGTTATCACTTCTTCAATCCCCCTTAATGCATCAGGATTTTACTAATAAAGTAAAAAGTATGGTGTAATTCACTGATTCTAGTGAAATGTCATGTTACTCAAGTATTCTCTTGGGAATTTAGTATGCAAAAGCTTAGTATTTTCCCAGTTGAAGTCATACTTAGGAAATTGGTATATGATTTTTAAACAGGTGCTTACAAACATTTTTTCTCTTGTTAAAGATAACATGTCATGTATTGCAAGAAAAGAGACATCAAATCATACTGATACACAAAAGATGGAAGTCTGAAGAAATTGAAGAAGGGTGGAGAAATAGTTCTGCAAGTAAGGTGTTCGTTTGCCTTACATGGAGTTTATTGGGTTCAGTCCCAAATCCTGGCCAGGAATAATCCCCGAGCACAGAGCCAAGAGTAAACTCTGAGCTCAGCTGGGTTGCCCAAAAGAACAAAATCTAAATAATTAAAGTAAAATCAGTATAATTTTTTTAAAAATTGAAGAAAGATAAGTCATATATTAAAGTATATCATTGTCACCTAAATATTAAATAAAAACTTTAACCAAAAGTGATTTCAACCTAATTTAATAAATATTTGTTGAGTAACACAAAAATATTCTTTGATAGGTGCAATTTCCTAGTTGCATTGACAAGAAACCTCTCGAAATTGTGTGCCTCTTTCAACCACATGGGAACAGAATTGGGTTTGGTGCTGGGTTTGTAAGTATTGTTTCTTTTCCTGTTATTTATGTAGAGGAGGTACAAATTAGAGAAAGGGCCGATTTTTGCCTTTCAGAGTAATTGTAAATTCCAGTGATAATCCAGTGCTGCTTGATCAGTTACTTACAAATCTTGGAGTTGAAGAAGATGTAAAAGAGGGACTAATTTGAGCAGAGTATTTTACTTTATTGTTTAATCAAAGATATTTAGTCAACATCACTTTCAAACTACAGAGACAAGTGAGAGAATACAAAAGTTTCTGTAGGACCTTCCCTAAATTTAAATAACAAATGAAGTCCAACATAATCCATATATGGAAGAATGAAAGCACTCTGACTATCTTCAGGCTTTATAAAATTTTATTTTTTAAATTACTAGGATTAATAATTGGTCATATAATATTTGTAGATAAACGTGTCTCATATTTACCCAAAAGCTGTTTTTCTATGGATTAGTTTAGTTTGCTCTCACTTAGTATGTCGCGTGCCTATATTTTTCATTGAGCATTCTCATGATTCCCCCAGGTACATTTGCAAGCATACATCAACCTAAGAAGCTGCTACAAAAGTATTAGCTCCTCTGAAAGAATACCTTAAGAACATATTCAGGAAGAACTACTGCTTGTTGGAAAGATAAAGGTAATTCTAAACTAATGAAAAAATAATTTAGATGCTAATATATTTTCACCACACCTCACCATCTTATGTATACCTATAAAGCCGAAGCTGCAAAGTTCTTATGTGTGATTGTGTTAATAGGGGTCTGATTACTATTTGGGTCATTAAGATTTCCTCATTTTGATGACCACAGTTTGCACCCTTAAATCGACTTAACAATGTTAAGTCACTAGAGGTTAGCAGTATAAAACCAATGTAAATGTTACCAAGATAAGAAAGCTAAAAGAAAAAATCTGGTCACTTCTGTACTGAAAATATTTTTTCATATTGAAGACCAACATAAATATCATTTTTACTGTTTTTATAATATTTATGTAGAATCAGTTTTCATTATAAGAGATGATATAAGCAATAATTTATCATGACTTATAGCTTGAAAAATAATTGATACTGAATTTTGAAATGCAGTAACATGTACCCAGTTATTAATGTGTATATTCTAAAAATTATTAATCTATCATATGGTAACAGTATTTTTTAAAAACTCATAGGAGATGTAAAATAAAAAAATTCTTCCTTGGAAAATAATAATAAAATAACAGATAATGTTATTACTAAAGTCCTAATAAAGAATTTATCAATATAAATAATTTAAAAAGCAAAGATATTTATAGACATATAGTTTCTCAAAAATACATATACAAGGAAAAAGCTCTAGCTGATACTTTCCTTGAGGTTTTGTACTGGCTGCATATAAAACTAATTAAGCTATTGGTAAATTATTGTAGCATATGAATAATAATGGAGTTAAGTTGATAGTAAACTAATATAGGTAACTCTTTGTAGTACTTTTATCACCTTTATATATTTTCTCATAAATGGTTTTAACAGTAATGTAAAGTCAGTTAAGGTAGTACTTACTAAGAAATGTAAAGAACAAAAGGCTATGCATAAAAAATAATACACAGAAATTGGCAAAACTACTTGCTAGTTTTCATTTTAAATTCCCTTCCATTGATTTTGGTCTTGTCAACCTAAAATGCCACACAGAAAAAATCTTTTTTTTTTAATTTATTGATTGATTCATTCATTGATTGGTTTGGGGGACTACACCTAGCAGTGCTCAGGGGTTAATCCTGGCTCTGTACTCAGAAATTGTCCTGGCAGGCTGGGACCATATGGGATTGCTGGGAATTGAATCGGGTCCTCCCTGGGTCGGCTGCATGCAAGGCAAATGCCCTACCTCTGCACTATCTCTCTGGCTCCCCCCCAAAAATATCTTTTTGTTGTAAGCTCTTCCTCTGTAAAGAGAGCGCTTTCTCTGTTATGCTTTTGTTTAATTAGCAAACTTCTCCACCAAAGTATTCATTGTTAGATTGGCATTTCTTCTCGAGCAATAAATCCTGGGGAAGTGATATAGGAGAAGTTTAGGAAGGTGGGCAAAAGCTTGGAAGTTTTAATTTCTTCAAATCCCACTGTATTACCCAAAATATTGGGGTCCACCTTTTCTCTCATTTCAGATACTTTAAAAACACTTAAATAATATATTACAGGAAATAAAAGCTTCTATTTCTTAAAACAATTATTATTACTTTACGATAAGTTAGTCTACTTAAAAACTAATCTTTTCTCATAATTGTATTTGCCCTTTGTAAATAACTTATAAAGTTATAAAGTGCTGTAATTTTTAATTGTATGCATATATGCTATGCAACAAATGTGATTTTTATGATTCTTCAATACAATAGAAATGTTTTCTATTTTATTTTATTTTTGATTTTTTGGACCACACCTGTCTGTACTCTGCTTACTCCTGGCCCTGTGCTCAAGCATCATTCTTATAAAGGCTCAGGAGACATTTCCTGTGCCAGGGATGAAATCCAGGTTGCTCTTCCCACTGTATTATGTCTCTGGCCCATAGAATATCATTGAGAAGTTTCTTAAGAATGCACATAATATTTAAAGAGCACAAGAGGGATAATTCTTTCCTCTCCACCTCTTGATGCATTATTTTACAAAATTTTATATTTCTTAAACACAAAAGCTTTCTAATAATACCTTGATATAGGGACATACTCTACAATATTGCACAAAACAAACATAATTTTTAATGTCTCTACTTAAAGTTTTCTTTTTCTAGGTTTTGAAGATGTTTGGTTAGTTTTCTTTGCTCTTAAACTTTTTTCTATTTTTGGAAAATACACTACAATATTAATTTTATGAAAATATGCTATTTTTGAGTAATCTTTACTTGATAACTTTGAATCATCTTCTAAGTTATTTTATTCATCTATGGACCAAAAATTTATCAATAAAATCAGTATCATAAATGCTTGTTCCCAAATACAAAATACATATGAAAAGGTCCAGTTTCTCAATTAAAAGGAGTAATTTCAGAAGTGCCAGAAAGGAAAACGATTAAATAAATAAGAAAAAGTAGTAAAGCTAATGGACCAAAAAATAATCCATCTGACCAATCTTCTTTTTATAAAATACTTACCCAGGGCCAGAGAGAGAGCCTAAGTAGTAGAACATGCCCTGAGTTTGATTCCCATTCCTCATGACCCACTGAGTACCACTGTGAGCAACAATAACTTACCCAGTGTTCCACAAGGCTTATTTTTATACGTGCATATATCATATCTGAAGAGAAAGAGAGATAAAATTTGTAAACAGATCAGGTTTGCAAAATGTTTTCATATATTCATCACATTTTTTCCCAGGAACTTTGGTTGTCAGCCCACAATCAGTGCAATTATGAGCAGCCAGCTGGAGTGTCGGTATTTTCAGCACTCTGGGGGACACCACCGGCTGTACTACACTCGCAGCCTCTGGCTGCAAGCCAGTGGGACACCTGCCAGTGAGACGGAGAGGTTAAAGTGGATTTCTGCAATTTCGAGTTCCATAAAACCATCTACCATACTGTTCTGAGGCTTGTCTGCAGATTGCTACTGCTTCTACAAAAAGCAAGTGAATGGGTTTTTAAATTCCAAACCTCTTTTGAACTTACTAAAATATTTTTTTTATTATAGCCACAGACTGTATTTTATATTGGACTATAAGCAGTTATTTTGAGTTCCTTCAACTCTAACCTGGGTTCTTGTATTTTTTTAAAAGTAGCTTAATACAGGAACGGGAATAAAATTGATAGCACATATATTTTTAAACATATAGGAGAGATTTAGTATGATCAAAGTAATATTTTTGCTGTTATTTGTTTTGTTTTGGGCCCAGACCCAGTGGTGCTCAGGAGTGACTCCAGATTCTGCACGCAGAAATCACTCCTGGCAAATTTGGAGATCATATGGAATGCTGCGGATTGAACCCAGGTCGTCTTTGCACAAGGCAAGGGCCCTCCCTATCTGCTGTACTATATCCTTCACCCAATAGAAATATTTAAAGTGATTTTACTAATAACTAAAACAACAAATTGGTTAAATAAACAGTTTAGTAGAATGTTTTCCACATGCTGGACATAGATAATTCTGCACTGTACTGAATTGCAACTTAAAACCAAAATTGGAGTTTGTGAAGTAGTTCTATCTATTTTTACAATATTTTACCACTAGAATGCTGTTGATTAATCTTTCAAATCAAATGTAGTAGTCAATAAAAAACTAAAACAAACAAATTGGCAAACAGGAAAACTAGTTCCCTTGTGAAAACAATGGATGGTAACAGGAGAAGGATGAAGGGTTAGAGGAAAAGTAAAAGTGCCTTGAGCTGTTGAGATGGCACTGAAACTTCCATAGCAGATGTGGTAAGCATTCGCATACAAAGGTGTGAAGCTAAACCCCAGGAATTCTATTGTATTGCTAACCACTGATAAAAATAGTTGGAGTATTCCATATTTAAAGGAAAAATTATAAAACATTTTTATTTTTATGCTATATGTTAGACATGAACAAAATATTTTCATATAAAAATACAATTTCACAAACCACAGGAAATCCAAGTGTAAAGGTTCTCTTTTGTTGTGCATATATAATGGGTCTGCATTATTACCAGGAAGAGGAGGTTAATAGCTAATCCTCATTCTCTTTCTTCACTGAAAATGCACTTTCAAGAAGCAAATTCTAAATACATATGAGATTGTTGTTGAGATAATTTAAATCTCTGGAGATTCCCTTTGCTTAAATTAAAATGTTCAAATTCTTCATTCTATTCCCTGCACATTTGAGGAAAGGGATTCTTTCTCCTCATGCATAACTTTCTCTTCTGATCATTCACATATGTATCCCCTCTTTTCTCTTGTAACTGGGAAACCACAGGATTACAGTGTCTGGTACGCTCATGAATATCAGATATAGAGTGGATACTGGTGCACACTAATGTACCCTGAAAGTTAATCAGGGGTGTAACAATTTATCTTGTGATTTGCCTGGGTAATGCCTATGACTTTATATAAACACAGCTATACCAGCACTCTTCAAGAAAATACAAAGACTTTGCATAGGCAATGCTGTTCTAAGCACTTAAAAAAATCTATTTCTCAAATCCTCAACTTCCTTAGGTTCCCTTTCTTAAATTTGAGCTATTTGAAAATATATCCAAAATCTTCCAGTATTTCTCTCCTCCTTTGCTTTTTACAATCACTGTTTCTAATTCTCAAAAAAAGAAAGAAAGAAAAAAGAAAGAGAGAGAGAGAAAGAGAGAAAGAAAGAAAGAAAGAAAAAGAAAGAAAGAAAGAAGAAAGAAAGAAAGAAAGAGAAGAAAGAGAAAGAAAGAAAGAAAGAAAAAAGAAAGAAAGAAGAAAGAAAGAAAAAGAAAGAAAGAGAGAAGAAAGAAAGAAAGAAAGAAAGAAAGAAAGAAAGAAAGAAGAAAGAAAGAAAGAGAGAGAGAAAGAAAGAAGGAAGGAAGGGAAAAAAGAAAGAAGGAAGGAAGGAAGGAAAAAAGAAAGAAAGCACACTTATGCATTGCAGACCTTATAATGGTGAAGAAAGAAAGAAAGAGAGAGAGAGAGAAAGAAAGAAAGAGAGAAAGAAAGAAAGAAGAAAGAAAAAGAAAGAAAAAGAAAGAAAGAAAGAAAAGAAGAAAGAAAGAGAAAGAAAGAAGAAGGAAGGAAGGAAGAAGGAAGGAAGGAAGGAAGGAAGGAAGGAAGGAAGGAAGGAGGAAGGAAGGAGGAAGGAAGGAAGGAAGGAAGGAAGGAAGAAGAAGAAGGAAGAAAGAAAGGAAGAAAGGAAGAAAGAAAAGAAAGAAAGAAAGAGAAAGAAAGAAAGAAAGGAAAGAAAGAAAAAAAGAAAGAAGAAAGAAAAAGAAAAAGAAAGAAAAGAAAGAAAGAAAGAAAGAAAGAAAGAAGAAAGAAAGAAAGAAAGAAAAGAAAGAAAGAAAGAAAAGGA
Organism: Suncus etruscus; assembly: GCF_024139225.1. Classification (NCBI taxonomy): domain Eukaryota; kingdom Metazoa; phylum Chordata; class Mammalia; order Eulipotyphla; family Soricidae; genus Suncus; species Suncus etruscus. Next base: position 123,574,638 of record NC_064849.1, read on the forward strand.
GAAGGAGAAAGAGAAGAAGAAAGAAAGAAAGAAAGAAGAAAGAAGAAAGAGAGAAGAAAGAAAGAAAGAAAGAAAGAAAGAAAGAAAGAAAGAAAGAAAGAAAGAAAGAAAGAAAGAAAGAAAGAAAAAGAAAGAAAGAAAGAAAAGAAAAGAAAAGAAAAGAAAAAGAAACAAAGCACACTTCTCATGCATTGCAGACCTTATAATGGTGCACTGCCCCAGAATATAATGTCTTCAGAGTATTAAAGCAAAAGACAATTTTAAAAGGGACCGACTGTTGGGGGAATAAATCTTATAAGTAAACAAAAAAATTTAAATGCTGTTCATTTCATTTTGGCAAAACTGTCTTTTTCTGTTAGTCTGTTTATAAACCAATTTATATGTATATCTCAAAATTATAATTTAAAATTGAGATGATTGTCATGGCATATATTAATATATTCATTCAGTCTACAAAATGAAATCAAGTTTTTTATTGATAGAAAAATGTCAACTAAGGGGGCCAGAGAGATAGCACAGTGGCGTTTGCCTTGCAAGCAGCTGACCCATGACCTAAGGTGGTTGGTTCGAATCCTGGCGTCACATATGGTCCCCTGTGCCTGCCAGGAGCTATTTCTGAGCAGATAGCCAGGAGTAACCCCTGTGCACCGCTGGATGTGGCCCAAAAACAAAACAAAACAAAACAAAACAAAAAAAAAAGTCAACTAAGTAATTTGACAGTGAGGAGTGACTTAGCCAATTAAATTATATGGCAAACAATTTTCATTATTGAATAAATTAAGTACACTGAAAAAGTTTGACAAAAATGATTTAAAGCAAATACAATACTTGTTAATTATAGTAGCTACTGTTACTCAAATATATAATAAAACTATTTTATATAGTCATATTTAAAATATGTAAAGCAATATGATTTTTAAGAACTATTTGAGGAGGCAAATTAGGCAAAATGTTGAAGATCAGAAATGAATACAACTTATATTTCTACCTCATAAAAGACTTTTTCATCTCTCATTGCTCTTATTTTTCCTATATCGTTTGTTACACTAATGACAACTATTATTTTACATATTGAAAATATCTGCATAGGGGCCGGAGAGATAGCATGGAGGTAAGACATTTGCCTTCCATGCAAAAGGTCATTGGTTTGAATCCCAGCATCCCATATGGTCCCCCGAGTCAGCCAGGAGTGATTTCTGAGCATAAAGCCAGGAGTAACCCCTGAGCGCTGCTGGGTGTGACCCAAAACCCAAAAAAAAAAAAAAACAAAAAAAAAAAAAAAAAAAGAAAAAGAAAATATCTACACAAAGGCTTTATATTAACCACTACTACAAACTAGAGCATCTTAGATTTAGATAATTTCATTTACATTTTCTTCAGTCTTTCCCAATCTTTTAACACATCAAAAAATTCTCAATAAGATATCATATAAATTCAGACTTCTTTTTTGTGATTTGTATTCTATTCACACTATACCCATCTTTATTCTATGTTCATGGAGAGAAATTATGGCCTACAGATTAGCTTTAATATGAAAACACTGAAAAACCACCTTTTTGACATTTATTCTTTCATATATGGTTTGCTAAGTATCTTCCTTTCTTATATAATATACACATTTAAGAAATTTAAATTTAAATTCGATATGCCCTGCATAGTTCCATAAAATAGAACTTGAAGATGAGTAAAAGGTTAGTTGTGGTGTGCTTGGAAGAGGATGCCTATAAAGCTACAAACGGATGTGGAAAAAATTAAACAAAATTAATGTAAAGAAGTTAAACTCATATACAAAATCATTAGACTTGAATTTATGGAAGAGAGGGAGAAAAGAAAAAAGGAGGAAGGGAGGAAACAAAAATGGAAGAGGTAATTCCACAATAGATAACTAATTCATAGAAAATAAATTTATATAAATTAAAGCATCTTAAACATATTAAAGGTTTAGCCAAATAAATACAAAATGTAAAGTTTTCAAGGCAGATAAGTTAAGGAATGCAAGGCTGGTTTAATATCTGTAAATCTATCAACATAATACAAAACATCAACAACAAGAAAAATAAAAATGACATAATCATATCAATAGATGCAGAGAAAGCACTTGATAAGGTCCAACACCCATTCTTGATCAAAACTCTCAGCAAGATGGGAATGAAAGGAACCTTTCTCAATATAGTTAAGGCCATCTACCACAAGCCAATGGCAAATATTATCCTCAATGGAGAAAAACTAAAAGCCTTTTCCCTAAATTCTGGTACAAGACAAGGCTGTCCTCTCTCAACACTCCTTTTCAACATAGTACTGGAAGTACTTGCTATAGCGATCAGGCAAGAAAAAATTATCAAGGGAATCCAGATAGGAAAGGAAGAAGTTAAGCTCTCACTGTTTGCAGATGACATGATACTTTACTTAGAAAACCCCAAAGACTCTACCAAAAAGCTTCTAGAAACAATAGACTCATATAGCAAGGTAGCAGGCTACAAAATTAACACACAGAAATCAATAGCCTGTTTATACACCAATAATGATAGGGAAGAGATGGACATTAAGAAGGCAATCCTATTCACATTAGTGTCACAAAAACTCAAATATCTTGGAGTCAACTTGACCAAAGACGTGAAGGACCTATACAAAGAAAACTATAAAGCCCTGCTCCAAGAAATAAGAGAGGACACACAGAAATGGAAACACATACCCTGCTCATGGATTGGCAGGATTAACCATTAAAATGGCAATACTCCCCAAAGCATTATACAGATTTAATGTGATCCCTCTATAGATACCCATGACATTCTTCAAAGAAGTAGATCAGACACTTATGAAGTTCACTTAGAACAATAAACACCCTCAAATAGCTAAAGCACTCCTAGGGAAAAGAAATATGGGAGGCATTACTTTCCCCAACTCTAAACTGTTCTACAAAGCAATAGTTATCATAACAGCATGGTATTGGAATAAAGACAGACCATCAGATCAGTGGAATAGGCTTGAGTTCTCAGACAATGTTCCCCAGACATACAAGCAACTAATCTTTGACAAAGGAGCAAGAAATCCTAAGTGGAGCAGGGAAAACCTCTTCAACAAGTGGTGCTGGCAGAACTAGTTAGCCACTTGCAAAAAAGTGAACATAGACCCCCAGTTAACATCATGTACGAAGGTAAAATCCAAATGGATTATAGACCTTGATATCAGACCTGATACCATAAGATATATAGAACACCACTTAGGTAAAACACTCCTTGATATTGAGCCTAAAGGCATCTTCAAGGAGGAAACTGCACTTTCCAAACAAGTGGAAGCAAGGATAAACAGATGGGAATACATTAAGCTGAGAAGCTTCTGCACCTCAAAGGAAATAGTGCCCAGGATACAAGAGCAACCAAACCTGTGGGAGAAACTATTCACCCAATACCCATCAGATAAGGGGCTAATATCCAAATTATATAAGGCACTGACAGAACTTTACAAGAAAAAAACATCTAATCCCATCAAAAAATGGGAAGAAGAAATGGACACTTTGATAAAAAAAAAAAAAAAAGAAATACAAATGGCCGAAAAGCACATGAAAAAATGTTCCTCGTCACTAATCATCAGGGAGATGCAAATCAAAACAACGATGAGAAGCCATCTCACACCACATAGATTGGCATACATCACAAAGAATGAGAACAAGCAGTTCTGGTGGGGATGTGGAGAGAAAAGAACTCCTATCCACAGTGGGTGGAAATGCTGTCTAGTCCAACCTTTATGGAAAGCGATATGGAGGTTCCTCCAAAAACTGGAAATTGAGCTCCCATTCGACCCAGCTATACCACTCCTAGGGATATGCCCTAGGAACACAAGAATACAATACAAAAATCTGTTCCTCACACCTATATTTATTGTAGCACTATTCATAATAGCCAGGCTCTGGAAACAACCAAGATGCCCTTCAGCAGACGAATGGCTAAAGAAACTGTGGTACATATACACAATGGAATATTATGCAGCCGTCAGGAGAGATGAAGTCATGAAATTTTCCTATGTATATGGATGTACATGGAGTCTATCATGCTGAGTGAAATAAGTCAGAGGGAGAGAGAGAGAGACACAGAATAGTCTCACTGATCTATGGGTTTTAAGAAAAATAAAAGTCATTTTTGCAACAATTCTCAGAGACAATGTGAGGAAGGCTGGAACTTCCAGCTCACTTCATGAAGCTCACCACAAAGAGTGGTGAGTGCAGTTATAGAAATAACTACACTGAGAACTACCATAACCATGTGAATGAATGAGGGAACTGGAAAACCTATCTAGAATAAAGGTGGAGGTGGGTGGGATGGAGGGAGATTTGGGACATTGGTGGTGGGAATGTTACACTGGTGAAGGGGGTGTTCTTTACATGACTGAAACCTAATCACAATCATATTTGTAATCAAGATATTTAAATAAAGATATAAAAAGACACAGAAGTTAATAATCAAAGAAACATAGTGTATAATTTCACAGCGGCTGAAACAATGAGTATGTATTGAATGAAAAACAAAAATAAACTTAGCGATTTGGGATGCAGTGGGCAGATTACTGAGAGCCTTGATGGTCAAACCAGATTTGAAATTTGAAATTTTCTATAGTCAAAAGAAACTTGGAAAATGGTACAGTTAAAAAGTTTGAGATTTTACGTTAACAATCTAAACTTAAATGGGCCTGTTATACTGGCAGGCAGGGGGCAAAGGGCAGTAGTACAGAATGCACTCTGGGTTCATTGGTGGAGGGAAGTTGACAGTGGTGGTGGGAATGGCCCTGACTCGTGTATATCTGAAATTCAACAATGAGTAACTATGCAGATCAAGAAAAAAAAAAAAAAGAAACTGCAATTTAATTAATAAAGCTATTATCACTAAAAAAAAGTTTGAGTTTTTTACTTGAAAGTAAGTTCATATATACATATATATACATATTGAGTTTCAATACAGATAAATCTTTGCAGCCATCTCAGAAAAAGGTAGAATGGTAGGGATAATATTACTGCATATGTAATCCACAGTTTATCAGATAACGTTCAGCTATGCCTGTCTCTGATGATGAGCACAAGAGAAAATTGATAGTCTAATGAAAATATAACAAATATTCATTATTTATTGAAAATGTGTTTTTCCTAGAAGAAATTAATAATGATTCAGATCTGTGGGTGACCAAAAAATTTCTCATGGCACTTAGCCACTCCTGCAGAAATACACTTAAGTATTCAGCAAACTTGGTAGATTTTTCACTTAGGTAAAGAATCTAAAAGATTTGAGTCAAGTAGCTATCTTAGAGGTCAGTGCCTTGCATATGCATGATTCCAAATTTGATCCCTGACATCACAATGCCCCAAAGCATCACTGGCAGCTATTGTCCTAGTCATCTGTAAGTGCCACCACATTGGTGTTGTTTGCCCTCAGCATCTCTGGACCCAAACAGCACCACACTGCTTAAACCCAGCATTGACCTGTTCAACCCAGTTAGCCAAGCATCAGTAGAAGTGACTCCCAGCCCCTGAGAACTGCTTCAAAGGTTCAGGGAGAAAACAAAAAAAACATCTGTGCTATGTTTTGAGTATTCTTTATTGGTTTGATGGATCGTGGTACCAGATAAGAGAATTAAGGGTAAATATGTTTATGATATCTTGAGGAAATTTTCCATGCAATGTTGCCTGAATTTGATATAACAGCTAGAAAATCAACAAGTTTATAAAGCAAAATGTATAAACTACTTGGTGCCTTCTTGTTTAATAAATATTTGAAAGCTTATTGGAATTGAATTTTAGAATTTTTATTCACTTTGACTAGTAATAACATCCATTCACCAAATAATAGATTTTGCCTGATGGGCTTAACTTGGGTCAATTTTAAACAGAAAAAAATAATTCTAATTGGTGAAGGAGGTGATACCATATAAAAAATTTTACGTGATTATTTTACCATAACACATATTTTTAAAAGATTCCTCCTTTTAGGACTATACTTACAATTGTTAGCAGAAGGAAGACTTCAGTTACGGATTGAAACTACAAGGGACTGGTCATATATCTTTGTGTCAGAACACATGTTTCATGTGAATGAAACTCTGGGCTCTATCTCAAACACCACATAAAGAATAAAAACGTATTCAGTCATATTTAGAAATTAAATTATATAGAATCAAGTTGTTTTTGTAAAAATTGGAAATGATAACTCTTCAAAAACCTAAATTTCAAATGGTGGTTAACTTTCTCGACTATATTGAATTTCCACCAAGTCAATATAGGCTCAAATTTGGCTCAATACCCTGATTGCGTGTGATTGTTCAACAATTGTTGCCTATGAATAACAAAAAACTGAGCATGAGTAAATTATTAAAAATATTTTAAAGTGAAGTCAGAAAGTCAGTATTAGGGATATGGTGCTTGCCTTGCATAGAGCTGACACTACTTCAATCCACAGCACCATGTGTGGTCGGTCCCCAAGCACAACCAGAACTTGCTCCTGATTACAAAGCCTGGGGTGGTACCTGATCCCTCTGGGAGTTACCTCTAAACAATCCCCACAATATTTCAAACTGCTTTGTTTAGTTACTTTTATTATAAACTTATTATTTGTCTAATTTACCTATAAAATTTTTGTATATACTTTCTTATTCCAACTATTTCCCATAATTCCTAGTTTCCCTTCCTTTTTATGTATACATATCAGATTCCTTCCTAAAAACTATTTCTTTTTGTTTGGTTGGTTTTTGACCACAACCTGTGATACTCAATGGAGCGGGGATTGAACCAGGTCAGCCACATGTAAGGCCTTACCCTTCTATTTGTTCTACCTCCAGACTCCTACAAACTATTCTTGTTGCTATAAAAAACAAAAAAAAAAAAACAAAAAAAAACCCTGTTTCTACTTGAAAAGTTGTCTAACTTAAACTATATTACATTTAATTCATGATATAAGTTTATAATCGAAATAAAAATGTGTTGCACCTGCTCAATATCTCATACTTCTGACATCTTCCCTTTAAATATCATTTTCAAAGTTCAGTCATTGACAATCCTCACAAACTTCATGCTGCAGCCCTTTATTTCTCACAACTTATTTTTACCTAACATGAGCTTCATTTTCTATTCTATAAACTCCTCTGACAAACACAGGTATTGTCTTTCCAAACTGAACCGTCTATATCTTTTGGTTGTCAAAGGTATGATGTCAAAAAACGAAAGATAGTGACACAGAATGAACTATTTTGTTGTTGGAAGTACGGTTCATCCAGTGGTGCTCAGGTATTTCTCCTGGATCTACACTCAGGAATCACTCTTATTGGGCTCTGGAACTGAACCTGTTTGGCTGCATGCATGACACATGCCCTCCCCACTGTACTATATAACTCCAGTCCCAAGAAAATGACTTTAATGGGCACAAGACTCAACTTTGAATGCTAATCAGTCATAAGGAACTGGCTTTAAGGATCAGGAAATGGCTCAAAAGATTGGAGTACATGATCTCATGAAAGGTCCAGGTTTCATTTCCAACACTACATGTCTCCAAGCATCACAGGGAATGACATCCAAGTATAAGAAGTTGCTCCTGAGTACTTCCAGGTACAGCTCCCTCTCCCACCAAATATGTATATATGTATATATACAAAACAATTATAGAAAATGAGAAACATAAATTTTTGAATAAGAATATTCTTTTTTCTCCAAGTTAAAATTATTAACAGCTTTTTTTATAAATTACTATTAAAAGTAATTACTAAAGGTATAACTTCCTCGAGTATTAAGGGAAAATTATACTTCACATAAAAATATAATGAAACTTTTATAAACAATAAAAATGATAAGTCTTTCTTATATTACAATTTACACACATAACTTTTATATACTTTATTGCATATAAATTTTTTCTGTAACTTTCTACTATAAGATTCTTTCAGTTTTACAGAACATGGTAGACCACAATAGTGCTTTGCCTTAAAATAAAGTGCACAGCTTATTTTTCTTCTTCCTCAAAAACCTCAAAACCAAGAGAGCTATTTAAAGCAATAAAGGAAAAACATAATATACATGTCAAGTATTGCTCAATAGGGAGAATAATTTTTCTATTGTTAGTATATAGGTCTTTTATTTCTTGCCACAAACAGCCAATGGCCTAGTTCTGTTAAGCAGTACTTTACTAGTTGATTTACAAAGATAAAGCATTGTTATTTATGTTCAGGAAAACTATTTGACAATATTAATTTTGAAAACATGTGCACTTTTTTAAAAACACATATGAAGAAGTATCCTTAGAAAAAAACTCCTTTGGGTACATTGTTACTCATAAGTATGCATTTTAAAAAGTTTAAATCTGGGGGCAAGAGCAATAGTATAGTGGCTAAAATGCTTGTCTTGCATGTTATCAACCTGTGTTTGATCCCCAGCACCCCATATGATCAAATCCCGAGCACAGCCAGGAAGGATGTCTGAGCAAAGAACCAGGAATAAGTCTTGAGCAGTACTAGATGTGGTACAAATAAAGAATTATCAAAATAAAGAACTACTAGTTCAAATTAAAAAAAATTTTTTTAAAGATTTTACATTTGCCTTAGTCACTAAAACAAAAACTTTCTATGTGTAAAATTGTTCTTACATCTAATCTAAATCCTTCATGCTATAGGATAAATTCATTTCTTTTTATTTAACATCCAAGTGAAGATTGAGAACATCTGGTCCCCATCCTTTATGCATAAGTTAAATACCTCTAAGTCCTCTCTTTTCTGGAATAATAATAATCCCTGCTACTTGAAATTTTTTCTTTTAGTTTTCCTTTTCAACCCTTTAATCATCCTTGTGGTCCTGCTCTGAACTTTCTCCAAGTTCTCCATGTCCTTCTTTAGTGGTAGGGCCCAGAACTAGAAGCAATTCTCTCAGAACAGTCTGACCAGTGGCAAGGACAATTAGAAAATAACTCCTAGTTTTCTTCATTCTTGATTTTTATTTATATGACCTTGTATGTGTTTGCTTTCAGCACAACACTACAATGTTAACGCATACTAATCTCATACTATTACTCATCTCATACTCATACTAATATCCCTTTACTACTAAGGGAGTTTCAAAATTTACTTAAATATAATCAATTATTGAGCCTCTAAAGTTTATGTACATTTATTTTCTTCAACATACTGCTTTATGATTGTCCCAATTATATTTCTAAGTAGTGTCTCAGATTACTTATTTTCCTTTTAACTGTGATATAAATGCACTGATGCTTCTTGCCATATATCTCTCCAATTTCAATTGCCAATAATCAATTAAGAGTAGAATACCTAATCACTTTATAAGATCGGATTAAATTTCCTAGAGAACAGTGCATAATTTATCACACTCTGGGGAAAAAAGATGATTGTGAAGGTTTAATAAATTTATCACAACAGGGGCCAGAGAGATAGCATGGAGGTAAGGCATTTGCCTTGCATGCAGTAGGACGGTGGTTCGAATCCCAGCATCCCAATATGGTCCCCCAAGCCTGCCAGGAGCTATTTCTGAGCATAGTGCCAGGAGTAACCCCTGAGCGCTGCCAGGTGTGACCCAAAAACCAAAAAAAAAAAAAAAAAAAGGAAAAAAAAAGAATTATCACAGCACCTTCAGGGTTCATGACATCAAAACTGTTAAAGGAACCAAAAAGGATAAGGCATAAAAACCAAAATACTATCATAACTGCATAAAGTCTCATAACTAGATTTAAAAACATTCCAATAAGCAACCAGTTTCTTTTGTGGAAAACAAACAAACAAAAAGAATATCACAGTACATTGTAACTATTTGGATTATAGTTGCTCTGGCCCTATGAGATAATCCTGTCAACTGGACTTGATTTTTGGAATAATAAATTCAGCAAGTTTACTAATAAACAGTGCTATAAAACATTTTTATAGTGACACCTGAACTGAAAGTACATCAGATAAAATATCAGCAAACTTCAATCTTCTTGTTTTACATCAGATGAGAGTGAGATATTCAAACTTATTCTTGAAGAAGAATGTTTAAACAAATAAAATCCACCAAGTCACCTACTACTATCAAACAGACATGAGTAGTGATATGTGTATGTGTGTATGCTGGGTCACATTTGGTACTGCTTGGAACTACTCCTGGCTTTGAGCTTGAAGATCACTTCTGGAAGGAATTGAGGGACAATAAGATATCAAGGACTGAACCTGAGCTTCCCATGTGCAATAAATGCATTAGTCTGTTGAACTCTCTCTCTCTTTCTCTTTCATTCTCTCTTTCTCTCTCTCTTTTTTTTCTCTCCCTCACCCACAAATAATATAGTAAGCTTAGTTCAAGAGTGGCTGCAGATGAAAGACAAAAATCAGTACTTAATTGCCATGGGGGAAAGACTAACCTTGGTATTCTATAATCCACCTGATCAAAGCTATCCAGGTCAATTTTTTTTTAGTTTTATTTTTTTAATCTGGGCGGGGAGGAGTTGAGCCACACCTGGCAATGCAATGCCTGAGTAAGAAGATAACTCTGTATGGTGCTCAAGGTTGTCTAGTGGTGACCCAGAGTTTAGGAACAGAACCTCGGGGTTCAAGCATGTAAAACCTGTGCTGCAGTTCTTAGAATCATCTCTCTATCCCCCAGTCAGCTTTAAAAATGTTTAGTGAGGAATTGAGTGATAGTACAGCAAATGGGGTGTTTGCCTTGCATGCAGCCAACCCAGGTTCAATCCCTGGCATCCATTTGGTCCCCTGAGCACCACCAGGAGTGATTTTTGAGCATAGAGTCAGGAATAACCTGAGTGCTACTGGGTGTGGCCCCAAAAAACAAACAAAAAAAGTTTAGCTGGCATTAATAAAGTCCTTGACAAAATTAAGAATGATCTTTATATGTGCTAAAACATGGAATAAGTTAATTTATTGCTTTAAATTAAAATGATAAACCAAAAAGTAGTTAAAACTGACTACCACTTTAGAATGATGATGATGGGCTAATTTTTTAAATAAAGGCAATGGTTTAAATCAATTAAATTATTAACCATAAAAAAACAAATATGAGAATGCCTAAAATTGCTAAGTCGGGATCTAGAGAGAGTTCAAAGAGACTGAAGCCTTAGTTTTATATGCTTCCCAGCTCCCCCAGTCCCATAAAAAAATAGCCCTGGAAGCCCATCAGCACAGAGCAGTGTCTGGCTCTGGTAGCCTCAGCATTGCTAGTATTGAGCACCAAACCATCAGCCTGCACAGTGGGCCAAGTGGCTTCACCCCCAGGCTCTCCTGAAGCACCACCTAAAAGCCCTCCCCCAAATAAAAGTAAGGCAATCAAATTGATCAATCAAAAATAACCATAAAATCATTTTATTTAGGGATATAGGACTAACATCCAAAAGAAACAGCTAGAAAGGGATGGAGCAAGAGAAGTTACTTATTACCATAATAATATGTCATTATGGTTAAAACAAAAAAGAAAAGCCCTGTCCTACACGAGGTTGATTAAAACACAATTGGTGGCCAAAAAAAATTTGGAGTAAATTAAATGACAGTGATACAAATAAATGATAATAGAAGACAGAGCATTCAATAATGATAGGGAACCATTAATGGTTTATCTTAGCCTCAAAAATGTGCGCAATGTCTCCTGGAATGTACTTAATTGCTGTTCTCATAATCCACCTATGTTTGTCTAAACTTAAAATTTCTTGACTCCTCTTCCAATTAAGAAGTAGGGCAACATGATTATTCTGTATTTCAAATATGCATAATTATAATATTACATTCACAAAAACATCCAAACTACTTATAATCTAAAGGCTCTTGCCTAACTCCATACTGTTTTCTCTCATTCACTGTGAACTAACCAGTACTCTTCTTCTAGACAGACAAAACTTGTATCTATCTAAAAATACTCCCTTAAATCTTCATATAAATAAAATATAACTTGCCTTTGTGGCATGTACCTACATGTCATAATTAAAGCAATGGTAGATTTAATATATGATGTAACCTGCAAGATATGTTCTTGGCCTGAAACATTGTTAACATTGAGCAAATGGTTCAAAATAAATATATGTGTGTAAAATAAAAATATATATCGTGTGTAAAAACTTTTCACATAGAAAGTTTTCTTATCAATGCAAAACATAGGGAGCAAATAGGCACGATTTTATTTATGGTTAAGCAAAGATAAAAAGAAGTCGACTAACTTACCTAAGATCATATGACTAGTAAGTAACAAAATTTAGTGAGATCCTAATTCATCTAATTTGAAAAATACCATTTATGGCCTTGGCACTTGCTAAAGATAATAGAATAAAAAGCTTTACTTTTGAAAGAGAAGAAATGCCTATACTCTTGTAACAAGTACATAATCACTATGAAACCTTGAATATGCATAAATTCTCACTAGTCTTTACTGCTTAGTATAATACAATGATTATGATATTTGCTGCTGATTAGAATTTGTACATGTTTCAATATCCTTAGATCAAAGCTAATGTTATATTAAATGATGACAATTCCTGTGGTAAAACATTACTCAAAACTTTTAAATACTTTTTAATTCATTTATTTATTCAAGTAATAATTAATGTGCTAGATGCTCTTATAAGTACTGTAACAGAGTAGAGATTAAGGCACTCAAATTTGCTTGTGCCACTTTACTGGTGAAGGAAATTAGTCTCCTTGCAATAGATTTGGGTAACATGAATTTTAGTGATTAGTGACATAATTATAAAAATATGTACAAAAATCCAAATTTCTCATTTTTAAAGAGTATTTAAGGAGTTAGTCTCCTTATAACAGATTTGGGTAACATAAATTTTAGTGATAATTGACATAATTACAAAAATATATACAAAAATCCAAATTTGTCATTTATAAAGAATATTTAAATCTTTCTTTTCAATATAACATTACAATTTTAAAGTAACTTCTTTTTTGAGAAAAATAAGCTAAAAATATTGAGTCATGAATGCAACATTCAAAATGAAATATACTTGGGACCTGAGCAATAATACACTGCATAGGGCATTTGCCCTGCTTACAGCCAACCCGGGTTCAATCCCCGGTAGCCTTATGGTCCCTCCAGCCTTCCAGGAGCAATTTCTGAGTACAGAGCCAGGAGTAATCACTGAGACAAAAACCAAAAAGAAACAAGAAAAAGAAAGAAAGAAAGAAAGAAAAAGAAAGAAAGAAAGAAAGAAAGAAAGAAAGAAAGAAAGAAAGAAGAAGAAAGAAGAAAGAAAGAAAGAAAGAAAGAAAGAAAGAAGAAAGAAAGAAAGAAGAAAGAAAGAAAGAAAGAAAGAAAGAAAGAAAGAAAGAAAGAAAGAAAGAAAGAAAGAAAGAAAGAAAGAAAAAGAAAGAAAGAAAGAAAGAAGAGAGGCCGGGAGAAATAGCACAGCGGTGTTTGCCTTGCAAGCAGCGATCCAGGACCAAAGGTGGTTGGTTCGAATCCCGGTGTCCCATATGGTCCCCTGTGCCAGGAGCTATTTCTGAGCAGACAGCCAGGAGTAACCCTGAGCAATGCGGGTGTGGCCCAAAAACCAAAAAAAAATAAAAATAAAAAAAATAAAAAAAAAAGAAAGAGAGAGAGAGAGAGAGAGAGAGGAGGGAGGAGGGAGGGAGGGAGGGAGGAGGAAAGAAAGAAAGAAAGAAAAAGAAGAAAGAAAGAAAGAAAGAAAGAAAGAAAGAAAGAAAGAAAGAAAAAAGAAAGAAAGAAAGAAAGAAAGAAAGAAAGAAAGAAGAAAGAAAGAAGAAAGAAAGAAAGAAGAAAGAAAGAAAGAAAGAAAAAGAAAGAAAGAAAGAAAGAAAGAAAGAAAGAAAAAGAAAGAAAGAAAGAAAGAAAGAAAGAAAGAAAGGAAAGAAAGAAAGAAAGAAAGAAAGAAAGAAAGAAAGAAAGAAAGAAAGAAAGAAAGAAAGAAAAAGAAAAAGAAAGATAAAAAAAGAAATTCTACCAAATTTCTTTCAAGCACCGCTACACTATACTAAAAATTCTTTAAAGATATTCTAAATATTTTAGCCATTCTTGTGAAACCATTAACAATTCACGTACTTTTTAGAAATCATGTTCTTTTTGAATTGGGCAGTGTTCTTGTGCTCTTCCACTTAGTTTTATATTTTCCTCCTCCTAGCTTTTTTCATCCATAGATATTATGCATCTAAGAGTCACCTTGCAGCTGGAGTGGTAGCACAGCGGTAGGGCTTTTGCCTTGCACACGACTGACCCAGGACAGATGCGAGTTAGTTCCCCAGCATCCCATATGGCCTCCTGAACCTGCCAGGAGCGATTTCTGAGCACAGAGCAAAAAAAAAAAAAAAAAAAGAGTCACCTCATACAAGCAGCATTTTCTTTTATGTTTGCTTGCTTGTTTGTCGGGAGTAATGCCCAGTAGTACTTGAGATTTCTCCCTGTGCTGTCTACTGCCCAAAGATGTTTGGGAACTGAGACATACCAGAAATGAAACCCAGGGATCCCACCACACAAAAAGTATGTGCTCCAGCCCTTTGAGCTATCTTGTTGGCTGCCAGAGAGCATTGGATTCTTCTGTTGATCTCTGTCCTGAACTCCAGCTATATTCACATTATAAATTAATTTATATAGCCACATATATTTTAAGGTTTCCTTTTTCTAGCTAATTTTATCTCTCCACTTAATAGGTCAATTGAGAGCAGAGATGATGATTTCTGTACTTTCAATATCCTCTTTAACAGGTTTTACCATAAATTTTAGTTCCAGAATAACCCCAGACCTCACTTATATATCTTCAGTTAGCTCATCTCTAAAATGAAGTAAGTACCGTATTTGCCGGTGTATAAGACGACTGACTGGGCGTATAAGACGACCCCCTAATTTTGCAGTTAAAACATAGGTTTAAGCCTATATTCGCTGTATCAGACAGAACGTTCCTGTGCTGCAACTGTATGTACCACAGTGAACCAATCACAACTAGCAAAGGTTCAAAGGTTATACTGTCATAGACTTCCTCTCTGACTCTGGCCAATCTGAGCAGGCTTTTGACAGTGTAGATTCGGTCCAGAACATTGTCTAATTTGCATGCATAAAAAGCCTGCTTGGATTGGCTGAGTTAGAGAGGCGGTCCGAGCAGCCTTGCAGTGATTGGTGCAGGATCGAGTTGGAAAATTCGTTTTGTGGCAATATTCAGACAATTTTCATTTAGCGGCATATTGAAACATTTTTCGGGATATACTCGGCATATAAGATGACCCCCCGGTTGACTTTTTTTGTTTCAAAAGTCCTCTTATATGTCGGAAAATACGGTAATAGTCACTACCAGCCCTAGATTACTTTGTGAATAAATTCTGACATTGACTTATCACAATAAGTGCTTAGTAAATATTATTATTTTAATTATGATTGTTTTTGTTTTTCAGAATAAATATTTGTGAACTCATTTGGTTAGTCTCAATAGTCATGGGAATTAAAATTTTGCAATTACATTGGACAATACTAGTAATTTTTCTTTCTTTAATCCTTGTATGAAAACTTTTGTTTGTTTGTTTGTTCTGGGGCCACACTTGGTGATGCGCAAGGCTTACTCCTGGCAATGCTCACAGATCATTCTGGGAATTTTTCAAGGGACCATGCATGGTGTCTTGGGCAAACTCAAGCCAATTGTATGCAAGGCAAATGCCTTGCCCATTTTTACTATCTTTTCAGACCCTTTAAGAAAACTTAATCAGTAAATTGCAAATTTTGCATATAGCAAAATTTTTATTAAAAAATAATTAACAATATTCTTAAGTGACGACTATAACTTAATTAAATTCGCAAAATAGGCTCTGAAGATGCAATTCTAGTATTATAGTATATATTGTATTGTACTATAGCATTATAGTATAACCAATGGCACTGTCTAATAATTTATTCTAAATCGTCCAACAAGGTTTTCCTTGGAGATTGCTACCTAAAAAAACTTACTGGCCTAATTTATTTAAGATAAATAAAGTGTCAGAAAGGTTTTGTGGCAAGGCCTATTTGGCTGGTGAATTTTCTTCATCTGCCAATTTAAAAATCCCTCAAAGTGGATTCCAAAACCACTATTCTGTTAGTCTTGTGAACTCCATAAAACAAGTCAACTTGTTTTCAGGATAATTATAAATCAATTTTTAAATCCACAGAGTGTTTTGCTATTTCTTGACCAAAATTAGTATGTCTTCTCATTTTTTACTTCTCACTCCTTCCCACTTATTTTATTTTCAAAACTGAATATTTTTCTGAATAAAAATCTTGATAGTCACTCATAGCAAAATCATTTTAGCAAGGTGATGTGGCAATGATGTTATGTTATAAAATCATTCATTTGATGTGAACATCATCATGTAAAATAAATTGTGTGATTAGTTAAATAATAAGACGACAATAATATATTAGATTGAGCAAAGTCAGGAAAATTATCCAAATTAGTGTTTTCTCTTAATGCACAAAGAACAAGAGTGTAGAACCCAGAATTACTTTCTAAATATCAACAACGTTGGGAATTTTATTTTTTCTCATGATTTTAATTGTCATTTCCATTAAATCACTCAAATTCCACGTTAGACAGAACATAACACATTTTTTACCAAAGAATCATCATCGTTAATGAGGAATTAAACTGTGACACTCACATCTGTTATTTCAAAAAAAAATTGTTTGATTAGAATAACTAGTCATTTTTCTCACCCAAATCAAATTACTTCTTTCAATCGACATGGCACTTAGATGTGGCACTTAGATTTCAAAACAGTGACTACTTGAAATACAAAACACAAAAGCACTCTGCATAAATAGAATTGGATTTACGCTACCTCTGAAAAAGTGTAAAACACATAACAAATAAATGAAATCAAAACATGATCAACATACTATTTAATTACACTATAAATTCCATTTTCATTAAATATCTAGACTTAGAAGTATTATGAAATAGAATTAAGACTGCATTTAACAAAATTAATATTTTCTTCAGGTCTGATATTATTTTAGAAGATCTTTCTGAAAGTTATAACTGCCATCATATCACAGGTTAATGTTACTTGTTTTAAATTTGTTTTCATCCGTCTTTCAGTTTTATCCTTTCATTACATGCTTCAAACTCTAACACAAATATATATACACATTTTCTACAACAAGTGGTGCTTCTAAAGTCATGTTAGAAGAAATTTTTGTTATTAGTTTCTTTATATTTTAGGAACAAGAATCCTACTTTTAGTGAATGTGTGTGACTTGGTTTGGTTTCTGAGCCACAACTGGCTGTGCTCAGGGTTGACTCATGGCTCTGTGCTCAGGATCATTCCCAGCAGTGCTCCAGTGACCATTTACAGTGTTAGGAATCAAACTTGGATCAGCCACATGAAAGCAAGCAGCCTACTCATTGTACTATTACTCCAGCCCTAGTGAACATACTTTTATTTACCTTTAAATAATTAAAAAATGTGTACTATTCAGATTTTGCCGATGGTTTAAATACATTCAGTTCATCAAGTGTTTATTATGCAAGTGTGATAGCCAGAAATATACAAAGACCCTCACTCTACATGAGTAAGACACAAATATGTCTAATAATAAACCACTGAAATATTTTTAGTTGTAAATATTTTATCTTGAAAATAAAACATTTTTGTGAATATTTTGCTAATGAGCTGTCCTCAAGTGAAAGAATTCTGAACTCGGCAAACAGAACTGCATCCTGTTCTTCGTTGTGGTGTGTCATTGAACCTCTCTACAATTATGTCAAACAGGACTGCTATTCTTTCTGCCTTGTTTATTTCAAACATACTCCATAAAAATGAAAGGCATGCAATATGAAAGGAACACCCAAACAACAAGGATCCCACCTCCCAAGACCCAGAGAGCAGCTAACCAGCCACTCTTCAGTTTTTGTCTTCAGAAAAATATTTTGCTCTTTTCTTGTTTAGCATTTGTTATCTTTTGGTTGTGTGCATTTTCTTCATTGCCAAAGATTCTGTCTGCATGTTTCTTCAAATTAATCCAAGCCAATGACACCATGCTAACATTTATCACTTTGTTCAAACTCTATCTCACCAGGAAGTTGGAATTTATTAGGGATTTAAAGTTCCAACTAAATATTGATGCAGCTGTTCCCTGAAGTTTTAGGCTATGCTAAAATTGTGTGCTTTGGAGGTTGAATATTGAAGGTGCACAGTTATCTACCTCTGCTTTTTCCCGTATCTCAACACAATTTTTTAACTTTTATTTAAATGGAGGCAGCACATCTTTTTTTTTTTTTGAAGAATGATAAGAATACAACAAAATAAACTATTGCAGAATGGAATCCAATAACTAGGTTTATCCTAACGTTTTCTGTACAATCTGGTAAGGCTGAAGGTAAAGAAGTATTAAGCAAGTAATACAAGTAATAAATAAGTAATAGAATTTTCCACATTCAGAACTAGGTATAAAACTACTCCATTCATTATAAATACTTATAAATAAATACTTATAAAGTATTAGGTGATGTAAAGCATTAGAACATTGATATGAAACAGTAATAAAGTTGAATATTTAAGGCAGTGTTGCATGTATAAATAAAAGCTATTACCTTTCTTTCAGTCACACATTGAGAGTTTACCATTGCAAAGCACTGTGACTAGAATCAGAGAGATAGTACAGCAGGTAAGGAGTTTGCCCTACAAGTGGCTGATCTGGTTCTATCCCTGGCATTATATATGGGTCCCCCAACCATCACCAAGTGTGATGAACCAGGAGTGAAGAGCCAGGAGTAACCCTTAAGCATTTCCAGGTATGACCTCAAAACAAAACAAATAAAACCAAACCCAAAGCACTTAGTGACTACTAAGAAAACAAGAAAATAAGTGACTACTAAGAAAATAAATACTAAAATAACTTTTTGTATATCTACTTCATATATTGAATTTCTATTCAATGCTGAATCTATTTTATTAATGTTTTATGTGTATTAATAGTTTATAATATTAGTCTAAGACCCCCATCTGAGGGCTGTAGATAGTATAGTTGTCAGAAATTTGCATGTAGTCAACCTAGGTTTGATTCCCAGCATCTGATATGGTCCTCTGAGCACTGCCAAAAATAATTCCTGATGGCAGAGCCAGGAGTAAGCTCTGAGCATCACAGGATGAGTGGGCACAAAAAAATAAAATAAAATAAAATAAGTGAACATTTAAAATTACTAATCATTTATCTCTTCTCTATCATGGAAGGTTACCTAAGAACTTAATAAATTCTATGAATCCTCAATAACGTTTTGTAAATAAAAATGATGATGTATTTAACTAAATATTTTGTAACCACTTTAGAAGTGATTCAGTAAGTCAGTGAATATAAATAACTTCATTAAAAGCTAGACTTCAAAATAAAAACTACAGAGGAGGGGGGAAAGTCAGTAAAAAATGGCTTAAAATATTTTCTATAAACATAAAATGAGTTTTGTTTGAATTCCAAATTTTCAATTAATTTACAACCCATCCTGCTTCAAAATCCTCTCATAAAATCTTACTTATAAGTAAGAAGTCCAATTATTCTAAATGTCTCAGTATTCCAGACACTCAATCACCAAATAGCCACAACTACTGTGCACCTTAAAAAAAAAAAAAAAAGTTGTTTTAGGAGCCGGAGCGAGTGACAGTACAGCGGTAAGGCATTTATTTGCTTTGATGAGGCCAACACAGGACGGACTCCGATTCGAGTCCCGACATCCCATATGGTCTGCCAGAAGCCTGCCAAGCGTGACTTCTGAGGGCAAAGGCAGGAGTAACCCCTGAGCGCTGCCGGGTGTGACCCAAAAACCAAAAAAAAAAAAAAAAGTTGTTTTAAATAAATGCGTAATTTTGGTATTTGAAGTTCAGCACCATTGCTACTTCACAGAATCAGGCACCTCAGTTTCAACCTACAGCTTTCAAATTGTTTTCATTTCTATATCACTGTAACTTAACAATCCTGCCAGACTGCACAAAACCATTCAGTCCAGTCGTTTTGTCTGATGTAGAAAACCATAAAAAACTATGACTTACCACCAAATTCATGTCAGGTTAAAGAGCTAAGTCAGTTATGCTAAAACTTTGGTGCTACAGACCAAACCATCACTTTGTTTCCATTTTCTATCTCCTGGAGCAAGAACTCATTTTTAAGCAGGTTCACTTTTCTGTTATCACTCTAAAGCACCGCTTTGGATAAAGTAATGATGGAACACCTAAAGACATCATCTGGTAGCTTTTCAGACAGTTTTTGTTTTGTTTTGTTTTTTGTTTATTTGTTTGTTTGCTTTGGGGTCACACCCGACAGTGCTCAAGGGTTATTCCTGGCTCTGTGCTCAGAAATCGCTCCTGGCAGGCTCCGGAATGCCGGGATTCTAAACACTGTCCATCCTGGATCGGCTGTGTGCAAGGCAAACGCTCTACCGCTGTGCTATCTCTCTGGCCCCAAGACATTTTTTTTCTTTTTGTAATGATAAAACTGACTACTTGTTGATCAGCAAGTTAAAAAAATTGATTGTGTTCTGCTGCAGAGAACTCTCTGAGACCTTCATTCTAGGCTACTAGCAATTAGGTATATTTCTTTCAGTAAATTGTTTCACTATGCCATCACTTTCTTACTATTTCCTACTATTTTCCTGCTATGAGGCTCTCTGTGCCTAATAGCAGTGTCAGAACCACATGAAAAAAAAATTGAAAGAGGGGCCACACCCATCAGTGCTCAGAGCTTATTTTTGGCTCTGTATTCAGGGACCACTTCTTCTGAGCTTAGGGGACCATACAGGGTGCTGATGATTAAACCCAGGTCAGTCACATACAAGGCAAGCACCCTACCCACTGGACTATTGCTTCAGTTCCACTACATGAAATGTTTACAGAATATACTTCACGAACTTAATAAACTAAATGATCAAAATTAACTGAACAAAAATAACTTACTCTTGATTCCTTTCAACCTAGAAGGATATTGTTGTAAGTATTATTTGTGTCCTAAAAGAAATTTCCCAGGAACATTTTCCTATAGATATGAAATGTTTTGTAAAACACTTATATTAAATTGTAAATCTAAGCATGGCTCAGAGTCATATTTAATAGATATTGTACTAATTCAACAATAGGAAATAGAGCTTAAAGAGTAAGCACAGCATGAAGAGACAAGTAGAACTCAGTCTATGATTTTCATTCTCAGAGAATTTATTCATAAATCTGATTGTTAAGAAAAGTAGAAATAGCATATTTTAAGAGAATTTTTTTACTGAAGGGTAGAAGAGAAAGTAGTCCATACCTCTGATACTATGCTCTTAACTTACTCCTGACATTTCATGGGGGAACATATAGGTGCCAGGGATATGGACCAGGGTCAGTGAGAAATAAGGTAAATGTCTCAACCCCTGTGATATTTTTCAGGCCCCTCTATGGAGAAAATTTTTTAAAAGAAAAATTTTGGGCCTAGAGAGATAGTACAGCAGGTAGGGCATTTGCCTTGCACATGGCTGACCCAGGTCTGATTCCAGTATCCCATATGGTTTCCCAAGCTGACCAGGAGTGATCCCTGAACATAGAGCAAAGAGTAACTCCTGAGTACTGTCAAGTGTGGTACAAAATACAAAAACAAAAAATAATTTAAAAAAAGAAAGAAAAAAAATTGTAAACCATTAATTAATGAACAAAAAAATTGTTTCTGAGATTTTAGCATTAATGAATGCAAAAGGAATATAAAGCAAACTCCAGGTTATCCAATTTGTAAAAGTTAAAATTAAAACATATATCTATATAAAATAGAAGAAATAAATAAAAATGAATTCTAAAAAAACTAAAGAAAAAAAGTGAAGAAGGAGGCTACTTTTATGCTTGTGAATAAACATCCTAAGAGGCATTATTACAGAGATATTAAACATACAAAGGAAATATTGGTATCCCAAGTAAGTCTTTTGAAATATTCTTGTGGGGGGTGAAATCCAAATCACAATGTTCCCATGGAATCATATAATGTCTAGAATTTATAAAGATGTACCCAGTACAATGCTGAAGACTATAAATTCCATTTAAAGTAATTTTCATATTAGATATATAACACAGTCTAGGTAGATATACCAATTTGAATAAAGTACTATAATACTGATGTAAATAAAATGCCTAATTCTCTTTCTGAGGAAAATAATTAAGACTAGAATATGTTACTTATATAACTTCAATATAAATTGTAAGCTTCCTGTTACTTTCTTTTTTTCTTTTTCCTATTAGGTTTGTTTTTAAGGCCACACATAGCTGTTCTTAGAACTTAGTCCTGGCCTGTGCTCAGATGTCATTCCTAGTGAGGTTATAAATATGCCAGGGATAAAAGTTGGCCACCTCTGTGCAAGGCAAGCACATTACCCTATACTATCTCTCTTACCTGGATTTTCTTTTTTTTTTTAAGTCAATATGGTAAGATATCAAAATGATTTACTAACTTTCAGCATGAGTTATAATAAGAGTTTCAAACCTCTTTTTTTGTTTTGGCTAGGAAAATTATATATCCCTTCTGCCTAATTGAAAACAATCTATTTTTTGAGAATTTTAAAGTTTTAAAAAGTAAAGTACCATTTAGTATTACATAAATTTTTTAATCTTATCTTTCCTTTTTAAATAAAAAGGCTACTCTTTGAGTATAAAATACAAAGATGCAAATGCTAAACATTTTAGAGCAATACTTATTCTTCTCTTGGCAAAATAGTATTTTAACATCTTGAAAATACATTTGAGTTTATTTTACTATATTGACTCCTTTCGTCAAATCTAAAAAGAGGTTATACATAATCCATTAAATGCACATAATTTTTGGAAGCATTGCTTAGTGAATTTCTACTCTATATAACATATTCATTTAAGGGTGAAGGACTTTTAAATAATCTTTAGGGAGAGCTACCTGCCAAACAATACAATGTTCGTGGTAAAAAAATTATCTGTGGGATTTATAATTTCAAATCAAAATAAATCATCAACTATTCAAAAAGAAATGATGTGTCAAATAGAAATGTTAACAACACGAAAAGCTTGTTCTTAACAAGGAATCATTTTAAAATCATCCCAGGGTATTGCAACTTGATCTAAGTCATAACTTAAAGTTCTCAGAGCCACCTGAGAGCTACCTTCACAATCTATTTGGGTATAGAAAAAAGTGAAGGGAATAAAATCACATGAAGATATGATAAGGACCCTGAGGTTCTAAACTCCTGATACATTGCCAAACATAGCTCATCATCCAAGAAGGGGCATAAATCTGAAAAAGGCATAACCTCAATAGACTGGAGGATATGTTCCTATCTCTTCAAATATTAATGTGAAAGGCTTTTGGCTAAATACAAGGACTATTTTTCCCTAGAGAAATCACAGCTGTGAAAGTTGACCTCAGTCTTTTAAGACCAAAAGATTCTGTCTGGGAAAATGACTTACTGATTACAAGAGTTAGCCAGAATAAAAGGTCTCAGTCTTCCAAACTTCTTGAACAACTGCTCTCTTTTAGAATTTTTATATATCAAGTAAAACTTCCATGTTTGCTTAAGTCCAGAGCAGGACATTCGTAGAGAAAATGAGTATGTCTTCCCTCTAAAACCTCTGTATAGCTGCCATCATTAAAACTTTCTAGCTTCTTTGCTAAGTTCCTGGTCATGAATTCTTAACATATTTTAATAGTATTTACTTAATGTAGATGCAAATCAAAAGCTGCATCTCTAATAAATAACAATTCTTGTCTTTTAAAGAAGCTTTTGCTTAAAGTAGAAATAAAAAAAATCTCTTTTACTTCTACTGACAAATAGTACAACATGATAGGAAAAACAACTCTCTGGGGCCAGAGAGATAGCACAATGGTAGGGTATTTGTCTTGCACACAGCCAACCCAGGGCAGATAGTGATTCAAATCCCAGCATCCCATTTGGTCCCCCGTGATTGCCAAGAGTGATTTCTGAGTGCAGATCCAGAAGTACTGCCAGGTTTGACCCAGAAACCAAAAAAAAAAAAAAAGGACAACTAAAGGTATATATAATTATTTATTTTTAATTACTCATATACAGAGTAGAAATAATTATAACTTTTTAAAACAATTCTATAAAATTATTATAATAATCACCAAAGAAAAAAGTATTCTACATTTTTAGTCTCAAAAAAAGGTAAAACTGAGATTTATTATTCAGAGAACCCTAAACCTAGGAACTTAAATTAATATGATAATAGGGCTGAAGAGATAGTAAACCATAGGTAGAATACTTGCCTTGCACACAACCCACCAACGTTTAATCCCAGCAACATAAGGAGCGATTCCTGAGCACAGAGTCAGAAAAGGAAGAAAAGGAAGAAGGAGAAAAAGGAGGAGGAGGAAAAAAGAAGGAACAGCAGAAAGAGGAAGAGGAGAAAGAAAAGGAAATGAGGAGCAAGAGGATGAAATGATGAAGAGGAAGAAGAGGAAGAAGTAAAATGAGGAAAAGAAGAAAGAAAGAAAGAAAGAAACAAAGAAAGAAATAAAAAGAAAGAAAGAAAGAAAGAAAGAAAGAAAGAAAGAAAGAAATAAAGGAAGGAAGGAAGGAAGGAAGGAAGGAACGAAGGAAGGAAAAGAAAGGAAGGAAGGAAGAAAAAGAAAGGAAGGAAGAAAGGAAGGAAGGAAGGAAGGAAGGAAGGAAGAAGAAAGAAATAAAAAGAAAAGAAAGAGAAATAAAAAGAAAGAAAGCAAAAGAAAGAAAGAAAGAAAGAAAGAAAGAAAGAAAGAAAGAAAGAAAGAAAGAAAGAAAGAAAGAAAGAAAGAAAGAAAGAAAGAAAGAAAGGAGAAAGAAAGAGAAGAAAGAAAGAAAGAAAGAAAGAAAGAAAGAAAGAAAGAAAGAAAGAAAGAACAAAGAAAGAAACAAAGAAAGAAAGAAAGAAAGAAAGAAAGGAAGGAAGGAAGGAAGGAAGGAAGGAAGGAAGGAAGGAAGGAAGGAAGGAAGGAAGGAAGGAAGAAAAAGAAAGGAAGGAAGGAAGAAAGAAAGGAAAAAAGAAAGAAGAAAAAATAAAAAGAAAAGAAAGAAAGAGAAATAAAAAGAAAGAAAGCAAAAAAAGAAAAAGAAAGAAAGAAAGAAAGAAAGAAAGAAAGAAAGAAAGAAAGAAAGAAAGAAAGAAAGAAAGAAAGAAAGAAAGAAAGAAAGAAAGAAAGAAAGAAAATGTTGATGCTGCTGCTGCTGCTGCTGCTGCTGATGATGATGATGATGATGATGATGATGATGATGATGAAAGAGGAGGAGGAGGTGGAGTTAGATAGTTCTGAGTCAGGATTCCATCCATATTTAATCCCTGCCAAACTGTAGACTGGAGCATCTAGAGCAGTTAAACATCACTGAGAATGATACAGTATCACCACCAGAAATGAACCCTGGGATCTCTGAACATGTCTTGGGAACTTTCTCTCAAAAAATAATTAATGGGGAGGAGGGAGATTTGGGACATTGGTGATGGAAATGTTGCACTGGTGAAGGGGGGTGTTATTTACATGACAGAAACCCAACTACAATCATATTTATAATTAATCAAGGTGTTTAAGTAAAGATATTATAAAAATAATTAATGGATCTTATAAAAAGTACCCACTCTGTAACTATGACTCTAAAATAGCCAAAAAAAAAAAAAGAAGAAAAGAGAGAATACACAGATAGTATACCAATATCTACCAATTGATACTTGAATCCAATCGAGATCAAAAGTAAATGGACCAAGGAACTAGTCAGAGTGACCCTGACAACTGAGATCAGTGAGATTCAGAAAGTGCTTCAACCACCACTACTGATTCTGATTTTGTGGATTTGTACTCTGTAAATGATAATTCTGATATATTGTGAAATTCTCATATAACCAGTGTGTTCAATCTAGTCTCATCAAATTCATCTTGCTAAAGTTATCATCTTACTAACCCCATATTCTCACAAATTTAAAGTCCAGATTAATCTAAGTGTTGAATGAGATCTAAATTCAATCCATTTGATGGCTGTTCTTTGTCGATATAAACTCCAGAGGATACCTAGAGCCCCCTACTTCTCACCAGGGTCAGTAGTAGATCTGCTTTGTTCTATAAACACTGTTGCTTCTGGATGACTTTCAGGGAAAGGCCAAAAGAAAATAAATTATAATAGGTTATCCAAGAGGGAAGAAAGGCACAGTTAACAACTAAGACAGATTCTCTCTAAGCTTCTGTTCCAAGAAAAAGAATGGTGGGAGGGGTAAAAGACCAGGAGTATGGCTCTCTTAATATAGGCCAATTAATTTATGTACCAGAACAGATTGGCAGAATGAAGAAATATGTGTAATAGCAGGATCCTTCAAAAATATTTCTAAAATAATTATGGAACTATACTAAAATAAATATTCCCATGAGGAAATTTAATTTAAAAGTTTCTAAATAAATGACAATTGAGTTCTTATTTTTATTCAGCATATGCAAAACACTTATAAAAATTAACATATTAAAGCCTCCATATTTATCTTTTTCAAACTGTTTTATCCTGTTAGAATAAGTCATCTTTAGTAGCCCACTTCCAGAAACTTTATTGAGAATATATATCATTAACTCTTGTATTTAGCATTGATAATAGCCCTAAAAATTACAATGTAGAACAAATATCTGTATGTTAAATATGACTTTTCAAGAGTTAAATTTTTTCTTATGGGATAGGAGGGTGGTTGGGAGTTAAACCACACATAATGTTACTCAGAGGTTACTCCTGACTCCATGTTCAGTGATCACTTGGGATAGGTGTGAGTGTAAGGCAAGCCCTTAACCTATGGTATTTACCATATGTCCAGTTCAAGAATTAAAATTTTAAATTGTATCTGAACAAATAATTCCTCAACTGCTTTCTAGCTTCATGTGCCAGGCATTTCTGAGTTAGTAGCATTGAATGGCCTTACATAAGATACCTTCAGACCTTTAGAAGAACAACTTGTATTGACTGGTCAACATAAAAGTATAGGCACCTACTCCCCCTACCTCAATCTGTAACAATTTCCAGGGATCTTTCAGAAGATTGGCTGAACCCCTTGTCATGATGGCATTATAGTCCAAATTCTCCTTTCTCATTCTACCCTATCCTGCTTTATTCACTTTATCTTCAGGTAGCAATTTCAAGAATTCTGATTAACAGATATTCTTCATGTTAATCTTGCTTCCTGGGAAACCAACTTGGAACTAGCATAGGTAACTCAAATATAATTAAAAAAAACCAACTACAATACGGTCTAATGCAAGATCATACTATATCATACTCACAGCACAGATTTCTTTTTAATTCATATTCTGTATCTATTTTTCAAGACAATCAATGAATGTCAGCTTAATTTCATCACTGTCATAAAATTCAGAAAGCTTCAAAGGTTATACTTCAAACAGAAGTTTTAATTAAGACTGACAATCACCTAGGACCCAGAAAGGTGTCTCAGTAGGTTAGGTGCTTGCCCAGCAAACATAAAGCCATGAGTTAATATCTTCATGTCACCATGTGTACCAGGGAAACTGTTGAAGAATGTTTTTTAAGATAAAATAACTTTATTTTTGGTTATAGAGGCCAATTCAAGTGGCATATGGGGCCAATGAAAGAGCTGAACCCATGGCCAAGCATATGCAATGTTATCTAAGTTTTTATGTATGTTTTATCTCCATATTC
The DNA here is from genome assembly GCF_024139225.1 of Suncus etruscus. Lineage (NCBI taxonomy): Eukaryota > Metazoa > Chordata > Mammalia > Eulipotyphla > Soricidae > Suncus > Suncus etruscus. The sequence continues at coordinate 123,602,237 of NC_064849.1, forward strand.
TAATTTCATGTTTTCCCATATCAAATATGGTTAAGCAACTTGTATATCTGCTTAAAAGTACAAGCCATTTTTTTCTTATTTAACCCATCATTTTATCACTAATAGGATTTATTTTGGATTCTGACATTATAAAAAGCATACATACTTTTATAATGCAAAGCAAGATCAGCTCATTAGACCTGACATTTATTAGTCTTAAGTATTTATGATTTGTTGCCTCACTTTGTCACATTTTGGTAACAATTAATGTTCAATCTCATTTTAAGCATTAAAATACTGAATTTGTTCACTAGTAAATAGTGAATATAAAGACTTAAACATAATCTCTGTAAAAAGTAACAGAGACAAGCCTTTGCTATTATCTCTCGTTTTTAATTTTCTTCTATTAAGTTAATTTCCTCAAGGCATTGAACACATGACATTACCCACAAACTCTTTGACCCAGCCTTGTTTTGCTTATTTTAGGATTCCTAATTTTACCTATAAAAATTATTAATCCTTTATCTTTCACAGCACATTACTCAGTATCACTGTATTTTGTCATTTACAGCTCTTGAAAAGGTAGGCAATGTAATTTTAAGTTAACCAGACAAGTTGTAAAGACATATTACTATCTACTCCCTAAAAGTAAAAGCAGAGAATACAGCCAATAAACTACTCAGCACAATCAAAAGAGATGATCTGACTCATTAAAATCTCATTTGAGAATAATAATATTAGAAAATAAGAGTACTAATCAGTTCCTAGATTTTTTTAATGAACAAAATTATTCTTCTTTATTTTTTTTACTTTATCTTCTATGATATTTTGCTTTCAAAATTTTTCCTGCAAAGGAAGTTGAGAGAGATGAAGAATCCAAAAGAAGAAGAGAGGACGAGGAGGAGGAAGAAATGGAGGAAGAGGAAGAAGATGAAGGAAGAAGAAAGAAGAAGATGATAATGATGATGATGATGAAGGAAGAAGAAAGAAGAAGAAAGAAAGAAAGAAAGAAAGAAAGAAAGAAAGAAAGAAAGAAAGAAAGAAAGAAAGAAAGAAAGAAAGAAAGAAAGAAAGAAAGAAAGAAAGAAAGAAAGAAAGAAAGAAAGAAAGAAGAAAGAAAGAAAAAAGAAAGAAAGAAAGAAAGAAAGAAAGAAAGAAAGAAAAAAGAAAGAAAGAAAAAAGAGGAAAGGAAGGAAGGAAGGAAGGAAGGAAGGAAGGAAGGAAGGAAGGAAGGAAGGAAGGAAGGAAGGAAGGAAGGAAGGAAGGAAGGAAGGAAGGAAGGAAGGAAGGAAGGAAGGAAGAAAAAAATCAAAGCATTCCATGCTACTTCACTATGACTTTATTTTAGCTTGAGTTATAATATGATTCAGTTTACAAGGTCACATTCTGAATTAGTGGAATTAGAACTTCAAATGCCATTGTTTTCCTGGTTTCCTAAGTAGTCAATCAAGAAGATGACGGTGAACATAATCTCTCCAAGGTCCAGCACAGGGTAATATGACTCTGACCAATAAGGGTGGAGGCTGATTCCTGCCATGTGTTTGGGCAGAAGAAAACTATTATAAAAGGCTGCTGCCTCGCTCTCTGCCTGCTTTCCTGCTTTCCTGAGTAAGGCAGCCAAGAAGCAGACAGGGAACATAATCGCTTCAGGGTCCAGCACAGGGTAAGCTGACTTTGCCCAACAAGGGTGGAGTCAGAGAAGCGTGGCTGCTCTACTTTGCTTCTTGGCCATGCACATCTTCTAGTACATAAACCCCCACCACAAAAACAGTAAAAACCACACTACAAGCATGTCAATGGGGAAACATCACAGGACAACACCATGCATAGAGAATAAAGACAACAGCTCTGATGACCCAAAAAGTAGCAACCACCTGGTTAGCCCCTCAGAGAGTTTAGAGTAGAAATATGTAGGATATTCAGAGAACCCAAGGAAAGCTTAGATCGAGCTGAACAGACCACAAAGATGGAAATCAGAAAATTTCAAGCTGAAGTAATAGGACTGAAAAATATGGGGCCGGGCGGTGGCGCTAAAGGTAAGGTGCCTGCCTTTCCTACGTTAGCCTTGGACGGACCGCGGTTCGATCCCCCGGTGTCCCATATGGTCCCCCAAGCCAGGAGCAACTTCTGAGCACATAGCCAAGAGTAACCCCTGAGCGTTACCGGGTGTGGCCCAAAAACAAAAAAAAAAAAAAGAAAAAGAAGATAAGATGAAGGCCTCAATGGAAAGCCTCTCCAACAGAGTGGCAGTGGCTGAGAACAGAATCCATGAGCTTGGGGATAAGATGCAGAAAAACCTCATACAGCAGAAGAGATGGAAAGGAACCTTAAGAAAATGATCAGAAAATGGAAAAAAAATCATCAAAGAATGTGAACAGATGAAATTATTGGACAAACTCAACAAAAACAACATAAGAATCATTGGAGTCCCAGAGACATAGGAAAAAAACCTTACGATGAATCAACAGTCAAGGACATCATTTTTTTTCTTTTTTTTAAATTTTTAATCTTTTTTATAATATATTTATTTAAACATCTTGATTACAAATGTGACTGTGATTAGGTTTCAGTCATGTAAAGAACACCCCCTTCACCAGTGTAACATTCCCACCAATGTCCCAAATCTCCCTCCATACCACCCCACCCCCACCTGTATTCTAGACAGGTTTTCCAGTTCCCTCATTCATTCACATGGTTCCAGCCCTCCTCTCATTGTCTCAGGATTGTTGCAAAAATCACTTTTATTTTTCTTAAAACCCATAGATCAGTGAGACTATTCTGCATCTATCTCTCTCCCTCTGACTTATTTCACTCAGCATGATAGATTCCATGTACATCCATGTATAGGAAAATTTCATGCCTTCATCTCTCCTGATGGCTGCATAATATTCCATATATGTACCACAGTTTCTTTAGCCATTTATCTGTTGAAGGGTATCTTGGTTGTTTCCAGAGCCTGGCTATTGTGAATAGTGCTGCAATAAATATAGGTGTGAGGAAGGGATTCTTATATTGTGTTCTTGTGTTCCTAGGGTATATCCATAGGAGTGGAATAGCTGGGTCGAATGGGAGCTCAATTTCCAGTTTTTGGAGGAATCTCCATATAGCTTTCCATAGAGGTTGGACTAGACGGCATTTCCACCAGCATTGGATAAGAGTTCCTTTCTCTCCACATCCCTGCCAGCATTGATCTCGTTTTTGTGATGTGTGCCAATCTCTGTGGTGTGAGATGGTATCTCATTGTTGTTTTGATTTGCATCTCCCTGATGATTAGTGAAGAGGAGCATTTTTTCATGTGCCTTTCGGCCATTTGTATTTCTTTTTATCAAAGTGTCTGTCCATTTCTTCTTCCCATTTTTTGATGGGATTAGATGTTTTTTTCTTGTAAAGTTCTGTCAGTGCCTTATATAATTTGGATATTAGCCCCTTATCTGATGGGTATTGGGTGAATAGTTTCTCCCACGCGTTTGGTTGCTATTGAATCCTGGGCACTATTTCTTTTGAGGCGCAAAAGCTTCTCAGTTTAATGTATTACCATCAGTTGATCTCTACTTCCACTTGTTTGGAAAGTGCAGTTTCCTCCTTGAAGATGCCTTTAGTCTCAAAGTCAAGGAGTGTTTTACCGACATGTTGTTCTATATACCTTATGGTATCAGATCTGATATCAGGGTCTTTAATCCATTTGGATTTCACCTTCATACATGATGTTAACTGGGGGTCTATGTTTGCCTTTTTGCAAGTAGCTAACCAGTTCTGCCAGCACCACTTGTTGAAGAGGTTTTTCCTGCTCCACTTAGGATTTCTTGCTCCTTTGTCACAAATTAGGTGCTTGTATGTCTGGGGAATATTCTCTGGGAAGTCAAGCCTATTCCACTGATATAAGGATCTGTCTTTATTCAAATACCATGCTGTTTTGATAACTATTGCTTTGTAGTACAGTTTAAAGTTGGGGAAAGTAATGCCTCCTATATTCCTTTTCCCTAGGAGTGCTTTAGCTATTCGAGGGTGTTTATTGTTCCAGATGAACTTCAGAAGTGTTTGATCCACTTCTTTGAAGAATGTCATGGGTGTCTTTAGAGGGATCGCATTAAATCTGTATAATGCATTGGGGAGTATTGCCATTTTAATGATGTTAATCCTGCCAATCCATGAGCAGGGTATGTGTTTTTATTTCCGTGTGTCCTCTCTTATTTCTTGGAGCAGGGCTTTATAGTTTTCTTTGTATAGGTCCTTCATGTCTTAGGTCAAGTTGACTCAACATATTTGAGTTTGTGTGGCACTGATGTGAATGGGATTGCCTTCTTGACGTCCATCTCTTCCCTATCATTATTGGTGTATAAAAAGGCCATTGATTTCTGTGTGTTAATTTTGTAGGCTGCCACATTGCTATATGAATCTATTGTTTCTAGAAGCCTTTTGGTAGAGTCTTTAGGGTTTTCTAAGTAGAGCATCATGTCATCTGCAAACAGTGAGAGCTTGACTTCTTCCTTTCCTATCTGAATTTCTTGCCTGATCACTATAGCAAGTACATCCAGTAATATGTTGAAAAGGAGTGGTGAGAGCAGACAGCCTTGTCTTGTACCAGAAGTTAGGGAAAAGGCTTTTAGTTTTTCTCCATTGAGGATAATATTTGCCATTGGCTTGTGGTAGATGGCTTCAACTAGATTGAGAAAGGTTCCTTTCATTCCCGTCTTGCTGAGAGTTTTTATCAAGAATGGTTGTTTGAAATTATCAAACGTTTTCTCTGCATCTATTGATATGATCATGTGTTTTTTATTTTTCTTGTTGTTGATTTTGTATATGATGTTGATAGATTTACAGATGTTAAACTATCAGTGCATTCTTGGGATGAAACCTTCTTTGTCATAGTGTATGATCTTCTTAATGATGCATTGGATCCTATTTGCCAGGATTTTGTTGAAGATCTTTGCATCTGCATTCATCAGAGATATTGGTCTGTAATTTTCTTTTTTTGGTAGCATCTCTGTCTGGTTTTGATATCAAGGTGCTGTTGGCTTCATAAAAGCTGTTTGGGAGTGTTCTCGTTTTTTTCAGTTTCATGGAAGAGCCTGGCTAGGATTGGTAATAGCTCCTCTTGAAAGGTTTGAACGAATTCATTAGTAAATCCATCTGGGCCTGGACTTTTCTTTTTAGGCAGATGTTTGATTGCAGTTTCAATTTCCTCCATAGTGATGGGGGTGTTTAGATATGCTACATTCTCCTTACTTAACCGTGGAAGGTTATAAGTGTCCAGGAATTTATCCATTTCTTCTAGGTTCTCATGTTTAGTAGCATAGTTTCTCATTACCCTTTGGATCTCTGAAATATCTGTCGTGATCTCCCCCTTTTCATTTCTAATACGGGTTATCAGGTTTCTCTCTCTTTCTTTGTGAATTTTTCCAATGGTCTATCAATCTTGTTTATTTTTTCAAAGAACCAACTTCTGCTTTCGTTGATCTTTCGGATTGTTTTTTTTGGTTTTTAACTTCATTGATTTCTGCTTTCAGCTTTGTTATTTCCTTCTGTCTCCCTATTTTTGGTTCCTTTTGTTGGTCATTTTCTAATTTTGTGAGCTGCATCATTAAGCTATTCAGGTAGACCCTTTCTTCCTTCCTGATGTGTACTTGCAAAGCTATAAATTTTTCTCTCAGGACCGCTTTTGCTGTGTCCCATAGATTCTGGCAGTTTGTGTCTTCATTATCATTTGTTTCCAGGAAAGTTTTGATTTCCTCTTTGATTTCATCTCAGACCCACTGGTTCTTCAGTAGCAGGCTGTTTAATTTCCAATTGTTAAAGTTTTTCTTCTGTGTGCCTTTGTAGTTCACATCTAATTTCAGAGCCTTGTGGTCAGCAAAGGTAGCCTACAAGATTTCTATCCTCTTGATTTTATGAAGGTATGTTTTATGTGTCAGCATGTGGTCTATCCTGGAGAATGACCCATGTACATTGGAAAAGAATGTGTATCCAGGTTTTTTGGAGTGGAATGTCCTATATATGTCTACTAGTTCTTTTTATTCCATTTCTCTTTTCAGGGCTAGTATGTTTTTGTTGGGTTTCAGTCTGTTTGACCTATCAAGTGTTGACAGGGCCGTGTTGAGGTCTCCCACAATTATTATGTTATTATTCATATCTTCTTTGAGATTTGTCAATAATTGTATTAGATAATTTGCTGGTCTCTCATTGGGTGCATATATGTTATATAGTCTGATTTCTTCCTGTTGCACATATCCCTTGATTAGTACAAAGTGTCCATCTTTGTCCCTTACAACTTTTCTGAGTATAAAGTTGGTGTCATCAGATATTATTATGGCCACCCCAGCTTTTTTAAGGGTGCTGTTTGCTTGGATGATTTTCCTCCAGCCTTTGATTTTGAGTCTATGTTTGTTCTTATTATTCAGGTATGTTTCTTGTAGGCAGCAGAAGGTTTAATTCATCTTTTTACCTATATTGCCACTCTTTGTCTTTTAATTGGTGAATTTAGTCCACTGACATTGAGGGAGATAACTGTCATAGGATTTAATGTCATCTTTGTAGTTAAGTTTGCTGTGTTTGTTGGTCTCTCTTGTCTTAAAATAGACCTTTCAGTTTTCCTTTAAGGCTGGTTTTTCATTTGTGAAGTTTCTGAGCTGTTGTTTATCCATGAAGCTATATATCCTTCTTTCACACCTGAACGTGAGTTGGGCTGAATGCTGTATTCTCAGTGAAGCATTCATTTCATTCAGTCTTTTCACAATAACCCACCACTGTCTTCTGGCCTTGAGAGTTTCTTGTGACATGTCTGCTGTAAGTCTTAAGGATACTCCTTTGAATGCAATTTCCCTTTTTGATCTTACTGCTTTCAGTATTCTATCTCTATCTGTAGGATTTGTCATTGTAACGAGGATGTGTCTTGGGTTGTTTTTCTTCGGGTCTCTTTTAGCTGGTACTCTTCAGGCATGCAGGATTTGATTGCATGTAGTCTTTAATTCTGGGAGTATCTCTTTGATGATGTTTTTGACAGTTGATTCTTCCTGGGGATCTCCTACCTGGGCCTCTGGAACTCCAATGATTCTTATGTTGTTTCTGTTGAGTTTATCAAAGATTTCTATTTTCATCTGTTCGCATTCTTTCAGTACTTTTTCATTGCCTGATCATTTGTCTTAAGGTTCTTTGCCAATTTCTTCTGTTATGTTGAGTTTTTTTGCATCTCATCTTCCAGCACATTGATTCTGTCCTCAGCAGCTGTTAACCTGCTGGAGAGGCTATCCACTGAGTTTTTCAGTTGAGCTACGGTGTTTTTCAGATCTGTTATTTTAGTTTGGAGTTTTCTGATTTCTGTCTTTGTGTTCTGTTCAGATCAATCTATGCTTTCTTTGAGTTCTACGAACATCTTCCATATTTCTATTCTAAACTCCTTATTTGAGAGGTTAATTATTAGGTGGTTGGGATTTTTTGGGTCGTCCAAGCTATCATCTTCATTCTCTGTGCATGGTGTTTGTCTGCAAGGTTTCCCCATTGTCATTCTTGTAGTGTGATTTTTTTTCTGCGTGTGGTGGTGGGGTTCATTGGTTAGATATAGTGCGTGGCCATGAAGCAAAACGGATCGGCCACCCTCTTCTGTGGCCTCTAGATGACAGTTTTGGGGGGTGCACTTCCTAGACCTCTGAGGAGAGCTTCAAGTATTCAGGAAAGACAGACAAGCAAAGAGTTCCCTTCAAGTCATCAGGGTCATCCAAGGCACAGCAGGAGGGCAGAGCCAGCCAAGAGCTCTCTGTAGCAGGCAGGATCGCTGGCAGGAACGCTGATGAAATCCAGTCTCAGGCGGCTGGAAATACCATGGCCCAAGATGGCTTCTGCGCCCTTCTGACACCCAGCAGAGACCAGCAGGAATCAGTGTGTATATGTCCTGACCCACCTCTGAAGCAGGCAGGATCACCGGTAGGAACGCTGATGAAATCCAGATTCAGGCAGCTGGAAACTGCATGGCCCAAGATGGCTTCTGCGCCCTTCTTACTCCCAGCAGAAACCAGCAGGAATCCAGTCAAGGACATCATTAAATAGAAACTCCCAGAGCTAAGGACTGCATGCAGCCAAATCCTACATGGCCAAAGAATACCAGATAAAAAAGATTCAAAGAAAAGCACCCCAAGACACATCCTAGTCACAATGAGGAATCCCACCGATAGGGATAGAACACTGAAAGCAACAAGATCAAAAAAGGAAATTACATTCAAAGGAGCATACTTAAGATTTACAGCAGGGGCCGGAGAGATAGCACAACAGTGTTTGCCTTACAAGCAGCCGTTCCAGGACCTAAGGTGGTTGGTTCGAATCCTTGGCATTCCATTTGGTCCCCCGTGCCTGCCAGGAGCTATTTCTGAGCAGATAGCCAGGAGTAACCCCTGAGCACCGCCCGATGTGGCCCAAAAACAAAAACAAAAAAAAAAAAGATTTACAGCAGACCTGTCACAAGAAACCCTCAAGGCCAGTAGGCAGTGGTGTAGTAAAGTGACATAACTCAACAAAATGAATGCTTTGTCTAGAATACTGCACCCAGCCAGACTCACTTTCAGGTTTGAAGGAAGTATACATAGCTTCATGGATAAACAGCAGCTCAGAAACTTTAGACTCAAAACCAGCCTTAAAAGTTAAACTGAAAGGTCTACTTTAAGACAAGATAGGCCTAAAGACACACCAAACTTTTACACAAAGATGGCTCTACATCCCATGACAATTATCTCTCTCAATGTCAATGGGCCAAATGCACCAGTTAAAAGATACAGAGTGTCAGAATGGATCAAAAAGCGGTGGCGCTAAAGGTAAGGTGCCTGCCTTACCTGCGCTACCCTAGGACGGACCACGGTTCGATCCCCCGGCGTCCCATATGGTCCCCCAAGCCAGGAGCGACTTCTGAGCGCATAGCCAGGAGTAACCCCTGAGCGTCACCGGGTGTGGCCCAAAAACCAAAAAAAAAAAAAAAAAAAAAGCTGAATCCAACATCCTGCTGCCTACAAGAAACACATCTGAATAGTCACAACAAACACGGACTCAAAATCAAAGTTGCAAGGACACAGCAGGAAGAAGGGGCCTACATGAGTAGCTTAATAACACAGCTTATTAAATTGGAAAATGATTAACAATATGAACCCAAAATGAGTAGGCAGAAGAAAATAACAAATGTTGGAGCAGAAATTAATGAAGTGGAAACGCAAAGGATAATTCAAAAGAAAAATGAAAACAAAAGTTGGTTCTTTGAAAAAATAAACAAGATTGATAAACCACTAGCAAAATTCACAAGGAGGGGAAGATAGAAGCTTAATGAAGCAGATTGGAAATGAAAAGGGGGAAATCATTAGAGATAATACAGAGATCCAGGGAGTGATCAGAGACTACTTTGAAAGACTCTATGCTACAAAATATGAGGTCCTGGAAGAAATGGAGGTGGGTACAAGAAAAATAAGACATTATTGCAATGATGCCCGGAGAAAATGAAGATGAGGGAAGGAAGGACTGGCTCACAATATGAAGCTCACCACAAAGAGTGGTGAATACAGTTAGAGAAATGACTACACTAAGAAAAATTACCATGACAATATTGATAAGTGAGAGAAGTGGAATGCCTGTCTCAAATACAGGCGAGGGGTGGGGGAATAGGGGTTACTCCTGCCTATGGCTCAGAAATCACTCCTGTCTCGGGGGACCATATGGGACGATTGAACAGCACTCCTTCCAAGGTCAGCGCCATGCAAGGCAAACACCCTACCATTGTGCCACCGCTCCGGTCCCTAATTATTTTATTTTTTTTAAATATTTTGTTTGTTTCGCTTCAACACTGTTTTAAATTATAGTTTATGTAATGGTTATAAAAACGTTGAAGTCTATAAGATCAATTTATAAAGTTACTGTACACCATCACCACCAAAGTGCCTATGACTCTCCTGCACTGTCCTTATGTCATCTCTGGTCCAATCTTTATCCTTCTCATTGTTTATTATCCCTTCATTGTTTGTTAATAATTACTTAATATAAGGGTTTTTCATTGTTCAATACTATCTATTTCTTTATTTTATCTCCTTATTCCACAGATGAATGAGATCACTGACTCTAGTTTTCTCCCTATGCTTATTGTACTTAACATGATATCCTCCAATTCCATCCACATTGCAGTAAATAGAATGTTTCATCTTTTCTTACAGATGTATCATATTTTGTAATATATGCATATATATTACAACTTATTCATCCATTTGTTCTTCATTAGGCATTTAGGTTGCTTCCATATCCTGACTATTGTACTAGGTGTTGCAATGAACACAGGTGTGCATATATCTTTTCAAATTCATATATTTGTGTTTTGGGGATGGATGCCAAGAAGTAAAATGTCTGGATCAAATAGAAGTTCTATTCTTACTTTTTTGAGAACTTTCCATACAGCTTTCTATAGGGGCTGAACCACTTTTCAATAATTTTATACCAGTTTAAATTACCTTCAGGCCTATAACATAATATCCTTCTACACACTGACTACTAAATATTTAAAGCAACATCTCAATAAACACTGTTAACTTTTTGTTCCTATTAAGTACAGTATAGTTATAGAGAAATTTAATTTGTTATATAAGGAAAAAAAAGAAAACTTAGTTTGTATTCTAGTTATTTTGCAATTTTAAAGTTTTCAAATTTTCTCACATTGGTTTTTACTATATTTAAGATTATAAGTAGAGCATTGTTTTATTTAAAACAGTAGATAATGTAAAGAATAATCAATATTTATTGATCTCTATATAGCTAATACAATGAAGTTGAATTAAAATATTTAAAAAATGCAGTATCCTAACAAAAAATAATTTATCCTAAGAAAAAAAAACTATGCTGTTAATCTGAATCAGCACTTCTAGAAAACTGACTTTATTTAAGTAATACTTGTGTATTATATTCAGCTAACTTTCAGTGCAAAAATTATATTTACTCTATTTTACATGTAGTTTAAGATAAAATATATCTTGTAGATAAGCTACTGCTTATTCTGTATTCACTATAATAACTAGTAATACAATATTACACATCGTAACTTTATATTTCTATATTCAGTGTAGAACTAGAATTATATACTGCCTATATGGTTACAATGTGCTTTTTAAATCAAAGTTTAAAATGTCTGATAGATTGACAGTGAAGTCATTGTAAACTTCAGATTCATGGTTAGGTCAAGCCAATCTGATGTCTGAAGGATGAAAAGAAGGGCAGTGGGCATAAATAAGTTTCTAACCCTTCAAATATGTAATCATCAGCAGTTTTATAGTGGTGACATTTATAGCCTCAAAGGGTGGTGAAAAAGGAGGGCATTAATAACTCTTTGATGTATACCTCATGTGGATTAAGCTCATGGATCATCCTGAAAATTTCCAGAGTGGTTTGTTGGTTAGTCTTCTAGTCAAAACAAAAAGTGTAGATTACCATAGTCTGTTATTTACAGACAAGACTACTTAATGAAATGGTAACATTACATTTAAAAATGGTATCTAAAGGTATGGTGTGTATCTACAGAGTGAGATTATAGAATAAAATGAAATAATGACAGTTGTTAAATAAATATTTGAAGATTTTGCACTGAATATAAGGTGAAAACCAGTCTTTATCACTGTTTCAACTATCCCCTTTCTACAGGCGACTGCATCTAAAGGATTTGCAAATTCTACTTCCATTTCATACTAGTGATTGAAAACAAATGAACTTACCTAAATATCAGTTTTTATATCAGAAAAGCAATAAAACTACTTTCATGGGTATTTCAAGGATTAAATCTGATTCTACAGTGTCCCTCATCATGAGGGCTACAAACTCTTACTAGCTGGCAGAGGGACTTACTAATAAAAATTGTTGTTTTATATTTTAAATTTAATAATATAGCTTTTAAAATAATGGATACAAGAATGAAAATAAACATATGAAGTAAATTAAAATCTTAAAACAAATTACTATTGTGTAGTTTTAATGCCTGCTTTTGCATTTAGGTCACTTTGTCCACAAACAGTACTACTTGAACTGCCACAAATTAATTAGAAATCAAGAAAGGAAGACTTATAAAAAATGCTTCTGTCATCACTAGGTACAGCCCTGGAGCCCTCTGAGGCACTACAAGTTTGGCTTGGGAGGGCTCCCAGCACTGCTAGGGTGTCCCAAGTAACAACCCCATATGTCCCTCTCTATACTACCTCCACACCATAGGGACCAAACAGCACTTCAGCCTCAAATCCTTGCAACGAACCCAAGTTGGCCAATAATCACTGGTAGGGACCAATGGCTCCTGAATGTAGCACAAGGGCTCCAAGTCAATCAACCAATTAATCAGTCATTCAATAAGAAAAATGCTTTTGTGGACCAAAGAGGTAGTTCAAAGGACTGGAGCCCCTGCCTTGCATGCTGGAGTCTGGATTCAATTCCTAGCCCTACATGGTCCCTGGAAAACCATGGGGAACAACCTCTGAGAAGCGATAGGAGTAAATCCCAAAAAAGCATGCAAGTAAACAAACAAACAAAAAAAGGTTTTCATGCCAAGTGAAGGCCAAATGAGGACATAATGCTGTAAAAATGAAGATTTCCAACAGTTTGAAAACAGCAATGTGATACCAATGGCATAAGCACAAAAGCCCTGAGAAAACTTCCTCAAACCTTTGCACACTGTGAAGGCAACTTGGCTTCAATCATAGTTTTTGCCTTCATAGCACATTATGTAACTTGCATTGGTTTTGTACTTTTGTCATGAAATTTATATTTTAGGAGATGGAGTTATATAGAACACTGTGGTTCCACATGACAAGCATGAGTTTGATCCCTAGCACCCCAAACTGTCTTCTGAGTATCACTTAAAAGTGATCCCTGAGTGCAGAGCCAGGAGTAGGTCCTGGACACTATGAGTTGTGGTTCAAAAATTAAAAATAAAAATAAGAACCAAAAAAAAATAGAAAGCAAAAATATTAAAATAAAAAATGGCCAGAGACATAACACAGCTGGTAGAGTGCTTGTATTACACACATCTCATATTGTCCCCCTGAGGACCTCCAGGAGTAGTCACTCCTGGAGTGCAGAGGCAGGAGTAACCCCTGAGCATCACTGGCTATGACTCAAGAAGCAAAATCATTAACTTTTGAAATCATAGATTTTTAATTAAATAAAAAATGTTAATCTTTGAACCATTTGATTGTAACTGTCATGAAAAATTATCAGTTGCATTCTAGAAACCTGTCTCATAAATAATGATACAAGTATATTAACAATAAAAAGGCTAAGAAATTTGACAGGTCTTACTATAAACCTGGTCAACTAAAGACAGAGATATCATCTGGTGTTTGAATTTCCTTAGAAAAGTATTTTTTAGTTATTTGAATTGGTTAGGATTCTAATTCAATTAGTCAACCCCCCCCTCACTAAAAAATTCATAAGAGGAACTCTATCACTGGATCAAAGACAAAAGGAGAAAATAAGAAAGAAAGGCATTGAGAAGGTTGGTTGCCAGAGATTTCAATGAGCTGGTGAAAACAAGAATAGATTAGAGGATTAATGAATCTAGTTAGAGAACTTCAAGAAAGAGAGGGTACTTTCAAAGCCAGCTATATACAAAGGAATGGTTAATATCCTAACATAGGTCAGACAACTGCTTTAATAAGCAGCAGTATAAATTTATAGTCATTTAGGCCTCTGAAAATAATGTGTGATTTTTCTTCTCTACTCTCCCTGCTCTGAAAGGAAGATAATAGTCCACTTCCCTTTTTGCTTTCTTACACACTCTGAATAGCATATAATTAAAAAACAATAAAAATAAATTAGGACGTTTTCATTAAGATCGCTGCTATTTTTTGTTTTATCTTTATTACAAAAACCTTTCCTCACAGCTTCAGTTATATTATTTGCCAAATCACAGAGGGAGGAAAAGAAAATCATAGACACCAGAGATAATTACATCATGTTGTTCATTTTGATGTCCTCATCAAATAATAACCATCATGTCTTTATATAACTTCAAATGTCTCAAAACAGAGGGCCTCCCACTAGTTAATAAAATAATAATGTTATGCCTTAGAAAAATTTTTATGTTGGTGTTAGTTTTTAAAATACTAACATCTGCTAAATGTTTTCAGACCCCATGCTAATAACTTTCTTATTTGAAAATTTCAAATGTACACAAAATTGCAAAACCAAACAGTATAAAAGAACTCTCATATACCATTCAGCCAGACTTTTTTTTTTTTTTTTTTTTTGGGGTTTTTGGGCCACACCCGGTAACGCTCAGGGGTTACTCCTGGCTATGCGCTCAGAAGTCGCTCCTGGCTTGGGGGACCATATGGGACACCGGGGGATCGAACCGCGGTCCGTCCAAGGCTAGCGCAGGCAAGGCAGGCACCTTACCTCTTGCGCCACCGCCCGGCCCCCAGCCAGACTTTTATTGTGTACATTATACTTTGTTTTTTATTTGTATTTGTAATTTTTCTAAACATTAAAATCTGAACCCCTTTATATATACATATATAAGTATGCAGCCAGGAGAAAAGAAAAGTTGTTGGAACTAGAAGGTATCGTTTTGAGTGAGGTAAGCCAAAAGAAGTACAACCACAGGATGATCTTACTGATCTGCAGTATAGAGAATAACTGGATGAGGAAATGTAATGTAAGAAAGAAGAGATGCCTAAATGACTCTTGACCACAAAAAAATAGGGAGAAAAGGGACAGAGAAGAAAAGAAATCAAGGAAGAAAGAAGTAGATAAAGGGGAGTAATTGGGGAATATGTAACGGGGGCTTCAGTTACAACAGGGATGTGGGAGAATGGATAGCTATATATCCAAAGCACAGACTCAACACAGAAAACGTGAGGTCTAAACTAAAGCCACGTAACTTTTAAAAGTGCCTGTCAAGGTAGCAGAAGGTGGTCAGATGGTGAGAGAGAGTATGGTAGAGGTAAGTTGACTGGAGGTGGGATTTGTGTCAAAACATTGTATGCTTAAAATTCACCTATCAAAGAAAAAAGAAAAGAAAAAGAAAAAAAATTCAACTATCAATTACTTTGTAAATCATGGTTCTTTAAATAAATTTTTTTAATATTTGAGCCACTATTGGTAAATCATATATATCACTGTCCCACACCCCTAAATTTTCAATATTCATTTTCTAAGAAGCCACTTGAAAATAATCTTACTTAGCCATAGAAAAAATCAATTGCATAAATTTATTATCAATATAATACTTTAAATTACTGGCCATTTCAAATTTTGTCAGTTCATCTAATAATAATAGTAGATTTTATAGTGTTTATTTTTTCTCCTCCAGTCCAGGAACAGTCTAGAGTCTGGTATTACATTAGTTGCCAGATCTCTTGAGTTCGTTTTTATGTGAACTTTTCTACAGCCTTACTTTGTCTTAATGACATTAACATTTTACAAGACAGAGTAATAAAAACATCTTTTATTTTGCATTTTTCTGATGTGATTAGCATGAAATTGGAATATGACATCATTAATCTACCAGGTCTAAATGTCCTTCATTCAGTCTAAAAACTTTTATCACCTGGTCCATGCTGCTGATTTACACAACATAATCATTGGTATTGTGACCACCCTTGCAACTTGATATATATATTCAGACTTGAAGTCAATTAACATAGTGGGTGTGACTGAAGCACAGAGATTGGAAATATCAAAAAAAAAATAGGAAGATTTCACTTTGACTGTATCAACCCTACAGTGCTACCCTCAAAGAGGCCTTCAAGACTTGTGATGCCTCCACTTGAAAAACATGCTGCAAGACACTTAAGAGGCCCACTTGGTTCTCAAAACCAACTATTATTACTGGGAGTATTCTGTAGAGCTCCACCACTATGGATTGACAGAAAAAGAAAGAGGGAGATTTACTAGCCACCAGTAATAGGATCTTGGCAGACCATACTACAGTTCTCAATATAAAAAGACCAGAGATTGCTGGCAGTAGTTCTGCCAAACTGCAGAGAAAAGTTGGTGACAAGGGAATGTGGCCAACAGCTCTACCAGATTTGGATCACTAGATGATGTGGCTGAAGCTTCCATAAAGTTAATTTTATAGACCTATTTGGGGAGAAAATTAAAGTGCTGCTCAGTGACTAGACAAAGCATTTCTACTCACCCCCACAGCAAAATATAATGATAAGCAGTCATAGAGTAAATTCTATAACCAACTCAGGCAGGAAAAAAAATTCAGCACCTACCCAAGTGCTAAACATTTCCCTTAGTTCAACTCCATCAAGAAGGGGACAGAGAGATAGATAGTGGGTAAGACACATGTATTGTACATGGCTGACCCAGTTCAATTATTGGAACACCATATTAAGATACCAATATCACCATGTGATCCCTATACACAGAACTAGGAACAAGCCCTGAGCACAGAATCTGGAGTAAACCCTGAGCACCACAAGTGGTAGCCCCAAAACAAAAACAAAACAAAAAAAAAGAGATGTTGGTTTAGGGACTGTAGAGATAGCATGAAGGTAAAGCGTTTGCCTTGCATGCATAAGGTCATTCCTGGCATCCCATATGGTCCCCCAAGCCTGCCAGGAGCGATTTCTGAGCATAGAAGCAGGAGTAACCCCTGAGAACTGCCAGGTGTGACCCAAAAAGAAAAGAAAACAAAACAAAACAATAAAAGAGATGTTGGTTTAAATTGGTCCCACTCTATTCAGTGTATGCTTGTTACTCATTGGTCTGAATCACCTATGGATGAAGCACCTTTTGTATTGGTGTTTTAGACTACTTGTTCTCCACCCCAGTGTGTGGTATGGCACTTTCTATTAAAGACCCTGGGTCTCAGAAAAAAGGTCTCTTGAGTTCCCAGCTTTCCACCACTGAGCTATCTTCTTAGGAGCAGAAGGCTTATGTGTTGGAGTTTCTGAATCTGTTTTATACTTGAGAGAGAGAGAGAGAGAGAGAGAGAGAGAGAGAGAGAGAGAGAGAGAGAGAAGATAAAAATAATAATGATTAAAAAATACTAGAGTGGCCAGAGTGATAGCTTAGTGGGTAGAGTATTTGCCTTGCACTCAGTCAGCCTAGGTTTGAACCCCAGCATCCTATATGGTTCTTCAAGTCTACACAAAGCAATTTCTAAACTCAGAACTAGGAGTAACCCCTGAGAGTGCTGCTGGGTGTGACCCACACCAAAAAAAATAAAAAAAGTGGGGCCAGAGCAATAGAGCAGCCGTAGGACATTTGCCTTGCACATGGCTGACACAGGAGGGACCATAGTTCGATCCCAGCATCCTATATAGTCCCTCAAAAGAGGAGCAACTTCTGAGAGCATAGCCAGGAGTAACCCCTGAACATCACCGGGTGTGGCCCAAAAAAAACAAAAAAGAAAGAAAGGAAGAAAGAAATGAAGGAAGGAAGAAAGAAAGAAAGGAAGGAAGGAAGGAAGGAAGGAAGGAAGGAAGGAAGGAAGGAAGGAAGGAAGGAAGGAAGGAAGGAAGGAAGGAAGGAAGGAAGGAAGGAAGGAAGGAAGGAAGGAAGGAAGGAAGGAAGGAAGGAAGGAAGGAAGGAAGGAAGGAAGGAAAAGAAAAAATAACTGGAAATAATATTATTTGGAACTAGAGATATAATCCTACAGGTAAGAAGGCAGTTGCCTTGCATGCAATCAACTCAGGTTCTACTTTCCAGCACTTCAGATGGTCCCCAGAGCATCACCAAGAGTCATTTCCAGAGTTATCTCGAGAGTTAAGACTAAGCTTTGAGTACACCAGGAGTGGCCCAAAACAAACAAACAAAAAATCACAATTAAAACAAAACCGGGGCCGGGCGGTGGCATTGAAGGTAAGGTGCCTGCCTTGCCTGCGCTAGCCTTGGACGGACCGCGGTTCGATCCCCCGGTGTCCCATATGGTCCCCCAAGCCAGGAGCAACTTCTGAGCACATAGCCAGGAGTAACCCCTGAGTGTTACCAGGTGTGGCCCAAAAACCCAAAACAAAACAAAACAAAACAAAACAAAACCTCCATCAGGAAGCCAACAACCACAGAAGACTAACAACCCTTGAGTACATCCTATGGTTTTCTAGAGCAGTCAATAAGTCAGTAGCTCCACCCAATAGCTTAACATAGATTCCAATAATGTCTCACAGAGCAGCCTAGCCACAGTTACCAGGGAGTCATGGACTATTTTCTACCCAGAGAACAAGACATTGACCATACCCAACTATTGAGTATAGATCCCATCCCGCTCAACAAACAAACCCACACTGAGGTTAGTTAGTCTCAGAGTTTTTCCTATGACCTCCATGGTGTGTGATCAAATCAGTGCCCTGCTGTCCTACTAAGCATAGTCTCCAGCTCCACCCAGCCAGTAAACATAACTAGAGAAAGAACTCAAGAAGCTGCCACCCTATATATAGCATTACAAGTTATTTAGCCTAGTCAACACCCCTGCCTATATTTGAAGCATAGCCTCTGGTCTATTATTAAGAAGCTATTATATGATTTCAGGTAGTCTTGCCGGCAGTCTTGGTTAATGTCCTTCTGCAAAGCCAGTCCCCAAAGTGGATTCCAGTCTATGACTTGATCTATTGCTTTAAGTTTGTAGTTGTGTCCAAGCTAGCAATTCAGCCAACAACTTGAGCCAATCACAGAGCATAGTGTACAGTCAAAGCAGACCAGATAATTGAAAAACTGACCCTTCTAAATTATGGGGTACAGAATTTAGTCCTAACCAAAATTATCATGCAACTAGAGACTCTCTCCTTATAGGTAGTCTGATCAGCAACATCATTCAACAGAGGATTGCAGCAAGTGGTCTATCAAATTGTAAAGGTCAGCCTGTGATTTCTAGAACCAGAATCCCCAAATCATTCCAAGAACATAGATAAAAAGTCATGTTTACCAATAAAGCCCTACCTTTCCAGTACCTGAATGCAGACCTCTGCCATTCCAGTCATTGAGAAGAGTGTATGGCCCTATTATGAAATACAGCCCAAATCTTTGCCCAATCACAGATTCTAACCAGAAATATTGACCTGCTTAGAATACAGTCTGCAATTAATTCAACCTACCAAAAAAGTGACTTCCATGATGACCTCAGAACATGGAGGTACTTACTCAATTATAAATCAAAAGCCAAGTCATTCCTGCTCACAATGCCACTATAAAATATAATCCAGAAACAAGCTACACTGACTATGAAGGTCTTTTATTGATGAATATGAAAAAGTATGCTGGACACACTTTATCATTAACAAATGCCAAAAAAAGATTACAAGAACCATAAAGAAAAAAAACATAGAATGTACACATGCTTGTTCATAAACACACATGCAACTATGCATAAAAAAGTTCAATGAAAACATAGAAGTTATCAAAAAGGCCACCAAATATTAGAGTTAAAAATACCTGTTTATGATAAAAACTAAGTAACACTGAAATAAAAGGAACTTATCAAAATTAAGTAAAGGTTATACTCAACAAACTCTCTAAGACCATGCACAAGGGAAGGATGTCCACTTTCAGCATTATTCAACAAAGTATTGAAAGTTCAGGCCACACAAGTAAGAATCGGAAAGTATTGTATGGTCGTGATTTGGAAAAATTAAAATTGTTAAGATAACATCATGCCCAATGTATCATACAGATTTATTTCTTTTGAAGGCAGGGGAAAATAGTCATTGATACACAAGACTTACTCCTGCCTCTGCTCTCAGAGATCACTCCTGGTGGGCTCAGGGGACCATATATGATGCTGGGCTCAAACCTGGGTGGGCCAAGTGCAAGATGACACCCTACCTGCTATATTATCACTCCAACCTAGCATTATACAAATTTAATTAATCTTTATCAAAATTCCACTGATACACTTCAATGACAGAACAGACATTAATCAAATCTGTATGCAACTATAAAACCTCCCCCCCCACCTGTACTCCACACAGGCTTTCCAGTTCCCTCATTCATTCACATGATCATAGTAGTTCTCTGTGTAGTTATTTCTATAACTGCACTCACCAATCTTTGTGGTGAGCTTCATAAAGTGAGCTGGAAGTTCCAGCCCTCCTCTCATTGTCTCTGAGGATTGTTGCAAAAATGACTTTTATTTTTCTAAAAACCCATAGATGAGTGAGACTATTCTGCGTCTCTCTCTCTCTCTCTCTCTCTCTCTCTCTCTCTCTCTCTCTCTCTCTCTCTCTCTCTCTCTCTCTCTCATCTCTCTCTCTCTCTCTCTCTCTCTCTCTCTCTCTCTCCTCTCTCTCTCTCTCTCTCTCCTCTGACTTATTTCACTCAGCATGATAGATTCCATGTACATCCATGTATAGGAAAATGCTCCTCATCACTAATCATCAGGGAGATGAAAATCAAAACAATGATGAGATACCATCTCACACCACAGAGATTGGCATGCATCACAAAAAATGAGAACAATCAGTGCTGGCGGGGATATGGAGAGAAAGGAACTCTTATCCACTGCTGTTGGGAATGCCGTCTAGTCCAACCTCTATTGAAAGCGATATGGAGATTCCTCCAAAATCTGGAAATTGAGCTCCCATTCGACCCAGCTATTCCACTCCTAGGGATATACCCTAAGAACACAAGAATACAACACAAAAACCCCTTCCTCACACTTATATTTATTGCAGCACTATTCACAATAGCCAGGCTCTGGAAACAACCAAGATGCCCTTCAACAGACGAATGGCTAAAGAAATTGTGGTACATATACACAATGGAATATTATGCAGCCATCAGGAGAGATGAAGTCATGAAATTTTCCTATACATGGAGGCATTTCTTTTCCTGACCTCAAACTATGCAATAAAGCAATAGCAATCAAAACTCTGATAATGGAATTTAAAAAAGACTTACAAACCTATGGCACAGAATTAAGAACCAGGAACCAAACCATCAGCTATGAGGACAGTTCATTTATGATACAGCAGGTAGAAATATTAAGTGGAGAAAGAGAGGCCTCTTCATGAGAGGCCTACCACTGAGCCCTTCATACCAAGTATCTGGAGCCTTCTTGGTGGGGGCAGACTCAGTCCCTGCCCTCCTGTGAAGCCCAGCACTCTTCCACAACCAATTCCTCCTAAACATAAACAGCTCCAGGACTAATTTCAAAGAGATACAAAGCTGTTGAATTTTATCATTTCCGCAGCTGCTGAAGACATCTCCATATTTCATAGTACTGACAACGCAGTAGAAGCAGAGCAAATAGGATGAGAAGCCCACTAAGCTCAATGAACAAAAATAATAACACAGAAGACTCAGCTAGCACCAAAAAGCTTAGTAAATCCTCAAATAATGACTTTAGTACACTATTGTGAGATATATTTTATAACAAGCAAATATAAATATATATTTTATAACAAGTAAATTATTCTGTACCTACTAAGGAAGCAAACTTAAGAGGTGGGTGGGAAACTGGTGGAGGAAAGGTCACACTGGTGGAGGGACTGGTGTTGAAATACTGAGTACCTGAAACAACTATATTATGAACAACTTTGTACACCACGGTGTTCAAATGAAGTTTCAAACATTAAAAATAAATAAATAGAGGCTGGAGTGATAGCACAGCGGTAACGCATTAGCCTTGAACACCGCCAACACAGGACAGACACTGGTTTGAATCCAGAATCCCATATGGTCTCCCAAGCCTGCCAGAAGTGACTTCTGAGCACAGAGCCAGGAGTAACTCCTGAGCGCCACCATGTGTGACCCTAAAACCAAAATAAATAAAGTTAAAATTTTTTAAAAAATTAGGTCTCGTCAACAGATGATGCTGGGAAAACTAGTTAGCCACATTTAAAAAAAAATAAGAAAGAAAAGAAAAAGAAACTGGCCTACTCTCTCATACAATTCACAAAAATTCTCAAAATGAGAAACCAGAGATGAGTACGGAGCTTGTCATGCACATGACCAACTCAGGTTTGAATCTCAGCATTTTGAGCAACACCAGGAGTAATTCCTGAGTGAAGAGCCAAGAGCCCTTGAGCATTACTATGTGTGGCTCAAAAGAAAAAATAAAATTAAATGGAGATTGTAGAGAATATAGCAGGTAGGGCACTTGTAGGTAGGGCTACTTGCATGTAGCCAACCAGGATTCAATCCCTGGCATTTCATATGATCCCTTGCTCACTGCCAAGAGTAATTCCTCCTGAATAAACCTTGGGCATAGTTAATCCTCCCCCACCAAGTGAATTAAATGTTATGTTATACCTTAAACAAAAAATATATAAAAATAAAAAGTTTGGCAGAACTCTAAGAAGAATCAATGATTCAACTGCATTGGCAAAGAAAGTGAAAACAAAAATAAATGAGACTATATAAAACTAAAAATCTTCTGCATTGCAAAAGAAAACATTTCTAAAATAGAATAATGCTAAAATAAAAATGTTTAGACATACTACTGAATGGGAGAAAACATTGGTACACCATGAACAAATGTAACAAATGAGAATGTAAAGGGTTAATTTTCATGTAACAAAGGGCAAGTATCTCCATTATAAAAATATAATCACAAGGTTGAACAATAAAATAAGCAATACCATCAAACTCTGTGTAAGTGCTGAATAGACACTTCTCCAACAGGATTGTGCAAAGTATTTTACATCACTGATTATTAGGGTAATACAAATGAAAATAACTATGAGAACGGTTATAAAATAACACATCATAACAGTAAGAATGACCTGCATTTTTAAAAAAAAGTCAGAAACAACTGAAATGGTGGGGACATAGTGGTAAAATAGAATTTAATTCACTGTTAATGGGATGGTAAACTGCTTTCAGCCTCTTTGAAAAGACTGTATAGATACTTCCTTATAAAATGAAACTAGAGCAACCTATGACACAACAACTCCACTCCTTGGCATCACAAGAAAACAAAACCATTAATTCAAAAAAATATATGAACATTTATATTCGTTGTTGCATATTCAAAATAGACAAGACTGGAAACAACCTAAGTGCCCTACAATAGATGAGTGGATAAGTTGTAAAACATCAACAACAACAAAAAAAAAGACTATATTTTCAGGGATCATTTCTATAGTATGTGACATCAACAAATAGAGTGAGACATCTACAAATGGAGTGGTTAAGTTGTAGTTGTGATACACCTACAAATGTACTAATATTCAGTTATGAGAGAAAATAAAATCTTATATTTTGCTGTGACTTGCATAGAACTATAGGATTCAAGTTAAGCAAAGTATGTGACTAGAAGGGTGAAAATTGGGTGATCTTAGTTATATGTGGAATATGAATAACAAAAAAAAGGGAATAGGCAATGGCTAAATGGTGTGGTGGAATAGAACTAGCACTAGAAAGTGTATGTGTGGAGGGGGTGTAGTGAGAAGAAATTTAAGGAAAAGAGAGGAATACTGGCATTATGGATGAATTGTTACAGTAACACTGTACACATAAAACATTAATTTTAATGCTATTTTAAATCATGATAAAACATATAAAATTTAAAAAGAAAAAAGCACTCTCCATGTACAAAGTGGCAATTATTTTAGGTAATGTGTGTTCACTAATCTTACAGTTATAATAACTTATGTATACATTTATCAAGTCATTACATAGTATACCTTAAACCTCTACAAGGTTATATGTCAAGTACATTTTAATCAATAGGCATCCAAATTTTTTGTCTTACCATTTATCATCTCCAACCACAGTTTAGTTACAGCTACAGTAAGGCATCACTATGCAGCTGAATATGTTTTAAACTCCTGACCCAGAAAAATTTGTGAGCAATAATTAAATAATTGCTATTGTCTTAAGTGACTAGGTTTGGAGGGTTATTTGTTATGCAGCAATAGATAAATGTATTGGCATTCTAAAAGTGAATACTGAATTGGCCAGGTGGAAAAGAAGTAAGGAATTAAAATCATAAAAGTCATGTCGTATGTTTATTAAAGTCCTCAATTATAGGGCGACCACTTTCCTTCTGCCTTTATATTTATATGGATATAATCATATCTACCTAATATAAAATAATATATC
This sequence comes from Suncus etruscus, assembly GCF_024139225.1. Taxonomy (NCBI): domain Eukaryota; kingdom Metazoa; phylum Chordata; class Mammalia; order Eulipotyphla; family Soricidae; genus Suncus; species Suncus etruscus. Next base: position 123,626,198 of record NC_064849.1, read on the forward strand.
TACGTAATATAAAATACAAAGAAAAATTATGAAGTACTCAGGGTAAAGCTAACATTTATCTACTGAAAAGAGAAGTAGCACAAAGTTGTACTAATACTTGAATAATTTGGTCTCTCTACAAAGTTGTTACCTCTTAATAAATTACAAAGTGATTTCACATACATGGTTTCACTTGCTGTCATAAATAATCCTGTGAAGTAACAGAACTCTGTAGAGAAAACTGAGGCCAGAAATGTTACACTTAACTACAAATAGTTGAAATTCTGGAGTTGTGGGGAGGAGTGAATTCAAGAAAGTATAAAACTACACCTGCTCCACTGATCTAATGGCAAACACCTGAGTCACACATGATATAATATAGTCTAATTGTCACTGATCATGGGAGGCAAAAAAAAAATGCACCACTCTCCAAAGAATGACTACTCAAGCATATATTAAATATTATGCTCTGAATTATTACATTATTTTGCTTTGAAATTATCCCCTCTGAAAATCTTGTAATTTTATTGCACACTGGATAATCACTAAAAGCTATTCCAAGGACTAGTCTCAAGAGCCTTGTAATTTTTTAATGTTAAACAAAGTAGGTGCTATTTCAAAGTGTAAGGCTTTGATTTAATGAATGCCAAGCATCTCAAATCCACAGGAAATTTTCTTAGCACAATATTGCTGAATATCCTTTGAACAAGAAAGTTATTAACATATAACATGGACTAAATGGAATTCTCACTGGGTTGTAAGAACTTCTTACCAGAACTAAAGGTTTGTGAAGCTATTGTTATTCACTGTACCTCAACACTGAAATATTTAAAGCAAAAGCAAACTTTTAGAAGTTTTGTGTCCTGTTCTTTACCATTAACCACCCCCTTCTCAACCATTGGAATAGTTCCATCTCCTTTTAACAACTTCCCATTAAACCTCATGAACCATATCCTGAGCTTAATGGGCTGTTAATATTTCTAAGCTTCCGTAGTTCTACTGTAAATCCCTAGTCCCTTTGCAACATTGAATAGATATACCCCCCAAAAAAAAGAATTTTCAACTGTTGGCAGATAGAAATCACATAGCTTACATTATTTTATGACAGATAAAATAGGCACAATCATTACAGCATAGCAGACAGTAACTATGATAGCTTTGTATCTGAAAATGACTATGTTTAGAGCACATAAACATTTCACTGGTTTAAATTCACATACAGTATTTGTTGCATTAGCACAGTACACTTGCTTAATCACTCATGGCACTTCAGTGCTTAAAGTGCAAGTAAGTAAAATGAATGTATACACCAAAAGAGTTTAACCTAATTTGGGTTTCCTTTTGGAAAACTTAAGAGGCCAGAAATGAGGTAAAAAAGTTATCTCAAGAAAGCAATCTAGAATCCTAACAAACATTTTGTAATCTCCTTTTAAAAAAATAAACAGAGCAGTAGCAGAACAGAAGTCAGAGAGATAGTCCAGAGGAAAAAGCACTGGCCTTATAAAAGGTCTACCTGGGTTCCATCCACAACTTCCCATATGGTGACCAAAGCACCACCAAAAGTAATTGCTGAGTTATAAAGGTAGAAGTAATCCCTGAGTAATCCCTGAGTACCACCAGATGACCCAAAAAACAAACAAATAAATAATAATAATGAATAAATGATCAGATTATGCCATTTCTAGGTATTAGCATGCTGTTTTGATGCATGTATACAATCATTTTAATAACTGAACAATTCTTGTCAACAAATCAAATGAAGGGACCTTGTAAGCACACAACTCAGGTTTGATTTTTGGCACCACATGGTCTCCCAAGAATTACACTGAAAGTAACATTGGAGTTCCTCAAACATTGATAGATGTGCCTGGTGGTTGTTGGCACCTTATCAATGGGCAGGAATAGCACCTTATCAATGGGCCCTCATACTGGACTGTGGGTCTAGTTGGGCATATATCATCGAGAAATCACCTCAAGTCTCCACCCTCAAAGCACCAAAGCCCCCTGAGCATCACTTGGGAGACACAAAACAAGCACACAAAACAAAAGCAAATGAGATAGAAGTATTTAAGTAAACCATTTATGTTCAGAGAAAGAAATCTGTTAAAACCTATAGCTCTTGGGCAGGAGAGATAGAACAGTGGTAGGGCGTTTGTCTTGCACACGGCCAACCCAGGATGAACGGTGGTTCAATTCCCGCCATCCCATATGGTCCCCAAAGCCTGCCAGGAACAATTTCTAAGTGCAGAAACAGAATTAACCCCTGACACAAAAACAAAAACAAACAAAAACCTATAGCTCTTAAAATATTTTAATTGTGATTTAAGCATGAAAACTTCTACTACTAGATGACTGGATGGGACATTTTCTATTATAATCACCCAGTTTTTCCTGTGTTCCCCTCCCTCACCAAATACATATCATATTCATGCTATACCCTTCCCGCACACACACTTCTTTTACAATTTAATTGGGGGTCATAACACTACCAACAGTGCTCAGGGGTCTATATGTAGTGCTGTGGCTGGAACTAAGGGTCAGTTACATGCAAGGCAAATGCCTTAATTTCTGTACTATAACTCCAGCCACAATAATATTTATAGAGATGCCTTAAATAAAGAATAGAGTACTTGAAAGACAGACTAAAGTTGATAAATTTTCTGAACTTTCAAAATTCCAGCAGTTCTCTGGGTCAAGTACTTACCAGACTATCTGTATTGTTGGTACTAGACCTGTGTGGGTGAACTATAAGAGAGGGGTTCTAATGCTATCAAAGCATGATGCAATACTTTCCAATGGTTCAAACTGGATGAACTATTTATTTCAAAAATCTTCTAATTTTTTTTAATTTTTTTTAAACTTTGATTGATTGATTGTTGGGTCACACCCAGCAGCTCAGGGGTTACTCCGGGCTCTGCATCAGAAGTTGCCCCTGGCAAGCTGGGGGACCATATGGGATGCCGGGAATCAAACCGGGTCCCTCCCAGGTTAGCCACAAGCAAGGCAAATGCCCTACCACCTTGTAACTTATTTACAACTTATTTCATTTTCGATTTCACAACATAATCCATGAAACAGTTCATTATTATTCCATTTTACAGGTAAGGGAAATTAAGTATAAAATATTAAGTATGAAGAAGTAAAATTATTAAAATAAGAACAAACAGGAGGGGCTAGAGCGATAGCACAATGGCTAATACTTTTGTCTTGCAAAAGTTGACCAAACCTGGCATCCCATATAGTCCTCGATGCCTGCCAGGAATAAGATTTCTGAGCACAGAGCTAGGAGTAACCCCTGAGTGCCATAGGGTGTTATCCCCCAAACAAACAACCAAAGCAAAACAGAATAAAAAGGAAAGTGATAAAAAGCAAGGAAGAGCTCCAATGTGAAAAAAATAATGGAGTGATTTATTTAGAATAATATATATTAAGTATAGGGCTATCAAATACTTAAGTTTATAAGAAGACATTAAATTGTAATAGAATGATAAACAATAATACCTATCATACCTATTAATAAAGTTAGTTATTGAAGAAGAGGATTAAAATTGTAAATTACATGTAACTTCTTTTGCCTGCAAGCATGCATGGATATATTATCTGTTCATATGTACATGACACTGTATCATAAAACAATGTCCAAAAATATCATAAAGCAATAATCTTATTACTTGTATCTCAATAGAAGTTTGCAGTTACCATGTTAAATATTTCAGGCACATATCTCCAATAATATGTCTCTACACAAATAAACTTGACTACAGTATTTTATATTCATCCACCTTAGCAATAAGGTTATAGATTATTCCTATCAGCAATAAAGTAATCCATAAATTCAAATTTTATAGATCCAAAATAAACAAGACTATTTATGTAAAATACATGACACTTAATAATAAAAAATAAATGATGAATTAAATTAATATGCTGATAAACACTTTAATTCCTTAAAAACCATGAGCAATACAAAGATACTGCGATGTGTTTTTCTGGAAATCTAACTTTTTATGCCAAAACTGATTAACATTTATTTATAAATTCTTAATAATTTATTCCAGGTGTTCCTCCTATTCTGTTTAGTTTTATAAAAACATTCTTTTTTATTTTGTCTATAAATGACCCTAACCTACTCTTTAAAATCAGTTTACAAAACTACCTTTGCTTCTTTGTAACACTGAAGAACTTGGTTTTTCTGATCAATTTGTAGCATCTCTAAATGACCTTTTAAAATCTAGCAACGGGCTACGACATAGTCTTAAAGAATCATTGCCAACTTTACAGGCAAGCACAGTGGGACATCCTCTCCTGTGACAATGGTTTCTCTATTGGAACCCAGTGGGAAGCCTAAATTTATCAAAGTCTCTTTCCACTTTCAAGAAAGTGAATAAATGAAAACTTGGCATGATACCTAAGCAAGATTACAAACCTGAACATAAACTGTCAGTCACAGTTTTCTCAGGCATCTCTCTTTAAAAGAGCAATGTATTACTCATGTTTTCCAGAAACATTTTCAATAACAAGCACTGCAGGCTTTTTTTTTTAAATAAAGTTTTTCCCATGGTAGCTTATGTTCACATTTATAAAAGGATTTATGTGTAAAGTATTATTATTAAAGAATAAGTAATTTGGCATGGGGAGGAGGGCGGGCAGATATCTGGCTTCCGGTTCCCTCTTTGATTCTGGAGGCTAACTCTTGCCAGGTATGGGGTTTGGGGAGGCCCCAAGCCTTAGGCCTTCTCCCTAGCTTGGGGGTGCTGGAAGGCTTGGCAGGCCCCCCAGCCGTCCCCCTATTTCTCCCCTGGACTCCAGGCCTTCCCTGGGTGCTGGCCCATGTGGACTCTATCGGGGTCCTCTAGCTTTTTCTCTCCCTCTCCCTACACTGGGGGGAGGCGCATGGGGAGGAGGGCGGGCTGATGCAGCACTGGTTTATGTTGGGACAGTCACTGACAATTTTTTCTCATTGGTTTCCATTTTAAAAACCGCTTGGGGTGGGGCGGAGAGATAGCATGGAGGTAAGGCGTTTGCCTTTCATGCAGAAGGTCAGTGGTTCGAATCCCGATATCCCATGTGGTTCCCTGAGCCTGCCAGGAGCGATTTCTGAGCATAGAGCCAGGAGTATATATTTTATATATGCATAATATCCATCTTGTATTGTGACCTTGACACTGCCCTACAAAGCTCATTTCTTAGTCCTTTACTGCCTCAGTCCCAACCATTATTTCCCCCCATTTACCTATTTTGCCTTCAATACCATACAGGTCAGTCACAAAATCTTTCACTGAATTAAAAATTAAAAAAATAAAGAATAAGTAATTTGGAAGACAAGTGATAGTGCAATGAATCTGATATTAGCCTTACATGCACCTGACCCAGATTCAATTCTTAACACTTTATATGGTCCCTGAGCTCACTAGAAGTGATCCCTGAATACAAACCCAGGAGTAAGTCCTGAGTACTACTGGATGTGGCAAAAAATATATAATATAGAATAAGCAGTATTACCAACCATTCCTAATCAACCAATGAAATTATAGAATATACCAATACCCTCTGACAAAATATTCCATCAAATAACTACAAGAAGAAAATAGCACCATGCTCACAAACGCAGTTGTCATGTTCAAACCAGGTCAGCTCCATAGACTCTAGATTTTTCTCTAAAAGATGTAAACCACGCCACGAAAAAACATGGGTACACCATCTATGCAGCTGAAAAATGGTAATCTAGAGAGTAGAGCCCCCCCCCATCAAAGCCTGCTATAGCCATCACCCATAAATGTTACTTTGCCTAAGGTTCTGCTTCACCATTTCTCTACCATTTTGTGAAAAAACATCAATCTGACCAAACTCCAGATATCACCAGGACTTTTTTTGGAGTGAGTGCAGGCACCTGCCCCTCTGCTTTTTTCTGCTACCAAGAGACCTAGCAGCTGAGAAGACACCCCACAAAAACTGCAGTATCAGTAATAGTGCTCTGCATTCCTGGACAACTTCATTTATTTGATGCTGTCATTCCCATAGGAACATACCAATGTAGATGCCAATGTGTAGCTGACGTCACTTAATATTCAGAAACAAAAGAAATAACAGAATGGTCAACTAGCAACAAGAACTTACAAAACCATCTGCCAATGTCTTAATCAGCTCATTGAAGATACAATAATTTTTACAAATTTGCTTGTCACTGTATTTTTCTCTAAAATTCTTTCTTTTCTTCCTTTTTTATTTTTTCCTTTCTATTCTTTTTATAAATAACTTTGCTTCAAGTATCTGGAAACAAATGAATTATGGTCAACTATGTCAAATATGTGATGTATTTTCATTAACTAAAGTAAATTTAAAAATTAATTAAATAAAAGCTTATTTTACTCCTTAAAAAAGAAAATAGCATTTACCTACAGTAAAATCATATCATTTTACACATTAGAATAATAAAGGAAAGAATTAGTACAGTGGGAGGTACACAGTTTCAGTGATCATTAGAGTTTGTTATTCTACTAGTATTTTAGATTAATTTATTTCTTCTCTTAAAAATTATACTTTCTTTTTGTCTTTACTGGAAACTTGCTATAATTCAATCAAGAAGTATACTGAGAAGCAGGAGAAAGAGTACAACAGGTAAGGTCACTTACTTGCCTTGAATGTAGTGGATGTTGGTTCAATCTTCAGCACCACATAGACCCCCAACTACCTCTAGGAGTGGCCCCTGACCATAGAAACAAGCACTGAGAATCTTGTATGTAAGAAAAAGGCAAGGGGGGCTGGAGAGATAGCATGGAGGTAAGGCATTTGCCTTGCGTGCAGAAGGTCGATGGTTTGAATCCTGGCATCCTATGTGGTCTCCAGAGCCTGCCAGGAGCAATTTCTGAGCATAGAGCCAGGAGTAACTCCTGAACGCTGCCTAGTTAAAAAAAAAGACAAGGAAGGAAGGAAGGAAGGAAGGAAGGAAGGAAGGAAGGAAGGAAGGAAGGAAGGAAGGAAGGAAGGAAGGAAGGAAGAAGGAAGGAAGGAAGGAAGGAAGGAGGGAGGGAGGAGGGAGGAGGGAGGGGGAGGGAGGGAGGGAGGGAGGGAGGGAGGGAGGGAGGGAGTAAGGGAGGGAGGGAGGGAGCGAGCCACTAATAGTTACAATCCTAGATGGAAGTGTTCAAGTTGTTATAAGATATAGATTGGAGCTGGAGCAGATAGGGCCTTTTCTTTGTACAAGATCAACTGGGTTCAATCTTCAGCATTCTATATGGTCCCCCAACCCTCCAGGAGTAATCTCTGAACACAAAGTTAGGAGTAATCCCTGAACACCATCAAGTATGGCTCAAAAAATTTAATTTGATGACATTTATGAAGAACCACTGCATGTCTGACCATTGACCAGCAGCATAGACTCATTTAACTCTTGAAAGAGGCAAGTCAAGCATGTGAAAGCTCATTGTTCTGGGGCATCTCAGAAGGGGAACAGAGCAAGTCCCCTGCACTGTTGAAGCCTTGGCAGCTGCACACAACTGCCACCACATCAATGACCCAATTTCATTGCTTTTCCACTGATCTCTGAAGAGACACCTAACTGCCAAAAACTCCAGGTCTGCAGGTTTGAGGACTGAGATCTCTGGAGTCTTTTTGGAATCACAATGGCAGTCTCCTTGTGCACTGCCATACTTACTGAAGCCCTGCTATACCCATAACCCATAGCCAACATCATGTCAGCTCATCAGTCCAGCTCCACAGATTCCCAAAGCACTGAGGGAACAATGCCACAAAACACCTGCATATTTCTCAATACTGATACCCCAGTAGTAAAGCAAAGAATTAGCAATAAATAGCTTAGTAAATCTTCAGACAATGATTTACATAAAGTAAGGCACGACAATTTGAGACTTTGTTATACATGATAATTTTCACGAATTGTGAGACATGACAAACTTCATAATTTTAATTAAAGTTTTTTTAACAACAATTACCATTTAGTTGTAACCAGAAATATAATTAGTTGTGCCTATCAAGAGGCAGTCGTGGGGAAGGGTGGGAAACTGAGTATAATGGTTAAGGAGCTATTATACTGGTGGGGGGATTGGTGTTGCAACATTGAATGTCAAAAAGAACTGTATCATGAGCAAGTTTTTAAACTATAGTGTTCTCAGTGAAGTGGACTTGATAGATGTACATAGAAACTTGCATCCCAAATCAATATATTCTTCTCATGAAGAATATCTATATTCAATCATTAAGAATGTAAATTCAAGTGCACATAAAACATTTTCTTTTCTTTTCTTTCTTTTGCTTTTGAGCCACACCTGGCGGCACCTTGGGTTATTTTTGGTTCTAAGCTCAGAGATCACTACTGGAATGCTCGGGGACCATATGAGATACTGGAGTTTGAACCCAGGTTGGCCACATGCAAGACAAATGCCTTACATGTGGTGCTATTGCTCATGTCTCTCATGATATATTTTCAAAAACATTACATATTGGGATACAAAAGAACTCAATAAATATTTGAGGATTAAAATCAAATCAAGCAATTTTTTGTAATCACAGTAGTAGAAGATAAGATTAATGAACAACAGGATGAAAATGGGGACAATAACCTCAAATATGTCAAGACTAAAAAATCCCATTCTGAATAACTTATGGGTCATGAAAAAAATCAAAGAAAAATTTTAAAAATATCTATAGAACTACAAAAATGAATAAAGGACAAATCAGACTCAGTCAAATGCAACTCAGTCAAGGACCATTTTAAAAGAGAAGCTCATTACAATACATGAAAACATGAGTAAACATCAAGACATGGTCTCTAGTGCTCTGTCTTTTCCCTTTGGGGATATTTTAACTTTCATTGTTTCAGCACTCTTTATTTTTCTTACTACAATCTTTCTACCCTAATGTCCTATTATCACTCTTACATTCTAAAACTTTTCCAAACCTACTACAAAAATCATTCCACTCTACAAAGTAAAACTTGGTATTACTTATGTTACTGTTTATTCTTGGTTCTCACACAAAATATAGAATTATCTTGGTAATATTTATGTATAGCATGATTTTTCTACTCTAATTCTATAGCAGAAAAAGTTATGACTCTGGGAGAGTACTGTTTCCTCCTTGAAGATGTCTTCAGTCTCAATGTCATGGAGTATTTTTACCTACATGTTGTTTTATATACCTTATGGTTTCAGGTCTTATATCAAGGTCTTTAATCCATTTGGATTTTACCATCGTTTATGATGTTAGCTGGGGGTCTTTGCTTTTTTGCAAATGGCTAACCAGTTGTGCCAACACCACTTGTTGAAGAGGCTTTCCCTGTTCCATTTAGGATTTCTTGCTCCTTTATTAAAAATTAGGTGATTGTATGTCTAGGGAACATTCTCTGAGTACTCAAGCCTATTCCACTGATCTGAGGGTCTGTCTTTATTCCAATATTATGCTGTTTTGATAACTATTGATTGTAATACAGTTTAAAGTTGGGGAAAGTAATGCCTCCCATATTCCTTTTCCCTAGGAATGCTTTAGCTATTCGAGGGTATTTATTGTTCCAAATGAATTTCGAAAGTGTTTGATCCACTTCTTTGAAAAATGTCATGATCCATTTCGCCACTCTGTGTCTCATAATTGGTGCATTTAGTTCATTGACATTGAGGGAGATGATTCTCATGGGATTTAATGTCATCTTTGTGTATTAGTTTGGTGTGTTTGTTGGTCTGTCTTGTCTTAAAGTATTACTTTCAGTTTTTCCTTTAAGGCTGGTTTTGCGTCTGTGAAGTTTCTGACCTCTTGCTTATCCGGGGAAACTATGTATCTTTCCTTCAAACCTGAACGTGAGTTGGGCTGGGTGCAGTATTCTAGGTGAGGCATTCATTTCATTTAGTCTTGTCACAATATCACACCACTGTCTTCTGACCTTCAGAGTTTCTTGTGACATGTCTTCTGTAAGTCTTAAGGAATCTCCTTTTTATGCAATTTCCCTTTTTGATCTTGATGCTTTCAGTATTTTGTCTCTATCTGTGGGATTCGTCATTGTAGCTAGGATGTGTCTTGCGGTGTTTTTCTTCGGGTCTCTTTTAGATGGGACTCTTCGGGCGTGCAAGATTTGATTGCATACAGTCTTTAGCTCTGGGAGTTTCTCTTGATGATGTCTTTGACTGTTAATTCTTTCTGAGGATCCCCTTCCTGGGCCTCTGGGACTCAAATGATTCTTATGTTTTTTATGTTGAGTTGATCAAAGACTTCTATTTTCATGTGTTCACATTCCTTGAGTACATTTTTCATTGCCTGATCATTTGCCTCAAGGTTCTTTACAATCTCTTCTGCTGTATGGAGTTCTGCATTTGATCTTCCAGTTCACTGATTCTGTCCTCAGCTGCTTTTACCCTGTTGGATAGACTGTCCATTGAGTTTTTTAGTTGAGCAACAGTGTACTTCAGATCTGTTATTTCAGGTTAGAGTTTTCTGATTTCTGTCTTTGTGTTCTGATCAGCTAGAGCTATGTTTTCTTTGATTTCCATGAGAATCTTCCATATTTTTATTCCAAACTCCTTATTTGGGAGGTTAATCAAATGGTTGGTATTTTTTATGTCATCAGAGCTATCATCTTCATTCTCTGTGCATGGTGTTTGCCTGCGAGGTTTCCCCATTGTCAGGCTTCTAGTGTGATTTTTTTCCTGCGTGTTGTGGTGGGGTTCATTAGTTAGAAAGAGTGCGTGGCAGCGAAGTGGAGTGGCGGTGCTCTTCTGGGGCCTCCAGGAGGCAGTTTTTTTTGGGCCCTTCCTAGCCCTCTGAGAAGAGCTTCAGGAGATCAGAGAAGAAAAACACGCAAAGCCAACAGGTTCTTCAGTTTCTCCCAGTTGCCAGTCTCACAGCAGGGCGGACTCCTCCACAGACAAAGTAGTCAGCTCCCAATATGATATTCTGATTTTATACTCTAGTAATCAAGAGTTTATTATTTATTGATATGATTCATTCTCTCCTTTGTTGTTGTTGTTATTGTTGTTGTTTGATCACATCCAGCTAAGCTCAGGGCTGACTCCTGGCTCTGTGTTCACATCATTCCTGTTGATCCTTGAGGTTTGGCCACATGCAAGGGAAGTGCCTTACTCCCTGTACCTCTCTGACCCAAGCCATAATTTTTTATTAAGGATATATAACTAAAATAGAAAAGGCAAATTTACTGTATTAGTTCAACTACAACTTTGAAATTTATCTACCTTTTACATAAGGAAACTAGACATATATAGAAATGAAACTAACATCATTAAGAACAAAAGTGTAATAAAATGTTTTACTTTCCTGTAAATCACAGCTAATGGCATGTGTGAATAAATAAAATATTTTAATCATAAACAGAATTCTGTTTATGACTGAAACCTAACTATGAACATGCTTGTAATCATGGTTCTTAAATAAAAATTTATATAAAAATATTTTAAAGCAATATAAAAAGAAAAAATAGCTCAACAGGAAAAAAGAACATTTTTAAATGTTTAATATATTGTTTTTTAACTTTATTTTATTAAAATCATTGTGATTTACAAAGTCCTTCATAGTTGGGTTTCAGACATACAATGAATCAGTGTCAATCCTACCACCAGTATCTACCTCCTCCACCAATGTTCCCCAAGTGCATCCTATACCACCCCTACCTGCCATTAGAAAGGTCCATTTTAAGTTTAGATTGTTAAAGTTTGGGTCTCTTGATTCCATTTTATTGCCTTTGGATTGGATATTTAGTTCTGTCCTTTTTTTAACACTACCAAAACACCTGAGACAGCTTACCCTCTGTTCCCCATCCTTTCATATTTGTGTTTCTCCTTTTCCACTCAATTTCCTTCTCCTGTCTATACTCTGGGGCCAATGAGATTCAAGACAACTCCCATTTAGACCACTGTGTTTCTTCATGAAGTTATTCTAAACACCACATATGAGTGATATCATTCTGTATTTATCCTTCTTTTTCTGGCTTACTTCATTTAACATAATATCTTCCAGTTCTATCCATTTACCTGCAAATTCCATGATTGCATCATTCCTTACAGCTATGTAGTTTTCTATTGTATATATGTACCATGTCTTCATGATCCACTCATCTGTTGTTGGATATCTAGGTTGACTCCAAGTCTTGGCTATTTTTCATACCCAGTATTGAATACATCAATATTCAATAGATAAAATGAAAATGTCTATGGAAGCATGTCAAGAAGAATCAATATCATAATAAACAATAAATTGAAAATGAAATTTGAAATATGACTGAAAGGAAAGAGGAGAAAAGATTTAGGAATAATGAAGAAAAACTTTGAGAACAATCTGATAATGGTTGTACTAGAAGGCAAAAAGAAAGAAAAAGAAACAGAAATATCACTCAAAAATATTATAAAATTACCCTAATATAAGAACTAACTATAGATGGTAGATGTTCAGAAAACTGAGATAATACCCACATTTTTAAATGCAAAAAATAACTCATACCAAAATAATTTATTGTTAGGGTATCAAAAATTTACAATAGAGAAAAATTATTAAGGGGGAAATATGACAGGATTGCCCCAGATTTCTCAATAGAAACCCTCCAAACAAAAAAGTTAGAACGATATCCAGAATTCTAAAAGACTTAAAACCAAGAATACGTTCGATTTTGTGAAATTTACTTTCTGGCTTTTTCAAATAAGTAAAATAAAAATTTACCACCACCAGACCAGCATTATAAGAAATGTTGAGAAGTATTCTTTTACAATAAAAAAATTTGCACCAGGGGCCAGAGCCATGGCACAAGCAGTAAGGCATTTGCTTTGCAGGTGGCTAACCTACAACAAACCATGATTCGATTTCCCGGCATCCCATATGGTCCCCCAAGCCAGGGGCGATTTCTGAGTGCATAGCCAGGAGTAACCTCTGAGTGTCACCGGTGTGGCCCAAAAACCGAAAAATTAAATTAAATTAAATTTAAAAAGGAAAAAAAATTACACCAAACTTTGATCATGCAATATAGATGTAATACAAAATAAAAACATTAATAATAAAACACCCATATTATAAAGTAAGAATGTTTAAAGACAGAACTTGTTTTTTGTCTAAGATGGCAGTGAGTCAATACCAGCATACAAAGACACACACACAATTAAACCCACTATCTTAGATACAGAAAGATTGATAAAATATCCATGATATCACAAACCTGCAGCAAAGACTTATGGTAAAAATTAAACAACATATACAGAGTGGGTAAATGGTGGATATAGTGGGTAAGGCTCTTTCTTGTCTTACTTGCCACTGGCCTCGGTTGGATCCCCAGTACCAATCTGGTCTCCTTGGCCCACCAGGAGTGACACCAAAGCACAGAGCCAGGAATAAGCTTCATGGGTTTGACCCAAAAAGTTGGGGGAGGGGATAAAAACTGATACTATCACCAGGGAAAATCATCCAAATTAAAAATCAGATAGACACACACAAAAAAGTACAAAAATTAAAAACATCCACAAAACAAAATACAGAATGGTCAAACTAACTCCATATATAATCGCTTTAATTGTGATTACTAATATGTTAGTAATATGAACTTATCAATCAAAAGACGCTGAGTGGCTAGATGAATTAAAAAGAAAAATACATCTGTGTTATGCAGATAAGATTTTCATACCAGAATGAAGAGCAGGAACTAGGTGTTCTAAGCCTATTTAGTAGAGAAAGGGATAGAAATTGCTATCCTAATATCTGATAAAAACAAAACCAAAAAGACAATTAGAGAATAAATAAATATTGTATATTTATCAAAGTCAATGCATCAAACCTAAATAGCTATCATTAATATTTATGCTCCAAATACAGGTGTACCTAACCATAAAAATACACATAAAAAGACACACAGCAAGAAGTAGACAACATACAAAACAATACTAGTAGGGACCATATACATGAGTTATACAAATTAATAAATCATCTGGACAGAAACTTAACAAGAAAATAATGGCCTTAATTGAATAATGTATCAAATGAATTTAATAGCCATGTACAGAAATTTCCATCCCTAAAGAAATGAATGCACAATATTGTCAAGTGCATATGGAACATTCTCAAGAAGAGATCATATGTTGAGACACAAAACAAACCTCAATAAATACAGGCAGATCAAAATCATACCAAGCATCTTTTCTGACCACAATGGTATGAAGTTAGAAATCAACCACAGAAAGAAAACTGGAAAGAGACCAAACATGTGGAAACTAAATAACATGCTTCTGAACAATTATTGGGTAAATGAAAAAATCAAAGAAGAAATAAAAATTATCTGGAGACCAACAAAAACTAAAAGATGAACTAGCAGATGTTATGAGATGCAGTACAAGGAGTACCAGGAGTGAAACTGAGAGGCAGAGAGATGGCAAAAATGCTGGACTTATAGGAGCAAGGTCACAAGTTCAATCGCCTGCACCACCAACATGCATCGAGTACAAATGAGCCTGGTGCTCTGCTGTATGAGACCTTTGATGCCACAATAGAGTGTGCACTCACAAACACATCAAAGTGAGTTTTGTGTAAACACCACAACTAAAAGTGTGAAACCCAGCAAAAAACACAACTGAAAAAAAGTGAAACAACCACTGCCATGTGTACAGCCCACAACAAGCCCTACCACCATAATATATGAGTGCAATTGAAATGTCCGAGCATTACAAGAAAGTCAAGTATGTGACTTCCCCTCCCTCTGGCAAGCACCATAGTCAAGTGAACCAACCAAGCTTGGGTGAAACCCCTAGGCACAACAATACCAACAATCAAAGTGAAGAGAAGGGAAAATAATTTTTTTTTTGAGTTTTTGGTTTTTGGGTCACACCCGGCAGTACTCAGGGGTTACTCCTGGCTCTATGCTCAGAAATCGCTCCTAGCAGGCTCGGGGAACCATATGGGATGCTGGGATTCTAACCACTGTCCTTCTGCATGCAAGGCAAATGCGCTACCTCTATCTCTGCTACCTCTCTGGCCCTATAAATTAATTTTTTTTAAAGGAAGGACAAGCACAGAAATACAGGTCTAGAAAAGTAAGCAAGAAATTCTCCTAATAACTGATAGAGGGAAGTGCATACTGATTAAGGGATTTGTATTAAACATTACATGCCTAAAACTCAATCATAAATAACTAATTTATGGTAACTAAATAAAAATAATTTTTAATTGTTTAAAAAAAGTGCTTCAAATAAACAGTTACACTTATATTTTAAGGAAATAGAGAAAAACCAAAAGTGAATAGAATTAAATAACATAAACTCTAGTGAAAATAAGTGAACTAGAAACCAAAAAGGTGATTCAAAAAGCTTAATAAATCTGAGTGCTTTTTCTAAGAACACACTAACTTCACAAACTATTGGCTATATTAAGAAAAAAGTGAAAATATAAAGAATAAATGAGGAACTGAGATTACTCAAATGGAAGGAACACATACCTCTTATGAGTTTGGTCCCAAATTCTATCCCAAGCATTGCATGATACTTATAGCACTCACTGCTATGATGTCTGCTAGTCCCTAGTGCTGGCCTAAGCAATACCACATTGTCAGACCTGAACACTGAACAAAGAGGTCTGCAATGCTCAATTGAAAATAATCAGGAAAGTCCCAAGGACATGCACTGCTGAGGAAGACTTATAAAATAAAAGGAATTAGAAATAAAACAGGAATTACAACAGATAAACAGAAATATGTAAGTTTATAATCTAAATGCAAATAAACTGGGCATAATAAATAAAAAATATTTTTGAACCATACATATAACCTTTCAAGACTGAACCAGAAAAGAAAAATAAACAGCTTAAATAGACCAATCACAAGTACTGAAATCAAGATAGCAATCAAAAATCTCCCATAAGAATAAAACCCAGGACCAGATGGCTTCAATTGTGAATTTAACTAAACTATATAAAATATATTATCACCTACTCTTCTCAGTCTCCTCCAAAGAGCAGAGAAAACTCCCAAATATATTTTATGAGGCCAATATTTCTTTGATCCTAATACTAGACAATAACTGTACACATCAAAAAAAAAGGAAACTATTTACTAATATCTCCAATGAACAATATTCCTCAAAAAAATCTTGGCAAATTAAAGCTAGCATTAAAAAAGAATAAAAGAATTATACACCACAACCAAGTAGGATTTATCCCTGGGATGCAAGGATGGTTCAATATACATATATCAATTAGTATAGTATACCACATCAACGAAAGGAAAGATAAAAAACACAGATAATCTCAATAAAACCCACTTGATAAAATTTAATTCCCACTACCATATTTTTCTTTTAGGGGGACATCCCTGGTTCAACACTCACTATATTATTACTACAGTTCCTACCAATTGTCATTTTTTAATAAAAGTTCAATAAATTGGTAATAGGAGGAATATACATGGTATAATCATTCTATGTGTAATCAACCTACAGCTAACATCATATTAAATGGTGGAAACTGAGATATTCCCACCTAAAATCAGGAACAAGACTAAGATGCCAAAGATGTCGATTCTTAACACTTTGTCTTTAATTTGACATATCTATTTTTATTTTTGTTCCCTTTGTCATTTGGAGTTGAATCTCTAAATACACTTTTGAGTGCATAGTCCAGGAGTTTATCACCTGTTTACTTCTGTGCATTTTATGGCTCATGGTCTTTAAGCAATTTTAAGTTAATTTTTGTGATTAGTGAGGTAGAGAATCTGCTCTCACCCAATACTATATTCAGGAAGTTAGACACAAGACTTTCCAGTTTTCCCAACACCATTTGTTAAAGAGAATTTACTTTTCCCATTGTATATCTTAGTTCCTTTGTTATAAATTAAATATCAATATATATGAGTTGATTTCTGGAGTCTTATTTTTGGGGTATTTTGTCAGTTTTTAGTCCAATACTATCACTACAATAGTTTTTTGATTACTGTTGTTTTATAGTATAGTTTGAAGTCAGAAAGAAATTTTCTATATTTCCTTATTTTTCTCATAGGAATGTTTCAGATGTTTGTGGGTTTTGTGCTTCTAAATAAATCCTAGATTTGTGTCTTCTATTCCCTTAAAAAGTACCATTAATATTTCAATAAATATTATATTGAATCTGTAAGTTGTTACAGATAATATAAACATTTTGATTAATATGAATATTAATTCTTCCAATCCTTGAACACAAGTTTTCTTTTCTTTTTTTTTTTTGGTTTTTGGGCCACACCCGTTTGATGCTCAGGGGTTACTCCTGGCTATACGCTCAGAAGTCACTCCTGGCTTGGGGGACCATATGGGACGCCGGGGGATCGAACCGCGGTCCGTCCTACACTAGCGCTTGCAAGGCAGACACCTTACCTCTAGCGCCACCTTCCCGGCCCTTCTTTTTTTTTTTTTTAGTTTTTTTTTTAGTTTTTGGGTCACACCGGGCAGCACTCAGGGATTACTCCTGGCTTCATGCTCAGAAATCACTCCTGGCAGGCTCGGGGGACCATATGGGATGCCAGGATTCAAACCGATGACCTTCTGCATGAAAGGCAAATGCTTTACCTCCATGCTATCTCTCCAGCCCCTCCTTTTCTATTTCTTAACAAGTCTTACAGTATTCCATTTGTAAAACTTTAACTTATATTAAATGTACTCCCAGCAATTTTAATGTGATTATAAAAGGAATTATCTTTAATGTGATTATAAAAGGAATTTTCAAATTTGAAAAAAAATTATTTACACTTACGAGTATAAACATTTATAAGTTTTAGAATACAGGGCCAAAGAGATAGCATAGCAGTAGGGCATTTGCACTTCATGCAGCCAATCCAGAATGGACAGTGGTTCAAATACCGGCATCCCACATGGTCTCCCGTGCCTGCAAGGAGCAATTTCTGATCACAGAGCCAGGAGTAACCCCTGAGCACCGCCGGGTGTGAGCCAAAAACAAAACAAAACAAAATATCTATAAGTTTTAAGATACGATTACATGCCACACTTACCACCAGTGCCAACATTCCTCTATCACTGTCCTTAGAATCCTTCCCATCCACTCTGCTGGCCCCTCACCTCTCAGTAACCTCAGTTCTTTTATCAGAATTAAAAAGTGTATTTTCCTTGGACATTATCTATTCCCTTGTTTTTTAAAAATACAACACAGGGGCCAGAGTAATAGTAAAGCAGGATGGGTGTTTGCTTTGCATGCAACCAACTTGGGTTCAATCCCTGATATCCCAAAAGGTCTCCACACTGGCCAGGAATGATTCCTATGCACAGAGCCAGGAATAACAGCTAAGCATCACAGGGTGGTAACCCCAACACACAACACACACACACACACACACACACACACACACACACACACACACACAAAACCAGTTCAGATGAGTAAGATTATTATCCACTTTCTCTTTCTATCATACTTAACTAAAAATGACACCTCTAGTCTTATAGTGTTCATATTTTCTTATAGCTGAGTAGAATTTTATTGTACATGTATACCACAATATTTTGTTTGTTTGTTTTTTAGATCTACCAGCAGTGCTCAGGGTTTACTCCTGGTTCTGTGCTCAGGGATCTTTCCTAGCATGGTTAAGGGGTAAGGAGACCATATGTTGTACCATATGAACCATATGTACCATGCTGAACCCAGGTTCTTGACACTGAAGATAAGCATCTTTTTTTTTTTTTTTTTTTTTTTTTTGGTTTTTGGGCCACACCCGGCAGTGCTCAGGGGTTACTCCTGGCTGTCTGCTCAGAAATAGCTCCTGGCAGGCACAGGGAACCATATGGGACACCAGGATTCGAACCAACCACCTTTGGTCCTGGATTGGCTGCTTGCAAGGCAAACGCCGCTGTGTTATCTCTCCGGGCCCCGAAGACAAGCATCTTATGGCCATACTATAACCCTAGGATATATATCACAATTTCTTTATCCACTTATCATTGGCCATTTGGGTTTTTCACATTAGTGTTTTTGTGTTCTTGGAATTAGTTACCAAGGAGAAGAATTACTGTATCATTTGATTATTCTATTTATTTTTTACTTTGCAAGCCGTTTTCCATACACACTGAACCAGTTCACATTAGCACCAACAATGGTGTTAACATTTAGCTACCTTATATATGTGTTAAAAGAAAGCTTATTAAGTTGTGTGTATTTGGGGCCGGAGAGATAGCATGGAGGTAAGGCGTTTGCCTTTCATACAAAAGGTCATCAGTTCAAATCCCGGCATCCCATATGGTCCCCCATGCTTGCAGGAGCAATTTCTGAGCATGGAGCCAGGAGTAACCCCTGAGCACTGCCGGGTGAGACCCAAAAACCAAAAAAAAAAAAGTTGTGTGTATTTAATTAACTGGGGTATTGAAATAAAAATATTTTCTTATTTTAGTTAATGTATAACATAGATAATGCCTGGGATATATTTTTTTATTTTTTATTTAAACATCATGGTTACAGGTTGTTCATCTACAGGTTTTTATCCACAAAGAAAGTTGTTCATGATTGAGTTACAGTCATATAAGGACAGTAACCTCCACCAGTGCACATTTACCTGGAATATTTTTTTGCTAGTAGTTTGTGCATATTGTCTATATAACTCAGTGGTAATATTGTTTTATATTTTTGTGAGGGCAGGTCATACCTATCTGTGCTCTATGTCAGGGATCACTCTTGATGGTGTTCAGGGATCCCATCGGTGGTGCTGGGGATTAAACCAGGGTCAGCTGCATTCAAGGCAAGTAAATTAGCCTCTGTAATATCTCTCTGATCCTATATTTCATTACTAATTGTACCATATTGCACAAGAACTAAAAGTCATTCCAATTTGTTCTATGTCTAGACTGGTAAAAGAAAAACTGCTTTAAAATGTTAAGATATCAAAATTAATTAATTCACCTGCACTCTAATTTCAAGAATCTTCTATTGACTGCAAATACATCATATTCTTTTTTGTTTGTTTGTTTTGGGATCACACTGGCTGTGCTCAGGGGTCACTCCTGACTCTGAGCTCAGAAATCGCCCCTGGCAGGCACGGGGGACCACATAGGATGCCGGGATTCGAACCACCGTCCTTCTGGATGTAAGGCAAAAGCTCCACCTCCATGCTATCTCCGGCTCCATATATCATATTCTTTTTTTTGGGGGGTGGGCCACACCCGGCGATGCTCAGGGGATACTCCTGGCTGTCTGCTCAGAAATAGCTCCTGGCAGGCACAGGGGACCATATGGGACACCGGGATTCGAACCAACCACCTTTGGTCCTGGATTGGCTGCTTGCAAGGCAAACACCGCTGTGCTATCTCTCCAGGCCCCATATATCATATTCTTAACAAGCTTACTAACAGTTCACAAAAATTAACTGGCTTTCCATAAGAATTTTTTAAATTCCATATATGAGCACCAATTACCTCTTAATGAACAACACTTAATTTTCCTTTACTTTATTTTAACATATAAGGTAGCTAAATGTAATTTCTATATATAGTTTGAAAAACATTTTCAACACCACATATTACAGACTAACTTTTAGCAAGAAAATATTTTTACTCTATTTTTAATGTCTTGCACTTGAAAACATTAGTCTTGAAAATCCTAATCCCTTTCAAATCCAGCACCATCAAAGCAAATAGTTATGATCCTTTAAGAGGATAAATATGCCCATTTAATTAAAGACTAAATTATGTGACTTTGTGATTGTATTTTGATATGTCTTTATATCCTGTGATTTCCACTAATGAAAAGTTTTAATAGATGTACAAGTATTAACAAATACCTACTAACAGGCATTCTTGAAAAATGTAGTTGAATTTTCAAGAATTCAGTCTACTAAAAGAAATGAACTCCTGATACTTGCTATAACATGATTCATAAACTATAAAACATATATTCTGATTTTATTCCTTACAAAAGCCCCTATAAAGAGATGAAGTAGATTACTAATTACCTAAATGTAGAGCATGAAAAGGCCCTATAAAGAGATGAAGTAGATTACTAATTACCTAAATCTAGAGCATGAGTGGGAAAATAAAAGGGATTTTTGGAAGTGATAAAAAATGTTCTAAAACTGACAGTCCTATGAATATACTTAAAATCACTTAACTCTGCATCTTTTTATAAACTTCCTATTCTCTTATGTACTTTAAATGATAAGATCTATGAATTTATCACAATAAGGCTGCCACTAAAGCAAAAGCAAAAAATGTGTAGATTATACTTTCTATTTTAAATATATACTATCATACTAATACCTTAAAAATAGAAAATATTCCAACACTTGATCAGACAAAAAGCCAGGAAGTATGTTTGAGACTTCCATGTTAATTACTCAGTGTGGTTGCAAGCACATTCCATGACACCAAATTCCAGCTGATTTGTAGACTATACTAAATTTCTCAAATGCTTTCATCAAGCACACAAATGAAGGAATTGGCTTCATTTTAAATTTAACTGACTGGGTCAGAAAGATCTACAGTGGGAGAAGCAACCGTGCCTGTGCCCTACTCAAGCTCAGCACCATATTTGGTCCTCTGAGTCCTGCCAGGAGTGCTCCCTGGAGTAAGACCTGAGCACAGACAAGTGTGGTTCAAAATCAAAAGCAAAGCATAAAATGGTTAAATTTATCATGACTATTTCCTGACTTTGTGTGTAAATATATATATATATAATTTAAATAAATGTATCAAATTATAGACTAATTGTCCTAAATATAATTCATATTTCTAAAAATGTAAATTTTTTTTACTTTGCCACTCTTGGCAGTGCTTAAGGTTTGTCTTTTTGCTCTGCCCTCAGGAATAACTCTTGGTAGGCTCAGAAGACCGTATGTGGTGCTGGAGATCAAACCTCATCAGGACCTGTACTATCTCCCTAGTCCAACTGTGTAATATTTTAAGCCTATATCCACAGTCCTATTTAACTTCTAACGTGTTCATTAATTTAACTGTGATAATGAGCTCAAAATATATACTTAAATCACATTATATAATTGTGGGTGGTAGGGAAGCAGAGTTGTGCAGTGTCTCCCAAGTTGTGGTCAGGAGGCCCGGGGCCCTGCCTGATCATTCTTGACCACCCAGGCCGGCAGTTCAATATCAACAGAATTGCAATTGCTCATGCCCTGTTATGCTGGGAATTACCCAGGTTACACTCAGAGTGCTCAGACTATACCTAGTAACAATCTAAGGCAGTGTATTCACATGAGATGAGAGAAAACCTATGTATGCCATCTGCAAAACATGTGCCATAATTCCTGTATTTATTATCTCTCCAACTCTACATTACTTTAATAAATATGATTGTGTTGTCTTTAGACCTCAAAATTTTTAACTAGCTAATGCTAATTATGATTATATAATTTTAGACATATATACTTACACATAAAATTGAATATAAATACTTAAATAATTTTGATATGTTTTGGAGTCAACTCATATTATTGATATTAGAGCATGAATTAAATTCATATTATAAATCTAGTCACATTATTTATTGTAAACTTAATTTGTTTGGTTTGGGGTCACACCTGGAAATTCTCAGGATTTCTACTGGCTCTGCTCTCAAGAACTACTCCTGGTGTACTCAGGAGACCATATAGGATACCAGCGTTCAAACGTGGGTCAGCCACTTGCAATGCAAGTGCCCTGTCCACTTTGCAAGTATATAGTAAACATTGACTCATAAATGAAAAGAAATAGTGAAAAAAAAGGTTATTCCATTTAGTCAAAATAGAATAAAGCTTCCATTTTTGCTTATGATTCATTTATTATTACTTATTTCACCTTCAGCTTTGAAATACTGATGAGAGACAAATAAAAACACTTATCTTTTAATTATTCAAAAATGTTTGTAGTTAACAAATGAACCTGAATTTGGTTCTATTCAACTAGAGAAATACAAAAATTGATTGGGTTATCATCTAGTAGTACCTGTACTTGAGAGGTAAACTACTCTTGATACCTATTATCTCTTCATTTATTTCTTCTAAGTAAAAAAAATTTATTTATGTAATTGTGCAACTAATGATCTCCTTCCAGAGTTATTCAGATAGGTAAGGATAATTAATGTCATAATCACCTCCAATCTACCCTGATGACTATTTTATTTTTAAAAAGTTGATGTCGGTGCTGGAGAGATAGCATGTAGGTAGGGCATTTGCCTTGCCTGCAGAAGGACGGTAGTTCGAATCCTGACATCCCATATGGTTTCCCGAGCCCACAAGGAGCGATTTCTGAGTGTAGAGCCAGGAGTAACCCCTGAGCGCTTCTGGATGTGACCCAAAAACAAACAAACAAAAAAAAAAAAACAAAAGTTGATGTCATGTTCCAGAGAGATGGTACAGTGGGTATGATTCACATGACCAACCCAAACTCGGTCCCTGGCATTACACGTGGTCCTCTGAGCCTGCCAAGGATGATTCCTGAGTAAAGTGCCAGGAGTAACTCTTGAGCCTTTCTGGGTATGGCCCTAAAACAACATAAAATGTTTACTCTGTGGGCCAGAGTCATAGTACAGCAGGTAGGACACTTGCCTTGCAAGAGACCAATGCCAAGTTCCATTCTTGGCACCAGTTATGGACCCCCCAGGCACCTGAGTAGTAAGCCCATAGCATAACCAAGAGTATATCCTAAGAACCATCAGTTGTGATCCCAAAACAAACTAATATTTATTCTGATACTTTAAATTTTTGCTTTTAGTATATATCTTGCTAAACAAATGAAAATATATCTATATCAATTTATACAATAAACAGCACAAGGAAAGACATTAATTAAATTCTAAGTTAATTCTAAATCTTGTTTTGTTTGATTCATTTAATGTAAACAAAAGTAGTATATAATATATTCTTCTCAGTGGCGAATAATAAAGATCATTTCACTTCTCCTATATTCATTATTTAGAAAAGGCTTTAAATAGAATAAAATATAGTTACAACATCAAAGACAACATTCAAAGAAAAAATACTTGCAACAAACCATACCTAGTAATAAGAACCGCATTATCGTGGTGGGCAATCCCATTTTCTGGAATGGTGTTTCCATCACTTTGGTGAGAGAGAATGGACTTCTGCCATTTACAGAAGCTATCGAGGGACTTGTCTGCATGGTGGTTTATCTCCAAGTTTGGCTGCAATACAACATGCATACCAGGAATGTTCCAAACAAATTACTAAGGTCAGTTGTTAAAACTTTTGAAGTCTAAAGTGGAACTATAATTGGAATCAGTGATTTCTAGGAAAAAACTCTTGCCAATCTTTAACTCTGTAATGGCTGACCTAGAGTTAGTTTATTTTATTACTGAACAACCTTACCAATTCTACTTATCATCTCTAGTTCTAGTTAATATGAACATGTGATTATCACCATATAAAACCAACCAAAACCACCATTATAAGGTTTTCTTGTAAATATTCATCTTTATACTAAAACGTATAAGCTAATATACATATTAACTTTAGAAGTATATACTACTATAAACTATGTAAAATTTGTCTAAAATTAAAGTCTTAGAACCAAAAATCATATTCAACTATAACTTCCTTTAGAAGATAGTAATAAAATAATTACAGTATATGACATTGAAATTGATAATAAATTCTGATTTATAAAACTATCTCTTACCTGGTCTTCTGTGAGAACAATTAAGCGGGCCACTATAATATTCACAACGTTTCCTAGGCTGGAATCACGGTAAAGTTTGGCAACCTGACCTCCAGAAAATAAGAAAAGACACAAAGTCAGACAAAAATCATAGGGCAATTCTTTGATATATTTTTAAATAGGGTAAACCAGTTTTCATAAATGTAATTACTATGTATATAAAATGGTATTTTAAATCCCAAATCCTCATAAATCTACCCTCAAGATGTTTCAGTGAGAGGTTCATGTCTTCCTCAAAAATATTTTCTCCTACAGATCAATTAGAGGGTGAGCTAAAGTTTCAATTATCAAAAGCTATTTAAGCAAGATTTTAATATAACCCATTGTAAGAAGATCCTATCATATGAAGATGGATAGTAAGCCTTAAATCTAACCAATTATTTCTCATTTTATATAACTAAAACAACTTTTTTTTCTGTGCTATCAGGGATGGAACCCCTCACATTTGTAAGACTTGTAAATCACTACTAGGCCACATTGCTGGCCCTAGATGCATCAATCATTAAAGTCATCATTTCACAATAAAAGTCCATGACCTTTATCAAAGAACAACTATCAAGTAAAGTATTATGTAGAGGGATCAAACTTACAATATTCATCACACTCAAAATGTAATGTTCAATGTCTTTGCGGCCATGGTAGCCCACCATCATTCTGTCTGCCACTACTAATGTCTCCACAAACCGCTCAATGCTTACTGATCTCTTCTGCCTGCTGTAGCTATGGGTGCCGTTAATTGGGAGAGAAGAAGGAAAAGAGGATGAGCCGTTCAGCCACCGAGATTTGCCACTTCTTATGAGGTCTGCAATAGAAATAATTGAGCAGTTCAGATAGGTTCTTTCCTTTATTCATAAAACTTTTATGTAGTCAGGCTTTTCATAAATTTTCTAATTTGAGGGGGCCCACGCTCTGAGGTGCTTCATGTGTTATTTCTGGCTCTGTGCTTAGAAATCTCTTCTGTCAGGTTCGGTTGGACCCTATGGGATGCCCAGGATCAAGTCCAGGTCAGCCATGTTCAAGACAAATGCCTATTTACTGTGCTATTGCTCCAGCCCCCATATTATTATTTTTCAAAGAGAAAGAGATAAAGATATGCAGTAATGAGAAAAAGAAATTTTTGATCATGTGAAAAATTTAAATATCAATCATATTTAGCTAATAAAATTAATCCTATATATAATTAAAGTAATCCTCATTTTTTAAATAGTCATTTTTTAAAAGATCATTTTGTATCATTCCAGTAAATCTCGTTATGGAAAATTCAACTAATTTATATACTACATTTGGCAGAAGAAATGGGTACAATAGTTAAAAATGATCCAGGTTTCCTGAGCCCAAAAGGAATGATCCCTCATCATAGAAAGCCAGAAGTAAGCCCTAAGCACCACAAAATGTGGTCAATAAATAAATAACATATACAAAAATTATATTGGTAAGTAAAAACTTCAAAACACTTAAGAATGAAAATGAAAAAGACCTAGGGAAATGGAAAAACCCTCCATGCTCAGGGATTGGAAGAATCAATATTATCAAAATGACAACCTTACCTAAATTATTATATAGATTCAATGCAATCCTTACTCAAATTCAGACAATGTTCTTTAAGGACTTATAATAGTCAATTATAAAATGTGTGTTAAACCTATAAAAGACCTCAATAGTCAAAACCATACTGAAAAACAACTGGGAGGCATCTCATTACCTAGCTTGAAGCTGTAGTGATTGAAACAGCAAGGTATTGGAACAAAGACAGACCTTCAGACTGATGTGTCAGAATAAAGTATCCAATGACAAACCCCAAGTATATGATTCACTATTTTTTGGCAAAAGAGATGAGAACATAAAATGGAATAGACAATCTTGTCAACAAATGGTATTGGGACAATTAAATAACCATCTGTATGAAAGTAAAACTGGATCCACTTCTCATATCTTACATAAAAGTCAACTCAAAGTGGGTCAAAGGCCTTGAGACCAGATTTGACTCTATAAAGTGCACTGAGGCAAACATAGGCGAAACACTCCAAGACCTAGGTCTCAAAGGAGTCTTCAACAATTTGATACCAATCAAAAATCAAATAAAAAATTAAAATGGAAAAATGGGACTATGTCAAACTAAAAAGATTCTATATGAAAAAAAAACAGGCTAAAATAAAAAGATAGCTGAATGGAAGAAAATATTTTCACTCAACACATCAGATTAAGGGTTGATGTCTAAGATATACAAAGTCCTCACAAAATCTACAGGCACATGAAAAAATGGTCATCATCACTTATCATTAAGGAAATACAAATCAAGATGACAATGAGATATTATCTTACACCAATGAGAATGCACATATCAAAAATACTGGAAAAATCTGAGTTAGTAGGAAAGGAACACTCAACCACTGCTGGTAGGAATGCTGCTTGTCCAACCCCTATAGAAAACAGTATGAAGAGTTTTCAGTAAACTCAAATTTGAGCTGCCATTCAACCTAGCTCTTTCGGGTATCTATCCCCAGGACAGAAAAACATTCATCCAAAAGGATGTATGTGCACCACTATTTTTTGCAGCACTCAGTATAATAGCTAAAAGTTGGAATCTACCTAGATATCCAACCATAGTGGAGTAGAACATGAAGATATATTCATGGAATAGACAATAAAATACTACATAGCTATAAGGAATTATGCAGCTTACTGCAGCATAGATGGAACTGGAAACCGATACATTTATTTAATCATGCTGTTAAAGGAAGACAAAGGATAAATACTTATAAGTTCTATTTAGAATCAGTGATTTAAATGAGGATTGTCTAAAGCACTCTGGCCCCAGGGTATAGTGAGAAGAAAAGAAATTGAGTGTTGAAGTTGAAAGACAGATGTGAGATAAAGGAATTAAAAGGGAGTCAAAAGGATTCAGGTACATTGGTGATGTTAAGGAAGGACAGAACTAAATATTCAAACCAAAGTCCACAACACTAAAATCATGAAACTCAAACTTAAGCAACCAAACTGTAATAGATGCCTGTTATGATGGCAGACTGGGGAAGCTGGGGAGAGTTATGGGATGGACTCTGGGAACTTTGGTGGAGGGAGGTTGACACTGGTCATGGGACTTGTACTGAAAAACTATACACCTATAAGTCTACTATGAATAACTCTGTAAATTACAATGCTTGATAGAAGTAATAAATTTTAAGAAATAAGAGACAGACAGAAATCACTATAAAAATCATTAGTCAAATATTACGGGCAGATAAAAAAGGGGACCAGATCATGATCCTGAGCTGTTAGGAAATAATGAAACTTAAGGTCAGAGAGACAGTACAGCAGCTAAGGTTTTTGCCTTGAATACTGCTGCCAGGGTTTGATCTCAGACTTCCCATATGTTTCCCCAAGACGACCAAGAGAGATCCCTGAGCACAGAGCCTGTAGTAATCCCTGAGAACTGTTGGGCACATACTCATCCCTCTCCCCCCTCAAAAAAATATTGCCCTACCCTGAAGAAACTTAAAGGCAAGAGAAACATCTTCCTTTGAGATGAAAATCCTGAGCTCTTTGGAGTTGGAGTAACTAAGACACCAAACAAATGCAAAAAGTGCCTGGAGATGGATGGGCCACCACAGTAAAGGAGAAATTCTGAGTCTAAAAAGGTCAAAAGAATATGAAAGGATTGAAGCTGAGTGTTAGTATAACACAGCGTAGTGTATTGCCTTACACTTAACCAACCTGGGCTTGATTCTAAATAGGAGCTTGGTATCACAGTTATCTATTGCTGCATTGTAAAAAGCTTCATTCCTTACTGGTTTACAACTTAGCAAGGCCTTTCAGGGGAGTGTGAGAGAGCAATGGATAAGGCCTAACACACAATTCTCTAGGGTCAGGTCCCCCCAACACCCCCCTTGGTCTTGAGAGTCCTGCCAGGAATGATTCCTGACCATAGCCAGGAGTTAACTCTGAGCACTGCCAGATGTAGCCCAAAAACCAATATAGAAGAAGAAGGGGGGCTGGAGAGAGCACAGCAATAGGGTGTTTGCCTTGCAAGCGGCCGACCTAAGATCAACATTGTTTTGAATCCCGGCATCCCATATGGCCCCCATGCCTGCCAGGAGCGATTTCTGAGCACAGAGCCAAGAGTAACCGGTGAGCGCCTCCGGGTGTGGCCCAAAAAACAACAACAAAAATAAAAATTAAAAAAAAAAAAGGAAGAAAGAGAAGAGAAGAGGAGAAGGAGGAGAAGGAAGAGGAAAAGCCACTAAGGGTTAGATCGTTGGCATCCCATACAGTCCCTCACACATTGCCAGAATTAACCCCTGAGTACCACAGTGTGTGATACAAAACAACAAACAAAACAACAAGGAAAAAGAAATGACCATCACAAGTGCAAGGTTTTCTCTGCAACAAAACCCAGATTAACTTTTAGAGTGCAGAGAACTCCAGACCAACACCACTTGGAAAAGCATGCATAAAGCCTCCTCCCAAATGCCATTCTCTATCCCGCCACCCCTCTGGATGACCTAGTGATTATTATTTAATACTATCTCTTTCCCCTCACATTTCTCTAAATATCATTCAATAAAAACTATTTGGCTTCACTAAATATATATGTATATAAGTCAAATTATATATAGGTCAAATCTTTTAGAAGTTGTATAATTAATGTCTTTATTTCTTTTTGTGGGGACACATCATCTTGGGGGTTATTTTTGTTGTTGTTGATGTTCAGGAATGACCCAGGTGGTACTCAGATATGATACTGAGAATTTGAAACAGGGACTGTGAAAAACAGTGAAAATACCTTCATCCCTGTACTATCTCTCTGACACAAGTGTCTTTATTCTTCAAAGTCAAGAGAGAATAAGACAACAGTTTCTTAACTGAAAAGGAAGCTGCTTGGGGCCGGAGAGATAGCATGGAGGTAAGGCGTTTGCCTTTCATGCAGGAGGTCATTGGTTCGAATCCCGGCGCCCCATATGGTCCCCTGTGCCTGCCAGGAGCAATTTCTGAGCCTGGAGCCAGGAATAACCCCTGAGCACTGCCAGGTGTGACCCAAAAACCAAAAACCAAAAAAAAAAAAAAAAAAAGGAAGCTGCTTCCTCTGTGAAGCTTTCCTTACCACAAAAAAGGTCTTCAAGACTTTTGACTACTCTATGACAACTCTTCAAGTCTTATTCAACTTTCTAGATAAACCCATAAGCATAAAAATGCCAACCTAATTTTTTTTCTATCCGATTGACCCTATTGATCTAAGCTATAAACCAGTTTGGGGACTTAAAGTACTTATCTTTATATTTATTATGTGCATGGTAGGGCTACCAGTCTTCATGTCTTATATCTGACTTCATTGGTTTACTTTCCTATAGATTAGGACCCCTGGAGATAGTCCAATAAAGTTTGCCAGCAGCCAATGTTACCCTCACTTAGTTTCCATCAGCCCTATTACAGGGAGTATATCCGTGGAAGTTGGAATGAGACTTCCTGAAGACTCTGGAGAATTAAAAACCTATCTCTATTGAATAGCCTAACAGAGAAAATAAAACAACTTTTTATAAATATACATGTATAATACATTGAGACATATATCTTAAACTAATGAAAATGGTCAGAATACAATGAAACACCTGCACATTGAAGCTATAACTACCATTTGTTTAAAAATAAAAGTAAGGGCTTTTATTTTCCTTTCAAATGAAAAAAAAAATAAAACTCAAGTTTTACACAAACCTATTGTAAGGACTTCTCAAATAGTTTTAAAAATTAATTTACCACTAAGTTGTCACAACTTTTTGTTTGTTTGTTTGGGCCACACTCAGTGACACTCAGGGGTGACTCCTGGCTATGTGCTCAGAAATCACTTCTAGCTAGGGGAACCTTAGGACGCCAGGTGGGGGGGATCAAATCGCCATGTGCAAGGCAAACGTCCTACCGCTGCGCCACCACTCCGGTTCCTAAGTTATGACAACATTTTTTTTTTTTTGGTTTTTGGTTCACACCCAGTAACGCTCAGGGGTTACTCCTGGCTATGTGCTCAGAAGTCGCTCCTGGCTTTGGGAACCATATGGGATGCCCGGGGATCAAACCGTGGTCTGTCCTTGGCTAGTGCTGGCAACGCAGACTCCTTACCTCTAGCGCCATCACGCTGGCCCCAGTTATGACAATTTTTAAGAGGGTTCTAAACATTCTTAGTATTTTTTCCTCTCAAATATCTTTTACTTTCTGTTGTTGTTGTTGTTTTATTGGGGACTACACCTGGCAGTAAGCAAAGCTTTTTCTCCTGGCTCTGTGCTCAGGGGTCATTGCCATTTCCTGCAGAACTATACACAGTTCCTGGGGGTTGAACAAGCAACTTTCCCACTGTACTATATTTCTGAACCTACTGTTTACTTTTCAAAATAATCTGCAAGAAAGAAGAGCAGTAATGCTAAACATTTTCTAATGCCTTGTGTCACTCACCTGAAACCCCACAATGAGAGTGATCAAACAGATACCGCTCCTGAAGGGTAGATTTTTTGTAAATCACATGAGGATGACCATTTTCATAACTGAAATGTTTAGAATCCTCTGTGGTATTCTTTAATGGTTCAATAAAATATTCTTCATCTTCTGTAGCAATAACACCATGCTACAAGAAAAAAGGTGTTAAATGTTAATTCTCATTACCACCAAAAGTAAAAGATAAATTGATAACCAATTAAAATTTAAAAGAGGAGATGGAGTGATGGTATATCTAGTAGGAGAGATAGTTCAATTAGTAGGGCACTTGCCTTGCAAGTGGCAGGTTCAGGGTCCATCCACCGCACCAGTAAAGTCCCCTGTTCATTGCCAGGAGTGATCCCTGAGTGAAGAGCCAGGAGTAAGCCCTGAGTATTACCATTTGTGACCAAAAATAAATAATGAAGGCTAAAATACTACATTTAAATAGGAATGTAATAAATTTTCTGTGTTTTAGTAAAGCAGATAAATATTTGGCATGCTAAGATCTATACTTGTTCAATGACACTTCTGTCTTTTCCAGAGCACAAACTTAACTACATCATCATTTAAGTATAGCTTATAATGGACTTGGGGACTAAAGAAAATGAATACCACCTTCATGGTATGAGGTCCCTGAAAGCCTCCTTTGAAGAACTCCTGGTTCTCTTTCTTCACTCATTGCACTTGAATGTTTTTAGGAGAGAAGAAAGCTGAAGGATTTAGTGAAGATAAAAGACAAAAGGGACATTGGGTCCCTGAGTGGCCATCTATAAAGCTGCCCAATGTAGACACTGACATGATGACAAAACAAATTTCTATTTTGGAAAATAGACTAACATTTTAAGGTTGGCACTATTGAACATATTATAAACTAATATACATACAATGCATCCCTCTCCATTTTGCAGATGAACTAACAGATTCAAAGCTTAATAATTTGTCCAGTATTGGCACCAAAGTGAAAGTACAGCAGGTGGGATCAGAGAGATAGCATGGAGGTAAGGCATTTGCCTTGCATGCAGAAGGTCGGTGGTTCGAATCATGGCATACCATATGGTCCCCTGAGCCTGCCAGGAGCGATTTCGGAGCATAGAGCCAGAAATAACCCCTGAGTGCTACCGGGTGTGACCTAAAAACCAAAACAAACAAACAAACAAAAAAAAAAGGAAGAAAGTACAACAGGTAGGGCAATTGCCTTGCATTATAATGACCCAGATTTGACCCTTGGCATTCTATATTTGGCATTCCCCAAACACTGCCAGAAGTGTACTGCCAGAGAGTAGCCACATGTATGGGGTATGGCTGCCCCCAAAACAAACAAACAAACAAACAAAAACAGAACTTGTCCAGTACCATATAGTAGTGAAGAAGGCTGGAATTCATAAAGCTGTTCTTGTCACAGTATTAGATTGCTTTTCACCTATTTATGTGACCAAGTCTTATTCAGCTAACCCATAGATATTTCCTTTGTTCCCCTAAATTAGCTTCACTCTCCTCTGAGCTTCAAAAGAGTTAATTATTGGTATCATTCTTTTTTTTTTTACTTTATTCCACATTACTTTTGCAATATCTCAAATCTGAAATATAAATTTGGTATAACTTTTCAACTGCATGTTTCATCTTCTGAAGGACACAATTTACTTTCTTAAGGGAAAGGGTTATTTTCACATCAGATCATAGCAATATATCATATATAGTAAGCACACCAAAGAAAGATCTACATATTAAAAGATACATGATAGTAAAATTTATCTGCATCAGATAAAGGAGCTTTCATTCTTGCTAACAATGTGTTTTTCTAAGAATTGGGGACAGCTCTTAATCCAACTAATTTATCCTGTAACATTGGATAAAATACAAACTTCTGGCTGCATTTCCTCAACTAGAAAAATGAAAGGTTTGGTGTAAATTAGTGGTTTTTAAACAGCACTCTGGGGAGCCCTATGTGTTCCATAAAAATGCCCTCAGGGAATAGCCCAGACAACAAAGGGAGACCCTAACTGGCCTGGATTCCCGGTTTTAAGGCATCAGCTGTGTGTTTATTGATCTATATATTGTGTGCAAATAACATTTTATTTGAGAAAAGTTTACCACTTTAAAAGAGTGGTGGGAAGCAAAGGGGAAAAAAATCAAAAAAGTTCTGGTCAAAATAATCTCAAAGATACTTTTGAATCTAAACCACAAGGATTCTGTTTAGGAAAATTTATTTTAAATACCACACACTTGGAAAGAAAGATGACATAATTAGAGCTACTCTAATTTAGTGATGAAGCCAGCAGTCACCTGCTGAAATGAGCTAAGCAATGCAAATAGGAAAATTAAAAATCCCAAACAGCAGCCTTTAGCCACTTCATTTATTTTCTCTATTGTTTTCTTTCCTTTAAAGATAGCATTCCCTATGCTGTCTAGACCAGCCTTTAGGAAAACAATATGGACATTCTTAAAAAAAAAAAAAAACTGAAAATTGGGCCGGGCCAGTGGCGCAAAGGGTAAGGCATCTGCCT
The DNA here is from genome assembly GCF_024139225.1 of Suncus etruscus. NCBI lineage: Eukaryota > Metazoa > Chordata > Mammalia > Eulipotyphla > Soricidae > Suncus > Suncus etruscus. Next base: position 123,659,754 of record NC_064849.1, read on the forward strand.
TGCCCACACTAGCCTAGGATGGACTACAGTTCAATCCCCCGGCATCTCATATGGTACCCCAAGCCAGGAGCAATTTCTGAGTACATAGCCAGGAATAACCCCTGAGCATCACCGGGTATGCCCCCACCGCAAAAAAAAAAAAAACCTGAAAATTGAGCCAAGATATGATCCAGCTATACTACTCCTAGGGGTATGCCCTAGGAACACAAAAAACACAATACAAAAATGCCTTCTGTACATCTATATTCATTACAACACTATTTAAAATAGCCAGACTCTGGAAACAACCAAGATGCCCTTCAACAGATTAATGATTAAAGAAACTGTGATACATATACACAATGGAATATTATGCAGCCATCAGAGAAATGAAGTCAGGAAATTTTCCAATACATGGATGGACATGGAAACCATTATGCTGAGTGAAATAAATCAGAGGAAGAGAGAGACAGAATAGTCTTACTCGTCTATGGGTTTTAAGAAAATAAAAGACATTATTGTAATATTTCCAGAGACAATAGAGAGGAGGGCTAGAAGAACAAGTTCACATTATAAAGCTCACCACAAAGAATGGTGAGTTCAGTTAGAGAAATAAGTACACTGACAAGTATCATGACATTAGTAATGAGTGAAAGAAATAGAATGCCTGTCTCAAATACTGGCAAGGGGTGAGAGGAGGGAGATGGGGTGCATTGGTGGTGGGAAATTTGCACTGGTGAAAGGGGGTGTTCTTTTTATGACTGAAACTCAACTACAAACATGTTTATAATCATGGTGCTAAATAAAGAATATTATCTTTTAAATTAACATTCCCTAAGTTAAATGCATATGCGTGATAGGAATATCGTAATTTTCCATGAAATAAATATGAATGTCTATGCTTGAAATACTTATCAAGAAGATTAACAATGTGGTAGCAAACTGAAGTAGTTTCCTACAGTAAAAAGGGCACATATAATATCGCCCCCCCCCAAGAAAGTATAGAATGGGATTCTAGAATATTGCAAAGAAAAAGTCAAAAACACTAAAGTTCCTATTATAGTAGAGTGGTTTGGTTTATGTTTGTGTGTTGGGGAAGTAATACCCAGCAGTGCTCAGCGGCTTACTGCTGGCTCAGACAACAGGGATCTCTCTTGAGAACTAGGGGAAAAGTACAGGGTAAACAGTGATGCAAACCTAGATTGGCAGTATGCACAGAAAGTGTAAGACCAGCTGTACTACCATTGCCCTTTATGGTAGGGATGTTAAGAGAAGGACATTGGAAGAGATAGACAGAAACTGGTTATTTCCAGGGTTGTTTCTAAATAATCAGGAGTTGGTAAATAAAATCCTTTCTTAGAAGTATTTGGAATTATTCAGAAAAGAAAACTCATGATGTAGACTCTATATGATGTTGCATACATTACTTTATTTAATAGCAATTACTCTTCAGAGTAAGTATACTAAGTATGTTCCACTTTTAATTTAAGAGCCTAAAATAGAAAAGTGAAGTGACAAGCTCTTTCCACTGGTTTCAAGTCTAGATGTATTTATTATTTATTTATTTATTTATTTATTTTATTATCATTCCCTGTCCTCTGAGTGCTGATTATAACTTAGTTTAGTTATTGGCCAGAATAAGTTTGGAGAGCTGAACACTAAATTCTGTCTCCAATCGTGAAATTTATTATTCTGATAAAAGAATTTGGAAAAAATAATTGATTAGAAAAATAATCACAAACCAATAAAGTAATAGCAGGACTTTGTGCCTAATAGCATAGATATTTTCATATCATCTTAATTCTTTTACAGATTCTTCCAAATAGTTATGAGAAACACCAGTATGAAATTACTATATCAGACACACCAGAGGTTTTTTTTTGGGGGGGGTCACACCCGGCAGCACACAGGGGTTACTCCTGGCTCTACACTCAGAAATCACCCCCGGCAGGCTCGGGGACCATATGGGATGCCGGGATTCAAACCACTGTCCTTCCGCATGCAAGGCCAATGCCCTACCACTGTGCTGTCCCTCCGGCCCCCATAGTTTTTAATGTATAAGATTTTGTTCATTTATTTTGGCAGTGCTGGAGCTGGCCACATGCAAGACAGTGCCTAATTGATGAGGATGTCAAAACTTGGCATCATCACTGGTTTTATCCTGTATCCTTTAAAACATGTCTGGCCCTCTGTTCTCCCTTATTCACACCTGCTCATCTCTTTGATTGCGCTCTAGTCATACTACTCTTCTTGCTCTTCTACATATATTCTCAAATAAGATTTTTGTACCTAGAAATTTCTACTTGGAAATTTTATCATTCAAATGTCAGTGTTCCCTTCTCATTTCCCTTAAGGTCTTTACTAAGTATATGGGAATGGATGAATTTCAGAACATGAGTAAAAGGGCTGGAAATAATAGCATAGCAGGAATGGTGTTTGCCTTGCACATGGCTGACCCAGGTTTGATCCCAGCATCCATATGATCCCATGAGTACTATCAGAGTATTTTCTGAGCATAGAGCCAGGAGTAACCCCTGAGCACCCATTGGGTATGGCCCAAAAGTAAAAACAAGCAAAAAAGAAACAAAAAAATCAACTGTGAACCTACCTAAAATCATTTTTACACTAATAATTTACACTATTCTTTTTTGTTTGTTTGTTTTTGTTTTTGGGTCACAGCCGGCAGTGCTCAGAGGTTACTCCTAGCTCTATGCTCAGAAAATCGCCCCTGGCAGGCACAGGGGACCATATGGGATGCCAGGATTTGAACCACTGTCCTTCTGCATGAAAGGCAAACAACGCCTTACCTTCATGCTATCTCTCCGACCCCAATTTACAATATTATTTTACACTAATTATCTTACACTGATATAATTGTATAATTCAGAGAGATTAAAATATAATTATTTTAAATATGACATGTCTAGATGGCAAAGAGATGGAGTACATGCTTTGCATGATGAAGCATTATGCAACCTGGACCTTCAAGCATAGTAGCCCATGGTTGTTGGATTCTGGTGGCCCCCTAAGCAGGCCAATGCAAGGGTGGAAGAAGGGTTTTCTTCTAGCCTGTAGCCCTGTGAGGCCCATACTCGGGAAAAGGAGGGAAGACTACAAGCTACAGACCACTCACAGGGAAGAATTATCTGGCAATGTCTTCATTTATTGAAGATAGGGACAGGGCTTTTAAGAGGCAAATTTTGGAGGGAACAGAATGTAAGTAATACACCTTTACCTTCTTAGGCATTACAGCAACTAGATGGTATGTGAGACAGTGGTCACAGAGGTACGGGCATCATTTATTTAGATGATATGTAAAGGATAGTGGTTACAATGCTCATGGCATCATTAAATCAGTAGTATGTAAAGATAGCGGGTTATAATAATGCCTTACGGCACTATTAACCTAGATAGTTTGTAAGAACGGTGTGTTTTGACCTGGATGACTTTACTCCTCAGCTCAACCTAAACTCATAAGAGGCAGGGACCACAAGTCTCTGAACAGAGACTTTTTTTTAATTCAAGCCCACCTCACAAAAATCCATTTTTTTCCCCAGCTTCTTTTTACTCCACACATTGTGGCTCTGAGTTCCTCTGGGGTTTAGCACCAACCCATGAGGGCACTGCCAGTTAAGTTATTGCTGGGAGTGGTCCCTGGGCATTTCTAGGGAGGCTCCCACAAAGTATGAATATGTCAGTTGTCATTTTTAAATAAATGAAAAAAATAGGACTAATTAAGTCAATATCATAAATTTTTGAATTAAAAAGAGAGAAATACATAGAAAACAAAGAGAGGAGAGAAGAAATTATAGAAAGGGGTGAACTAGTAAGAGAAACTTATAAAGGAGCTAACTGGATTTTATTTCTCTAATTTGAAGGATGTTCTTTAAATTAGAAGTGCCATTAGAAACAGTATTTAAGGGGCCGGGTAGGTGGCGCTGGAGGTAAGGTGTCTGCCTTGCAAGCGCTAGCCAAGGAAGGACCGCGGTTCGATCCCCCGGCGTCCCATATGGTCCCCCTAAGCCAGGGGCGACTTCTGAGCACATAGCCAGGAGTAACCCCTGAGCGTCAAACGGGTGTGGCCCAAAAACCAAAAAAAAAAAAAAAAAAGAAACAGTATTTTAAAAACCTGAAGTTTACCACATATTTATAAAACTCTTCAAACAGGAAAGATTTAGAGATCATCATATCCTTTTCTGCTGAGAAAAACAATTTTAATAAAAGAGAAAAAGATAATTAGTAGATTTTTATCTACCACCTAAAAAAAAAAAATCAACTTGTGGGCCCGGAGAGATAGCACAGCGGTGTTTGTCCTTGCCAAGCAGCCGAATCCAGGACCAAAGGTGGTTGGTTCGAATCCTCGGTGTCGGCTCACACTCGTCCCATCTCACTGTCGCCTGCCAAGGTGCTATTTCTTGAGCAGACAGCCAGGAGTAACCCCTGAGCACTGCCGGGTGTGACCCAAAAAAAAAAAAAATCAAACTTGAAAAATATAGATATTTTACAACTCTTTTTCTATAGAATAAAATTATGTATAAATTTGATGTTCTATTTTCCTTTTTAAGTTTACCCATACTAAAAGAAAATGATTTTTAAACGCCAGAATTTCACATCCAGCTAGAATTTTTTTTTTTTTTTTTTTTTTTTTTTTTTTTTGTGGGGTTTTTGGGTCACACCCGGCAGTGCTCAGGGGGTTATTCCTGCTCCAGGCTCAGAAATTGCAGTCCTGGCAGGCACGGGGGACCATATGGGATGCCGGGATATTCGAACCGATAACCTCCTGCATGAAAGGCAAACGCCTTACCTCCATGCTATCTCTCCGGCCCCAAGGCGAAGGGGCGCGGCCCCAAAAGCCTACAGCACCCGGTATTCCCAGGCGGTCTCCCATCCAAGTACTAACCAGGCCCGACCCTGCTTAGCTTCCGAGATCAGACGAGATCGGGCGCGTTCAGGGTGGTATGGCCGTAGACCCAGCTAAATTTTTAACCAAACATGAAGGCAACGTAAAGTCACTCTGAAATAAGCAAGGACTCAGAAATTTTACTTGTCAGGCACCTTCTCTGAGGAAATTAATTGAAGATATTCTCCAATAAAAACGAAGATATAAATTCAGAAGAAAAAAAAAAAGATGTAGAACTAACCTAAGAGAAAAGAAACCCCATGGGGCCTGAGCATTAGCACAGTGGTAGGGCATTTGCCTTGCACACTGCTAACCCAGGATGGACATCGGTTCAGTCCTCTGGGGTCCCATATGGTCCCCCTAGCCAGGAGTAATTTCTGAGCACATAGCCAGGAGTAATCCTTGAGCATCACCAGGTGTGCTCCAAGGAAAGATGAAAGAAAGAAAAGAAAGAAAGAAAGAAAGAAAGAAAGAAAGAAAGAAAGAAGAAAGAAAGAAAGAAAGAAAGAAAGAAAGAAAGAAAGAAAGAAAAGAAAGAGAGAAAGAAGAAAGAAAGAAAGAAAGAAAGAAAGAAAGAAAGAAAGAAAGAAAGAGAGAGAGAGAAAGAAAGGAAGGAAGAAAGAAAGAGAGAAAGAAGAAAGAAAGAAAGAAAGAAAGAAAGAAAGAAAGAAAGAATGAGAGAGAGAAAGAAAGGAAGGAAGAAAGAAAGAGAGAAAGAAGAAAGAAAGAAAGAGAGAGAGAGAAAGAAAGAGAGAGAAAGAAAGAAAGAAGAAAGAAAGAAAGAAAAAAGAAAGAAGAAAGAAAGAAAGAAAGAAAGAAAGAAAGAAGAAAGAAAGAAAGAAGAAAGAAAGAAAGAAAGAAAGAAGAAAGAAAGAAAGAAAGAAAGAAAGAAAAGAAAGAAAGAAAGAAGAAGAAAGAAAGAAAGAAATAAAGAAGAAAAGAAAGAAAGAAAGAAAGAAAGAAAGAAAGAAAGAAAGAAGAAAGAAAGAAAGAAAGAGAGAGAGAAAGAAAGAAAGAAAGAGAGAAAGAAAGAAAGAAGAAAGAAGAAAGAAAGAAAGAGAGAAGAAAGAAAGAGAGAAGAGAGAGAGAAAGAAAGAAAGAAAGAAAGAAAGAAAGAGAGAAAGAAGAGAGAGAGAGAAAAGAAAGAGAGAAGAGAAAGAAAGAAAGAGAGAAAGAAAAGAAAGAAGAAAGAAAGAAAGGAAAGAAAAGAAAGAAAGAAAGAAAGAAAGAAAGAAAGAAAGAAAGAAAGAAAGAAAGAAGAAAGAAGAAAGAAGGAAGGAAGGAAGAAAGAAAGAAAGAAAGAAAGAAAGAAAGAAAGAAAGAAAGAAAGAAAGAAAGAAAGAGAGAGAGAGAGAGAGAAAGAAAGAGAGAAAGAAAGAAAGAGAGAAAGAAAGAAAGAAAGAAAGAAAGAAAGAAAGAAAGAAAGAGAGAGAGAAAGAGAGAGGGAGAAAGAAAGAAAGAGAGAGAAAAGAAAGAAAGAAAGAAAGAAAGAAAGAAAGAAAGAAAGAAAGAAAGAAAGAAAGAAAGAAAGAAAGAAAGAAAGAAAGAAAGAAGAAAGAAGGAAGGAAGAAAGAAAGAAAGAAAGAAAGAAAGAAAGAAAGAAAGAAAGAAAGAAAGAAAGAAAGAAAGAAAGAAAGAAAGAAAGAGAGAGAGAGAAAAAAAGAGAGAGAGAAAGAAAGAAAGAAAGAAAGAGAGAAAGAAAGAAAGAAAGAGAGAGAGAGAGAGAGAGAAAAAAAGAGAGAGAGAAAGAAAGAAAGAAAGAAAGAAAGAAAGAAAGAAAGAAGAAAGAAGGAAGGAAGAAAGAAAGAGAAAAAGAAAGAAAGAAGAAAGAAGGGAGAAAGAAAGAAGAAAGAAGGAAGGAAGGAAGAAGAAAGAAAGAAAGAAAGAAAAGAAAGAAAGAAAGAAAGAAAGAAAGAAAGAAAGAAAGAAAGAAAGAAAGAAAGAAAGAGAAAGAAAGAAGAAGAAAGAAAGAAAGAAAGAAAGAAAGAAAGAAAGAAAGAAAGAAAGAAAGAAAGAAAGAAAGAAAGAAAGAAAGAAAGAAAGAAAGAAAGAAAGAAAGAAAGAAAGAAAGAAAAAGATAAGGAAGGAAGGAAGGAAGGAAGGAAGGAAGGAAGGAAGGAAGGAAGGAAGGAAGGAAGGAAGGAAGGAAGGAAGGAAGGAAGGAAGAGAAGAAAGAAAAAGAAACCCCAAGATGAGATGTGCAGTTGCTCAAGAAATTAGAAGGAGAAAAAATGGATGGTATCAAGAACAGACAGTCGTGTGTCCATTTGGTGGAAACAAAAAATGATCAGACTTGAACACAAAATCCAAAGTCAATGACTACAGAAATGATACCCAATCTACATCAAGCTGTACATGGAGTGAACAGTTGCACTAGCATTAGAGGGGTTAAAGGAGGGGTAAAAGAGATGCATGCTAGAAACAGGAGTAGAGGGAGAACAACACTGGTGGTGGGAATGTCCCTCATTCATTACTACTATGTGCCTTAAATATTACTGTGAAAGATTTGTAATTCACTTTGCCCACAATAAAAAAAAAAGTAGACTCCAATGTAAAATGCCTCCAAAGAAGAATGAAATAAAAACCAAGTAATGGGTAATAAAGAATTAGAAAATAATAGTCCTTGGTAGAAAAAAATACTTTCAGTAGGAAAAATAAATAAAAGTAATAAGAAGTTCTGGGGCAAGAGAGATAGCATGGAGGTATGGCATTTGCCTTGCATGCAGAAGGTCAGTGGTTCGAATCCCAGCATCCCATGTGGTCCCCTGAGCCTGCCAGGAGCGATTTCTGAGCATAGAACCAGGCATAACCCCAGAGTGCTTCTGGGTGTGACCCAAACAACAACAACAACAAAAACAACAACAAGTAATAAGAAATTCTAAAACATAAGACCAGAAAGATAACACAGGAGTAAAGGCACTTGCACTCTACCAACCGGTTCAATACTAGGCACCATATATGAACCCTTTCACACTGGCAGGAATAATTCCTGAGCACAGAATCAGAAGTAAAACCCAGAGCAACAACCTGGTGTAGGCCCAAAAACCCAAAAGAAGAAAGAGTAAAGTCAGAGCAATAAACCTACATTAAAAAAAGGTCCAAATATAAAACAAACTAAAATATGACATTATAGGTCTCTGAGGTGGGGCGGGGTGGGGAAAAATATGACACGATTTTAAATAGACAGACTATACATTGGTAAGGCTCATTGACCACACCTTAATCAAGTAATCAAAATCAGTTAACACTGAATCTGCATTTTTAATAGAAAGCAAAGATAAAAGGTATTAACAAATAGAAAGAAAATAAGGCAACGTCATTAAGGATGAAAAAGGTGACCATAAGCTAGCTTCTTAATTATATAAAGGTTTCTATTTCCATTTTAACCTTTTTCTTGTTTTTGACTCAAGAAATACCTTTCACTTTATCATAAGGAGTTATTATATGCATAATCCTTATTGCTTCTTTTCAAAATTAAATTACTTTCACTATTTCAGAGAAATATTTTCTAAAAATCAACTATACATCTTAAACTTCTATTTTTTACATTTACTTTCTAAAAACCACTCTTTCCATGCCCAATCTAGCAGTTCACTGCATTCCTTCACAAAGTCACCTGTACCTTCCTCTAAAGGAAAACCTTCATCATCATCAGTTACCCACACCGAGTTGTCTTAAATTGTCTTAAATAAGATTGTCTTAAATTGTCTTAAATAAATTGTCTTAAATAAGATTTAATAAATCCCCAAAGCACTATAAGAGCTCAATCTCCAGCACTACACATTGTCTTCTAAGCCTGCCAGGAATGATCCCTGAACCCAGAGCCAGGAGTAAACCTAGAACATAGCCATGTGTGGTCCCCAAAAACAAACGAACAAAAATAAATAGATATATTATTTAAATATCAAAATGTTTATACTCTTTACATATAAATATGCATTAATATATGCATTAGCCTGATTAGAGTAAAAGCAGTAGAAAAGCATGCTTTTTTTCTGCAACCATTACTATGTGCAAACCTTAGCTCTGTATTACCAGGTTAAAATGGATGCAAATCACTGCCATGTACCCTATAATCTTTCATATATTTTAAAGAAAAAAAAGCTTATTATAGATATTTGGATAAATGGGGGGAACAACAGTTTCATAAAGGAATATAGATATAAAGATTTTATTTAAAAAAAAAATAGGCCCGAGAGCTGGCTCTAAGGACTAGTGTACATGCTTTGCATGTGGTAGTATCAGCTGTGATACGTAGCACCAAGGGAAGAGTAAATGAATCTGACCGGAGTCTATAGTTAATCCCATGACAATATACTCCAAGGGTCGAGAAACCCATATCTCTTAGGCCAAGTGAATTCCTTTTCGAATGACCCCAATATTTACTGTGCCATTGCAGGAGGGAAAAAAAGGCAAAAAAGCACAAAACATTTTTTATTTTTTCTATATATATTATTTTTTTAAATACTCATTTTTTTATTATTTTTTTTATTTTTATTTACCTATCTACTTCTTGTCGATTTCCTTGTTTTGGTGTGGTTATTGAAGTTATTGCTCCCATTTACATTTATGTTTTTTCCTTCTTTTCTTTTCTTTCTTTATATGCCCTGCCATGTTTTTTATCTCAAGACCATGGCTTTTGTGATACTTATCGTTGTTATTGTTGGAGTGCTCACTGGATATTTGACACTTCTTTTTGTACTGTTGGGGTGTTACACCTTATTTTTCTCCTTCGTCTCTCAAACCGATGATGAGAGCCTCTAGAAGGATCCCGCCCATTTTTGGCGTATTAGACTTTTACCCCAGTTTATTACTTTTCTCTTCTTCAAACAAAGCCACATAACTTGAACTATCTAGTTCTGCCTCCCAGTTAGAGGGGGAAATAAGGGAGGCATCAAGACCAAACAGGTGCAAGACTACTAAGTAGTAAACTAGGTACAGAGGGGACCACATTTTCTAGCAGCCCCAGGAGTGAGGGAGGAGGATTTGGGAAGTAGGACGAAAACGGAGGTGTAGGGAGGACAAATCGGTGATGAGAATCCCCCTGATTTTATGTAAATATGTACTTAAAATATTATTGTCAACAATATTTAAGCCACTATGTTCAAAATAAAAATTATATTTAAAAAAATATCTATTGCAACTTTAAAAAAACAAACAAACAAATCACATAACTAGGATCAAGGAAGGAAATAACTCAAAGGAATTTCTGAGCAGACAGCCAGGAGTAACCCCTGAGCACTGCTGGGTGTGGCCCAAAAACCAAAAAAAATAAAAATAAAAATAAAAAGTCAAAATTATAAAAGAAACATGAGGTCTCATTTCTTCTTTTACTAAAATATAAAGCTTTTAATTCTGCACTAACTTAAAAAAATCAATGCAAGGATTATAAAAAAATTATCAAAATCTAAGGCAGCAAAATAGTTTAAACTTAGGATATTACTTCTACTTAAATATTTATATATTTATATTATCTATATATTTATTTATTATATATTTATATATAAATAATATAAAACATTAAACATTAAATTAATGTTTATATATGAATATAAATATATACATATTTTATAAATATAATATATAAATATCTATATATTATATGTTTAGATATAAATAAATATAGATTTATGAAATATTTTAAAAAGAAGTATTTATGAAAATATGAATATTATGAATATACATATATAAATTATATAAAATAATTAAATATACAGACTATAAATTTATGAATTATATATGTATATATTTATAATCTGTGGAAAGGTATTTTTATTTCTCCATACAAAACAAAATGAGAACATTTACTTACCAACCCAATACAGTTGCTTAAAGCCACTCTAGTTGTACTACGTTGATCTTGCAAGTATCCCGTGTAATGACAGTTGTCTAAAAAATCATGTTTCCATTTGGGTCCATCTTTCCCCCAATATTCTACTGTAAAATGTTTGGATACAAAATCTGTGTTTAGAGTCAAGTTTAGGTGAAAGTGCTTGCCATAGGCTGAAAGTTTAAAAAATAACTTAGGTACTGTTTGCTGCGGATCGATAGGGTCCATACTTCGTCTTCTCCTGGAGTGTTTATCATTTTTCACAGTAAAGCTGAGAAAAGCTCCATTTTGATCAACTCTTATTGGAATAGTTAGCTGGTAATGTTCTAGATAAGTCAGGAACTCCTCTTTGTTATCACAAGGTAGAGTGTCCAGGAAAAAAAAAAAAGGAAGGAAAGAGAAATTAACAAAATAAAGAAGTAACAGTATAAAAGACAATATTGATTAAAACTATCATTATATGTGTGATGTGGGCCAAAAATGTTATGTTAAACAAAAATTCAAGAGTAAAGATTTAAAAAGCAAAAAAATAATTAAATTATATTTTATGACTGAAACCCAACTACGATCATGTTTGTAATCAAATTGTATAGACATTAATAAAGAAAAAAACGTTAAAAAATTCTAATTTATTTCCTGAATATCATATCATTAAAATTAGTTTAAAAGATTTATAACTTTAAGTTTTAGAAGTCCAATGTGCTATCCATTCTGCTACAGAGCCAGGTTATAACTTTGATTTTTTTGTTTGTTTGTTTGTTTGTTTGTTTTTGAGTCACACCTGGCAATGAATGTTTAGTGCTTACTCCTGGCTCTATGCTCAGAAATCGCTCCTGGCAGGCTCGGGGGACCATATGGGATGCCGGGATTCAAACTACCATCCTTCTGAATGCAAGGCAAATACCCTACCTTCATGTTAACTCTCCAGCCCCTATAACTTTAATTTTTAAAACATGGATTCTAAAAAAAAAATTCCTCAAAATATATTTTTAATTTTAATTTAATTTAATTTAAATATATTATAATTTTATATTTTAATAATGTAGTAAAAATAAATTAAAAAAAGGGGAATTTCACTTCATGGGCCAGAGATATAGTAGAGTGAATGAGGCACTTGCCTTGCAGACTGTTGACCAGGGTGCAATTCCTTCATATTATCCCCCAAAGAACTATCAGGAGTGATCCCTGAGTAAAGAGCCAGGAGTTAACACCAAGCACTAAACCACCCAAATAGTTTATTTATTTTACTTCTCTTTTGGGGCCACACCCGGTGACTCTCAAGAGTTATTTCTGGCTATGTGCTCAGAAATTGCTCCTGGCTTGGAGGATCATATGGGATGCTGGGGATCGAACCCAGGTCTGTCTTGGGTCAGTCATATGCAAGGCAAACATCCTACTGCTGTGCTATTGCTTCAGCCCCTGTTTTACTTCTCTTAAGGTGAAATAAACTATAAAGTATAAAATTTTTATACTAAATGCTATGGCTTTTTGATCTACTTTGAGAGTCACATTATCTTTTATACATATGCATTAATCTATAATATCTCAATAAGGCCCATCAACACCTAAAAAAAGTTGTTAATAAACATGTATGGAAGACAGAATCAAAAATCATCCCTTTTAATAATAAGAAGAATTGAACTAGTTATACATAAATTTTCATTTTTGGAAGCACTGAAGAAATAACAGAGCAAAGCAAGTGGGCACTTTCCTTGTACACTTCTGACCCAGTTTGATTCCCAGCATCTCAAAGCATTCCCAGCAGTGAACCCTCAGCAAAAAGACAAACACAGCAACAACAACAAAAAAACAACAAGCCCTGAGGCTGCCAGATGTGGCCCCCAAAATAAGCAGAGCATAATGGTATGCATTCCCATATCTTTGTTAAGATCTATGATTAAAATTCAAGTACATAAACTTAAAAACTATAGGAAGGGCTAACCAAAAGGCTAACCAGGCTAGTCAGGCTTTCAATCCTTAAGTAAAAGAAATTTTAAATTTGAAAAAGCAAAAACTTTTATCAGAGTTTAGACTAGGGGCTGGAAGGAAAGAAAAAAAAAAGAGTTTAGACAAGTAGGATCTTGTCTAGTCATCTGGTTTATCTTTTACAATATGAATCTTTGGATTCTTTTTGAACATGACCTTGCCTTTAAACACTGACAAAGAATCAATTTGTAAAGTTCAGGATTCAGATAAAGAGGCCTGATCTATCATTTTCAAAGAAAGAATAATCCACTAGCTGTTAGAAGGGAAGTTAAACAGACTCCTCAAAGCTTTTAATATGGGGCCGGAGAGACAGCATGGAGGTAAGGCATTTTTGTCTTTCATGCAGAAGATCATTGGTTTGAATCCCAGCAACCCATATGGTCCCCAGAGCCTGCCAGGAGCAATTTCTGAGCATGGAGCCAGGAGTAACCCCTGAGTGCTGCCACGTGTGACCCCCCCCCCCCAAAAAAAAAAGCTTTTAATATAAAACTGGTACTAAATTGATACAATGCCTTTTCTAGCACTTCATATTATCAATGAAAGTGTTCACTCAAACTAAATATTCAGTATTATCTTGTCAGATTAGCAGCAATATTTTTTGTCAATTTCATAAGTAGGCCTCCTACCTTGAGAACTGTATGAAAGTCTGTGGTCACTACGAAATTCCGATGAAGCCATGATGAGGCTCAAAATCCAGGTCAACGTCTTCCACAAAATTTCCATAATTTAGAAAAACGGGTAATCTTTTGAGAGGGCTACCTATGAGCTAGAGAGTCAATACCATACCAAAATCGCAGCATAACAATTTTATTTCTTTAAAACTTTTTGCAAATTATTTATTAGATGTTCCACTGTATAACAAGTACTTTTTTCCAACATCTCATACTTTCTTCTATAACTGGATTCATTTTCTCAGTTCAAAATGTAAAAAAAAAATAAAAAAAAAAAGGTAAAATTCTCATAAGGAAAGCATTAGGCTGATTAGCAACTAAAGCATGGCCACTTTTTAACCTAGAAAAACAAACAAAAAAATTTAAGTTAACTGAGAAATATACTGAATGGACAGATCTATACACTGCAAAATGCTTGCCAAAAAACATATACTACAAAATAACTTAATATAGTCAAATTAGACCATTGTTGTTCTTTATAGGCTAAATAAACATCACAAAACTAAACAGAATTAGAAAACTAAATGGTGGGCAGAATAATGTCAGTTTCTTAATAATTGAAAGGGGAATTTACAAAGGAATCATAAAACTTACTTTCTTAAACCTTGGGGATAACAATGTGTGGGTATAGTGACTGTCATCCTTTTGATAAAATAAAAACAGACTGGCTTCACAAGGAAAGTTAATTTTATGTAAACATTACACAGACACATTTATCCCATTTCTTAACATAATGTTTAACACACTCATACCCAGATATTAATGTGTTGCTTTATGAAGCAACTATTCTTTTTTTCTGTCTAGAATACAGATATATTTATACAGCAATATTTACCAGCTCTCTTAAGCATTCAGCCAAATAATACAAACTATATTTCTGAAAGTCAAGCTAGATTTACACTAACCCCTGACTCTACCCAAAAATCTCATATGTCATGGTAATAAGATAACTTAATCTCATACAATCAAAAAGTAATAATGCTCATTTTGGAATCAAAAATATTGTATTTATATAATTTTAAATTTAATTTTGGTTTTGTGGCCACACCCAGCAATGTTCAGGGGTACCTGGTTCTGCAATCAGGAATCATTCCTGGTGGTGCTCTGGCAACTGTATCAGGTACTGGAGATCGAACCTAGATTGGTCACATGCAAGGCAAGTGTCCCACTGGCAGTACTATCTCTTTAGTCCTCCAAAATTTATTTTTAAATCATTTCAGGTACCACAACAAAATTCAATCATACTTTTGTAACTTACTTCCTGCTTCCAAATTCTCTCAAAATTTATGAAATCATGTTTTATACAGAATATTAGCACATTTGGCTACCTATTTTCCCAATGCATAGCAGTTTGGAAAAAGATAACTACAGGACTAGCAGACTACCAAGGCAATGGTTTGCTAATTAGTAGGACTAATTAGGATCAGAGATGATACTTTAGTACACAAGTCTTCAGGCTGAAAATTTGGGGGCTCTCTTGGAAGGGAAGTGAGCCATCCTTACAACCACACCCACACCCCACAGCTGGTGTCATATATATATAAATGGCCCAATTTAGGATCTTCATGGCTAGAGATGCCATGTCAAGAGATGCCAAACCAAAGAATCATCCCAGATCCACAGATCCTGGGATCCTGGAGCACAAAGCCAGATACATCCAAAGCCCACAATATTGACAGCCCAGTATGAGCACACCAATTAGATGGTTAAGTGACATAAAAGTTCCACTAAGCACGATAAACAAAAATAACACTGAGATTCAAGAAGCAACAAACAGCTCAGTAAACCCTCGGGAACGACTTTTGTAACACCATTCTGAGATATAATAATTTGCTTTTACTGAATTAATTTTTGTTTGTTTGGGGGCCAGATCTGGTGATGCACACAGGTTATTCCTGCATCTGTGTTCAAGAATCACTCCTCAAAGGCTGGGGTGATTGTTAAGGTCATTCCTTATTTTACTCCAATACAAAGACATTTGCCCTCTCACCCTCTGCCCTTCACCCAGTGCTTTTGAAATGTAAAAACCCACCTACATAGCTTTAGCTCCATATAGGTACTTTTGTCTGTTACTGGACCTTGTCTCAGCCTTGGGGTAGATTAAATGGAAGTAAAAAATGTTGGATTGGTAGGTTCACTACCATGAGATTGGAAGCCACCTGATACTACAGGCCTTGCTGGGATTATTATTGTTTCTTCATAACTACCCTGCTGAAAACCCTTTATCCAAGGGTTGAGTATGGCAGGTGAGTGCAACAGGGATCCATATAGGATGTTGAAGATTGAAGTCAAATTGGCTACATGTAAGGCAAGCACATTATCCACTATGCTATCATTCCAGCTCTTACTGAACTATTTTTTGATAATTCCATTTATCACTTTTTATAACAAAACAATATAAATTAAATTATTTTGTGCTTGCTTAGTGGGCAGGTTTAGGAGGTGGGTGGAAAACAAGAGACAATGGTGAAGGGAAGGTCATACTGATAGTGATATTGATGCTGGAATACTGAGTCCACAAAATAGTTGTATTATAAACAACTCTTAAACCAAAGTATCTAAATAAAATTAGTAAAAATAAAAAAGTTTTAAGGGGTCGGAGCAGTGGCACAAGTGGTAAGGCATCTTGCCTTACATGCTCTAACCTCTGAGCACATAGCCAGGAGTTACCCCTGAGGGTCACCAGGGGTGGCCCAAAAAAACAAAATTAAAAAAAAAAACCTTTAAGTAGGATCAAAGAAATAATTCAAGGGGCCAGAACTGCATGTTACAGGTTTGATTCCAGAACCTCATGGTTCCCCAAGCACCACAGGAACAAATTCTGAGTTCAAAACCAGGAATAGGGAATAGTCTCAGTAAACCATTGGGTGAAACCCCAAAACAAAATGAAAAACAAGACTAGGGCCCGGAGAGATAGTACAGCAGTGACAGCAGTGTTTGCCTTGCAAGCAGCCGATCCAGGACCAAAGGTGGTTGGTTTGAATCCCAGTGTCCCATATGGTCCCCCGTGCCTGCCAGGAGCTATTTCTGAGCAGACAGCCAGGAGTAATCCCTGAGCAATGCCGGGTGTGACCCAAAAACCAAAAAAAAAAAAAAAAAAAAAAAAAAAAGGCACAAAAAACAAGACTAAAAGTTAAAATAAACTGAGGTCAGAGCAATAGCATAGCGAACATCTAGATAGCCAGATACCTCTAAATTTGTAGGACATTTGTGTCGCATATGGTCTACCCAGGTTCCTTCCCTGATATCCCATATGGTCCCCCGAGCACCACCAGGAATGACCTCTGAGCACAGAGCCAGGAGTAACCCCTGAGCATTACAGGGTTTGCCACTGCAAAAAATAGATAAAAAATAAAATGATAACTTTAGGACTCTCATTTTAGGCATCTCATATAGTTTTCTGAACAACTCCAGGAATAACCACTGAGCATTACTGGATGTGGCTCAAAAATAAAATCAACAATAAAAAAAAAAACATCCAAAAGAATAAATAGCAAAAAACAAGATCAGTTTAGGTATATAAAAAGGCATTTGTAGTTCTGAGGTCACAGCAATAGCACAGCGAACGTCTAGATACCAGATATCTCTAAATTTGTAGGGCATTTGTGTTGCATGTGGTCTGCCCAGGTTTGATCTTTGATATCCCATATGGTCCCCCAAACCAGTAGCAATTGCTGAGCACATAGCCAGGAGTAACCCCTAAGCATCATCGGTGTTGCCCAAAATCAAACAAACAAAATTAACTTACGAAGAATACTTCACTCTGTGATGTAGAATTATTGGTTTGGTGAGTTAGATAGTACATTCCTTCCATTCTGCTGACCTAGATTCAATTCCCAGTACCTGATATGATTCCTTGAACCCTTAACCCCCTCCAGGAGTTATCCCTCTGCCTTGAACTAGGAGTAAGCCTCCTGGGCACTGTAGCCAGATGTGGCCCAAAAACCAAAAAAGTAGACCCCCAGTTGATTGCATTCTTTTGTTGTTGTTGTTGTTGTTGTTTTGTTTTGGGGCCACACCCGGTGGTGCTCAGGGGTTACTCCTGGCTGTCTGCTCAGAAATAGCTCCTGGCAGGCACGGGGGACCATATGGGACACTGGGATTCAAACCAACCACCTTTGGTCCTGGATCGGCTCAAACGCCGCTGTGCTATCTCTCCGGGCCCAGTTGATTGCACTCTTATCAGAAATCTTGAAGGACAGGACATAGGTAAATTATAAATTATGCCTAGATTCTGGAAGAATAATTGTTTCATTCTGAAATTACTTCTACAAGATTAGGCAAGACACTACATCTTTTTTTTTTGGGGGGGGTCATACCCGGCAGTGCTCAGGGGTTACTCCTGGCTCTGCACTCAGAAATTGCTACTGGCTGGCACAGGAGATCATATGGAATGCCAGGATTTGAACCACCATCTGTCCTGGCTTGGCTGCGGGGATTCAAACCAACGTCTGTCCTGGATCGGTTGCATGCAAGACAAACACCCTACCTCTATGCTATCTCTCCAGCCCCACTACATATCATTTCTGAGGCAAAAATCTGTAAGAGATCAAGTGACATTTGTACTCAGTAATAATAATTAAAAGAATTCAGTTATCATGTTTCCCAACTACTCACCAATAGTCCAGACACCCCATGAGGTAATAAAGTATAATTGTTGTTTTATGAACAACATATATTTTTGTTGTTTTATTTTTGGTGATTACAAAAAGTTTGCACAATAGATTCACATATACTTTAAACAAATCTTCCTTTAAAGAACATTGGGAGCAAAAGTAAAATGTAATGATTTGACCAGAGTAAACTAATATTTAATTTAAAGAGTGGTAATAAAAAAGGGCATTTGCAAATATTTGAAAAAAAATAGCTTTATTGTTGACAAATCAGAGCTACAATCTTTGTAGCTACTAGCTACAGAATTTGTCATGGGTACTTCCTAACTTCAACAGTGTTCATAAATTCATTTCATTTCTCCCTCCTTTTCCTCACTTTTTTTTGGGGGGGTCACACACCAGCAGCACTCAGGGGTTACTCATGGCTCTGTGCTCAGAAATTGCTTCTGGCAGGCCCGGGGGACATATGGGGTGCCGGGATTTGAACCACCATCTATCCTGATCTGCTGCATGCAAGGCAAACACCCTCCTGCTGTGCTATCTCTCCGGCCCCCTTTAAAATTTTAAAATTTTTTAAAATTTTTTCAGGAACAAAGAGACAATCTGGGGGTTAAGGCACTTGCCTTGCATGTGTCAGATCCTGTTCTGAATTCCTAACATTACATATAATTTCCTAAACACTGCCAAGAGTAAATTTGAGAACAGATCCTGGAGAACCCAAGAAAATGCTAGATATGACCCAATCACACAAAGATATTCAGTGTTGGTGAAGAAATTAAAGTAAGAAGACTAAAGCTCAAATACAATGAATAACAAATATATCCACTATTAGTCATTGCCACAATAAAAATGAATGGATTAACTAACTTTCTAACACCTGCTGGGTCAGGGCAGAAATGATTAATCTGGATACCATAAACAAATACAACCAATGAATCCAACCACTATTAGTCATTGCCACAATAAAAATGAATGGATTGGGATGGAAAGATAGCATGGTGGTCAGATGTTAAATTATTAAATTATTACATGACTGTTCAGAAATCATAATGCATAAACTCTTTACATCAGATAGCAAAAATATGCTGTGGGAAAATGCAAAGAGACTTGACTCCAACGGTCAGTTTGGATTTATTTTCTCATCTGATAATGATATCTAACTTTCAGAATTCGCTTGTGGTGCTTTTACATTTTTTTTTTGCTTGTTTGTTTTGGTGCCACACCTGATGGTACTCAGGGGTTACTCCTGGCTCTGCACTCAGAAATTACTTCTAACAGGCTTGGGAGATCATATGGATGCTAAGGATCAAACCTAAATCAGCCATATGCAAGGCAAAGACCCTACTTGCTGTGCTATTGCTCAGGCCTTTGTGTGTGAGAGTGTGTGTGTGTGTATTTTTTATTTTTGAGAGAGTGATTAAAGTAAATTACACAAGATGAAAAGTGTCTGTATACTTCACTTTAGTGGATAACTAATAACACCTCACTTTTTAAAAGTCCCTCTTCAAAATGTCCCTCCTTCCCCTCAAAACTGTGGAATATCTGGATAGAAGGATGGAATCAGTCAATTAGTACTGTCATTTTAGAGTAAGCAGTATAAAACTTAGGATATAATGATTAGGCACAAACATATTGGGAAACAGAATACTCAAAAAACTTAGATTTCAATAATTTTCCCCCTCAATAATATTGAACAAAGAAGACCTGCCTCCATAGATCAAAGTTACCCCCACATTGAAATAAGATGAGACAATTGTACTCTGGTGATTCCCTTAGTAATCTGCCCTAGTAGAAAGGGTACTTACTTGTCTTTTTTCTCTATCATCTTTACTTCCCACTCAAATGATCTGAGTGTAACCAAGGTAATAATTTCCTCCCCTGAACTATTATTATGGACCTAAAAAACATGTGTAACATCCTTCTCAATTTCTTTCATCCACTTGAACTCTGGTGATTTATTTTAAGACTTATTTGGTCTTTGCAAAGGAAGCAACAATATTATGCTCCCTTTAGTTATTTAATATTATAAATAAAAATAAATTCCTCACTTCATTTTCCACTTATGTTCTCAAAAAATATCTAATGTCACCTATTATACCACGCACACCAATAAATACTAATATACCAGTAAAAACTAAGTACAAAAGTTTCTAGACATTTCTAAACCTTGTGAGTTTGACTTCCAAGGAATAAACACACTCAATTTGTATCTGTCAAGAAAAACAAATGAGACAAATGCAAAAACACAAAACATAATTCTACAAAATAAAGTTCTAAATGACTGGTAGTCCCAAATTCTTTATAACAAGTTAAACATACCTTAGATATATCATTACATCTCTCCTAAAAAACAAAACACCTTTTTCTCCTGAGGTTAGTCTAAATATGTATAATCAATATGTTTTGGTAGAATCAAGGTAATTATCTACCTCTTTCACCACTTCTTCCCAAAAATGTTCAAGTAATATTCTATTAACTCTCTCAATATAGTAAATCTTTTTATTCTCTCTGGAAAGTCACAGAATTGGCATTATGGTAAATTCTAAACCACTAGTAGTAGCTACCAGTGGTTGCTAAGGAAATGAAGAGGAAATGGTCAGAGCAGACAAGAGCAGGGATTAATCCTAGACTTATTGGCACAGATTTTTAAAATATTAAAATATTTTTGTTCATGAGGTCAGAGAATCACTGAACTATTAATACCACAATGTATGTTTCATTTGCTGTCATTTATGAAAGATGAATGAATTTGGTTTATTGGAAATAAACTTATTTGCCTCTATATGCTATTCCTCAACAATCCAATACCCTAATGCATAAAACTAATATAAACCAGAACTGCAGCTACCCCAGTGGTGAAACACAGGAAAACAATTACCTCCAAAATTAATTTTCTCAGTTTCATTCAAACTACACCAATTTTAGGTGACATCTCTTTCCCTGTCATGAATCTGAAGAATTGTCATTCCATATCTAAGTTTCAGTCTAATCAGCACAAGAGAAGACAAAGAAATTAGTTCAAGAAAAGTAAAGTTAAGAGAGTGTGTTTGGAAAAAAAAAATCACACTCCGATGTCTTTTTTAAAACTCCACCGGTTCAGTTTTCCCTTTCCTTCCCTCTTCTGCACACCCTCCTGGCACTCCCCCTTCGCCCCCCGCCCCGCGCCCCCGCAGCCCACTTCGCCCAGACAGAGGGTAATAGTCTGAGCTGCCCTGGTTGAGTTGATCCTAAAGTTAACATTCAGCAGCCCATTTCCAGACAGCAGCGCTAAATCTATTTGGATAAAACGCGTGTGACCCAGACAGTTGGCATTTGGCCCAAACGCGTTGCACCGGCAGCTCAAATAAAAACAAGAGTAAGAAACTCACTCTCTTGTTCCTTCTCTGAGCGCTTTCTCACTCTCTTGCTCTCTTTGCCTCTGGTACAACAAGGAAAGAAATGACCAAAGACAGGAATAGTAGTACACATTATCAGAAGGCAGATTTCCAAAACCCTTCCAGCACTCCACTCCTACCCACCCCCATGCCTGAACTTTGATCTCATAGACCATATATACAGACATACCCCGATATGCAAAGCTCCGGATGGTTATGCGTCTAGCACGTCCCAAGTGGCCAAAAGTAAATCAAAAACACACGCTTCCATCTCTTTGATTAGCCTATTAAGAGCTTAACATATCCTAGAGCATCGGAGCTACAGCTAACACATTAACTGCACTCGGAGGCTAGGCGTAAAATATGCACTTGTCTGACTACTTAATTAAGGCACTGACACAAAAATCTGTGACGGGTTGTGTGTGTGCTTTTATTTATTTTTTTAACTAGATACCAGTTTAAAATACACATCACTACTACTTTTCCTGATGACTGCTTGGTGAAACCACCACAATTAATTAAAACGCCACAATAAGCAAAATCAAACCATACTTCACAAAACATGTCTATCCATATAATTAACTGTTTTTTTGGTTTTTGCATCATAAAAATTCTGCAAAGATGCAGAATCCTCCAACCCCCACTAGTCTGGAGTTAAAAAGATTTCTATCTGTAAAATGAGTTCAGTCAAGCTCTCTCATTGCCATTAATACACACACAAACACACACACACACACACACACACACACACACAGTTTTCTAGACTTTCTTCGGAAGACAAGCAAAGCACAAATTTTAATTTTTTTAAAAAATGGTTTCATTGTATATCGTGAAGTCTTCCTTACCGTTTTCATCTTCAAATTCTGATAAAAAGTAAGTTTCAAACAATAGAGATTGCACTGGACGACTCACGTACTCCCTCTCCTTTCCCCCCCTGTCTCTCTCTCTTTCTCTCTCTCTCTCTCTTTTTACTCTACCGCTCTTTGCAAAGACACAGCAGTCAGTTATTCTGCAGCCAGAATAAAACCCTATAGTCTGGCTAACCCCGGGCTCTAGAGAACGGATGTTCCGATTTAGCAGAAAAAGAGATGCTTTCAATACATCCAGGCTATCATCCTGAGATAGTGTCTTTGCAAACCCCCCTTTCTCTGTCCCCTCTCAAAATAAAGAAATAAAAATAAAAGAAAGAAGAATTTAGAAGAAAAAAAGGCAAAAAAAAGAAAGACAGAAAGTGGGGGAAAAAAGACTTATTGGGGGTGGAAGTGGTGCCCTCTCTTCCTGGACAGCTTGGTGCCTTTGCTATGCAAATAACATGTGAAGAGCATCAAAAGGTATCAGGAGAAAAGAAGACAAGAGGAGCAGGAGGGCAGCAAAGTTTTGTTGAAGTAGCCTAAATCTCACTACCGGCCCCCAGCCAACTTGAATTGCAGAAGAAAATTTTGGCAGCTTTTCCTCGGAGGCAGAACACTGACGTCAGTCTGCAGATGTGCCGGCAGCTTGGGGCGCGCATGTGTCCTGGGTCGTCACGTGGAGGGGGAGGGGAGGGAGAGGTACAATCGGGGTAACCCACTCCCAACCAGCCATTCAGAAGGGCTTAAGACAATGTCAACTTTTCCACCCTTGAATGAGGATTTCTGGTCCTCCTAAACCTCAAATCCTTTACCCTCTCTCTCTCTCCACTCCTTCTCTTTTCCTTTCTCCTTTCCTAACCAGGGCGATTCTAGCCTTGGTTTGTGATTCGTTCTTTCTTGGAAAAAAGGGAAGGGGACGGAGAGGATGACTACTTTAGATCAACGAATGTCACCACTTAGATCGTTGGTGTCCTTCTCCGTGGGTTTTTAAGTAAGTCTGCACCCCCCCAAAATATTGCAAGTTGCACAGAAACCAGAGTTCTGGGGAGGGGGAGTGAGAGCCAACTAGCATCAGAGGCAGCATCTCGAGTGTGCACCAAATGCCTGGGCTTGGAAAATGCACCTTAACAAATAAGATTGCCACCAAGAGCGAGAGGAGTCGAAAGGAAACGAAGACCAGTACATTTTCCATCTTAGGACCGACTTCAGGTTATGTGGGGCTTTAAAAGAAAAAAAAAAAATGTGGGGTAGGAAGAAAAAGGTGGGGGGGAGGGAGAGCAACTTGCATTATTTCCAGATGAGAGTTGAGACTGGATGGTGTTTTAAAGAGCAACCAGGAAAGCTACAAGTGGAGTGTATTTTTTTAAGTCAGAACATTGAATGAAACCTCAATGATTGCCCAAATGAAAATAAATCTCAAGTCAGACCCCAAAAGGGGTGGGGGGGCGGGCGAGAGGCGGGCGAGAGGAACCCCACTGCGATCTCAAGATAAACAAACAAAACCTCCAAACTGGTTCTTCCAGCTCCCCCATCCCACTCGCCCCCTCTCCCTCCCGCACCTCTGCACCACAGTTGC
This sequence comes from Suncus etruscus, assembly GCF_024139225.1. NCBI lineage: Eukaryota > Metazoa > Chordata > Mammalia > Eulipotyphla > Soricidae > Suncus > Suncus etruscus. The sequence continues at coordinate 123,683,534 of NC_064849.1, forward strand.
CACTCCAGACTTTTAGGCTAAAACGCCGCTGCGTACGGGGCGCTTTCGCTTTCAGTTACCCGGAGTAAGCTACTGGCATTAACCTGGGTTCTGGAATACCCGATATGTTTTCCATGTCCCCTAAGCAAGCAAACTCTTTGGCACACAAATCGGAAACAGGAAGAAAAAAAAATGTGAAAATAGCTCTGGACAAATGCTGCCTTTCAGCGGTCTAATGGGCTGCATCCTTTATTTGTCCCCGCTGTTAAGTGTAGGGTAGGGAGAGGTTTAAGAGTTTCCAGAGTTTGGGGGGTGGGGGGTGGGGGGACAGAGGACTGACGCCTTGAAATTCCAATCCAAGTCCATTTCCGATGGCCAGAACCAAAAAGAAAGAAATCTAAAAGCAGTGGTTAGGGAAGATTTCGGAATACTGGCTCTTAAGTTTCCAGCTTCTGCTAACATTATTGCTTATTTGATTTTTTTTTTCACCCCTTCCTACACCGGAGGTGGTAGGTGTAATTCTTCTGGTGAATATATGAATAGTTGGCTAAAAGAAGGCATGAATCAGACTGAGAACGTCCAAGAACAGACTGATGTCCATTCTTACTGAGAGTTGAAAGGAGAAAGCATCTGTCCACAGTCAACCGTGCTCAGTGGACCTTAAGCAGCAATAAGTGGCTCAATGTCACTTACAGTGAAGAAATAATAACAGTGGTGACAAAAAAAAACGGTTCAAAATAAATATGATTCATATAGAGGTATAGATGCACATACACTAGAGTACACGAGATGGCTAATTTCCTAAATAAACACCCAACCACAAGAGTGAACAGACTAATTTTACACCAAACCACCTTTTAAATGGTTATGAATCTTACTTAAAAAAAAAAATTTAAGAACCGGGACTTGACAGAAACATCCAGTTTATAATAGTAAACTTAAATAGTAATAATCTATATAAGCTACCCCAAAAAGTTTTTACTTAAAAGTTAAGCCAAACTATCCTAGGAAGAGGCAGCATTGTAAAACCAAGAAATCTATGCAGTAAGTGAACTTTGACTAATTACTAATTCGAAGAGTGCCATCCTGCGTCTAAACAGAGAAGTGAAAAATTTCTAACAAGTTCTTTTTCTCTGAATAACTGTGAGGTTCAGAAATATAGTGTACCATGCTGGGAGGAAAAACTGCAGGGTGGGGAGTGCAGGAAGTCACTCTTTGGAATCTTCGGTGCTGGGGCTAATTTCTTCCTCGGTGTTTGGGATTGACCTGGGTCTCCAGCATATAAACTATGCACTCCAATCCTCTGAGCACTCTAATCCCTCAACAGTAGGGTGAGAAATGGTTAAGTGTCCCCTTTAACTTCACTTATACATTACAAAAAACTTAAATCATTCAAATAAAGAAAAACAATATAATAAATCCCAATATTCCCATCACCCAGCTTCAAAAGTATTTTTGAACAATTTTCAATTCATAAAAAAATTTCTCCCTTTCTTGCTCCATTCCACTGGATTATTTTGTAATCAATCCCAGACAATATTTCATTGCATTAATTAAATCCTCATATTTTAAAAAAAAGTCAAAAACCCTAGTAGTGGAATTCAGAGTGATCTAGTACAGTGGGTAGGGCAATTGCTTTGCATGTCTTTAGGAACAAAATAAACCTAAATGGAGAGAGCATTTTTAGGGAATCAAATATAAAATAAAATGAAAATTCGGAAATATAAGGAATTGAATGCATATATATGGATATATTTGATAAAATGAAAATGGAAACAAAATCAAGGGAGTTTGAATGGCAAAGAACAGAAATGTTTAGAGTAACAACATAAAAACATACATATATGCTTTTATATATATATACACACATATTTTGTTTTGTTTTGTTTTGTTTTGAGATCATACCCAACTGTGCTCAGGAGCTTATTCCTGGCTCTGCTCTCAGGAATCACTCCCGGCAGGGTTTGAAGAACCATTTGGAGTGCTGGGGCTCAAACCTAAGTAGCCTCATGAAAGATATATTATCTTTCACATTTTGTGGGCCATACCCTGTGTTACTCAGGGGCTACTACCAGCTCAGTGCTCAGGGATCACTCTTTTTTTGTTGTTGTTGTTTTTGGGCCACACCCGGTAACACTCAGGGGTTACTCCTGGCTATGCGCTCAGAAGTTGCTCCTGGCTTGGGGGACCATATGGGACGCTGGGGATCAACCGCGGTCCGTCCAAGGCTAGCACAGGCAAGGCAGGCACCTTACCTCTAGCGCCACCACCTGGCCCCAGGGCTCACGCTGGACTGTGCTCATGGAACCATGAAATACTGAGAACCAAACCCATGACTCTTGTATATACTCCATCCAGTCCATTGAGCTACCTCTTTGACCTACTTCTTTTTTTTTTTTTTTTATTGTGGGCAAAGTAAATTACAAACCTTTCACAGTAATATTTAAGGCACCTAGTAATAATGAATGAGGGGCATTCCCACTACGAGTGTTGTCCTCCTTCCACTCCTGTTCCCAGCATGAATCTCCCTTCTCCCTCCTCTACCCCCCCCTTAATCTAGTGCAACTGTTCCCCCCATATACACTTGATGTAGATTGGGTATCCTTTCTGTTGTCATTGACTTTGGATTTCGTATTCAAGTCTGATCATCTTTGATCTACTTTTATGTATATATTAAATATATTACCTTATTAGTAAAACCAAAGTAATTCTTAAAATGATGCTGCCTATATTTTCAAGAAAAAAGATGAATAAGTTTAGTTTATGCTTGCTTGGAATTATTAAATTAGAGTAAGAACAATCTTTAAAGATAATACATTTTGAAATCAACATCCCATAAATTAAAACCAAATTCAACACATTAAAGCCAAATTCCAGGGGGCTGTAGAGGATGGGGCATTTGCCTTGCATTCAGCCAAACTGGGACCGAACCCAAAGCATAAGAGTAATCCCAGAGCACATAGCCAGAAACCCTAAACACAACCAGGTGGAGTCCCCCAACAAACAATATCAACAATCGAAATTCCAGGACTGGAAAGATAATACAGGGTTAAGGTGTTTATCTTGCATGCAGCTGGTCTAGGATCTATCCCTGCTACCTTATATAGTCCCCTGTGGACCACTAGGATTGATTTCTGAGCACAGAGCTGGGAGCTAGCCTTGAGTACTAAGTGTGGTACCCCAAAAAATATTTTTAAAAATTAATTATATGGATATAAATCTGTATGATCAACAACAACGAAGTACAACTACTAAAGAAATGTAAGGGATAACAATTGGAAAACAACTGAAACTAAAAAAAGAAAATCAAACAGAAATTCTAAAACTGAAAATAATATATAAAATAAACTAAGAACTGAAAGGGAAAGATTTTGTTTTGGTGCTGCATTCAGCAGTGCTCAGGGCTTACTCCTGGGTCTCAGGAATCATTCTTTATGGTGCTCAGGAGACCACTTGGTGTGCTGGTAATAGAACTCATGCTAGCCTAGAGCAAAGTAAACATCTTCCCCACTATCCTATCTTTCCAGTAAGAATAAACCTGACAGTATCTCAGAAGAAAATATTCAGAAAGAAGCTTAAAAAAATGAACATAAAATATAGACAATATTTAAGAAATGTCTAGGATACAGAAAGAGACTTAACCTACAATTCAAATAGAAATTGTCAGAAAAGGGCCCGGAGAGATAGCACAGCGGTGTTTGCCTTGCAAGCAGCCGATCCAGGACCAAAGGTGATTGGTTCGAATCCCGGTGTCCCATATGGTCCCCTGTGCCTGCCTGGAGCTATTTCTGAGCAGACAGCCAGGAGTAACGCCTGAGCACCACCGGATGTGGCCCAAAAACCAAAAAAAAAAAAAAAAAGAAAAAGAAAAAAGAAATTGTCAGAAAAAAAATTAAAAAAAGAAAACCATACCAGACAAGAGGTTTTAAACAAAAAGTTTAATCTAAAAATCAGGTAAATATATTACAGAAAGAGAAAAATACATTGCATTTGCATCAGAGAAAACTGAAACAAAAATAAAGTGGAATGATACAACTTTAAAATATCAAAAAGTGATAGCACAGAGTGATAGCACAGCAGTAGGGCATTTGCCTTGACATTGCCAACCTGGGAAAGACCCAGGTTGGATCCCGTTTTCCCAGGTTGGATTCCTGGTATTCCATTTGGTCCCCAGAGCCTGCCAGGATCAATTTCTGAATGCAAAGTCAGAAATAATTCCTGAGTTTCACCGGGTGTGGCCCCCTGTCCCCCCCCAAAAAAGTCCAAAAATACAGAGCTGAAATTCTATCCAATGAATATACCTATTTAAAAGTGCAGGTGAGGGACCAGATAGTACATCATGTAGGTCAGGCACGTGCAAGGCCTACCACTGTGCTATTTCTGATCCAAATAAAAAGTTTTCTTTATAGAAATGAAAATTAGGGCCCGGAGAGATAGCACAGTGGTGTTTGCCTTGCAAGCAGCCTATCCAGGACCAAAGGTGGTTGGTTCGAATCCTGGTGTCCCATATGGTCCTCCGTGCCTGCCAGGAGCTATTTTTGAGCAGACAGCCAGGAGTAACCCCTGAGCACCGCCGGGTGTGGCCCAAAAATCAAAAACCTAAAAAAATAAAATAAATAAAAATTAGGGGGCCGGAGAGATAGCACAGCGGTAAGGCATTTGCCTTGCATGCGGAAGGTCGCTGGTTCAAATCCCGGCATCCCATATGGTCCCTCGAGCCTGCCGGGGGTGATTTCTGAGCGTAGAGCCAGGAATAACCCCTGAGCATTGCCGTGCGTGACCCAAAAACCAAAAAAAAAAAAAAAAAAAAGAAAAGAAAAGAAAAGAAATGAAAATTAGGATGCTGGAGTATGGAGACAGAGGGGTTATTTTAGTGGTTTTTTTTTTTTTGTTTGTTTGTCTGCTTGTTTTTTATTTTGGTGTTTGGGCCACACCCAGTGACGCTCAGGGGTTGCTGCTGGCTCTATGCTCAGAAATCGCTCCTGGCTCAGAGGGATCATATGGGAGGCCTGGGATCCAACCCAGGTCTGTCCTGGGTTAGCCCTGTGCGAGGCAAACGCCCTACAGCTATGCTATCACTCCAGCCCCTTTAGCATATTTTATTTTAGGTGTCATGATTTAAATGTGACAGAGTTTCATGCACACAAATGTTACAATCTTCCACCTTCCACCAGTGTCCCCACCCCTGAATAGTGACCACTAAGGGCTGGGAGAGGTGGGTGCAGGGTCAATAGATGGTCAGTAGGTTCTGTTTTTATCTTACAAGATGACTTCTGAAAATGAATGGTAAAGAGATAAATTATACTATAAAAACCAAATGTAATGTATTTAATCATGACTGACCAAATACACTTAAAGTGGTTAAGAGCAAATTGTATGTCCTCTGTATTCTTTATTACAATAAAAGAAAAGTTAAGAAGAATCTAGGAAATTGCCACAAAATTTCAAAAGACAAAACAATGTGGTCTCTGGAGCAGGACACCATAAAGATAACCAAGGAAATCAAAATAAATAAATAAATAAAATAAAAATAAAAAGGGACTTTATAGTAATGCATCAATCTTTTTTTTTTTTTTTTCGGTTTTTCGGGCCACACCATTTGATGCTCAGGAGTTACTCCTGGCTAAGCGCTCAGAAATTGCCCCTGGCTTGGGGGACCATATAGGACACAGGGGGATCGCACCACGGTCCTTCTTTGGCTAGCACTTGCAAGGCAGACACCTTACCTCTAGCGCCACCTCACCGGCCCCAGTAATGCATCAATCTTGATTCATTTTTATGTCTATAACTGCAAGATATAAATACTAGAGGTAATAGGGTGTGGGTACTCTAATGCTCTTTTTGCAACTTCTGTAGATCTGAAACTATTCCAAATGTAAAAGTTTGGTTAAAATATATCATTTCAAAAATTAAATCTTATAAAGTAAAAATTTAGAGCATTTACGTTAGAAACAAATAAATCATAAACTTAGTAGGTGTTTTTAAGACAACTTTATCAGAAACTAACAGAACAAATTAAGAAAATCTAAAGGTTTTTCATTTTCAAATAACCCTATTAACAAACTTGACATAATTGATAGCTTCATATTGATTGCAGATTATACAGAAAGCATAAGTTGCCACTCTTTTTTTTTTAAGTTGGGTAAAATAGGTATTTACCATTCAAAAAGAAAAATTCTAAGGGGAAAGAAATATTTAAAATTATATTGAGGGGTCAAAGCGGTGGCACAAGCAGTAGGGTGCTTGCCTTATGCATGCTAACCTAGTATGAACCGTGGGTCAATCCCCCAGTTTCCCACATGGTCCCCCAAGCCAGGAACAATTTCTGAGCACATAACCCTTGTTGTATTAAATAATCAACGATGGATCTGGATGAAAGTGGATGGTGAAGGATTTTTTTCTGCCACCCCAGGCCACGTGGCTTCGCAACCCCCATTTAGCCGGCGGGTTTTAGGTTAGGTGAATCACTCATCCAGAGACAGGCATCAGGAAGCATCAGCTTTATTCATGCCCTATTCACCACATGTGTGTGGCCTACATCATAACCTTTTAAGCATTCAGCCATTCTTAGCCCTGCATCTAAACTCCTTTCAGCCATCTCCCTATGGCCTCCATCCTGGTCAAAGACCAAAAGAGGCAACGACCCAAAAGCCAGAGAGCGCAGCAGGGCAGACAGACCCCCAAATCCCCTGGCTCAAGAGTTTATCTACCTATTCCAAGACCCCTCCCAGGAATGGGCAGGGTCTTGCAGGTAAGGTTACACCTAATATTCAGTTCCCAAGACCCCTCCCAGAAAAGGGTGGGTCTCAGATAGGTACACCTACATTTCCCCCTTGTCTGAAATATAAAGACCCTTTTGTAATTCTGACTTCACCTTTAGCCAAAGGTGGGTTAACATTTTCATACAACAACATAATAAAGTGGAAATTAACATACCAGCCCTTTCTAAAAACATAACATTTTTGCAAAATATACTATACACCTGTAACTTAAAATTCTTTTAATGCTTTTTCACCAAGCACTATTTCGGAACTTTTATGTTCCTATACTTTTAAACTATATTGGGGGAACTTTCTGTTCCTATTAACCTTTCCTACACACAAGTACTACAGCATAAATGCATAACATACATTTTAAAAACAGGCTAAGTACATTAAAATACACACAGTAAAACATTTTGCAATTGAAAATATTAACTGGAAAACAAAACACATTTAAATTATAAAGAAAATGACTTAATCAAGACAAAAATGCAGGTGGTTAGAAACAAACCCTGAGTAACCCGGGTGTGGCCCAAAAACAAAAACAAAATTATACTGAGGATTCAGGGAGATGGCTCCATAGGCTCATGTGCATTATATGAAAGTGGAGGAAAAACCTGGATACAAATCTCTGGCACCACTTGGGATGAATTCTTGACCATAGTCAGAAGTAGCCCAAGTACTGTCAGTTGATCCAAAACAACAATCATATCAACTCTCTGCATACCTATGTTCGTTGGAGCATTACTTACAATAGCCAGAATCGGGAAAGAACCCAAGTGCCCAAAAACAGATAATTGGCTAAAGAAACTGTGGTACAGCTACACAGTAGATTACTACATAGATGTTCAGAAAGATGAAGTAGATGGATATGGAAATTATTATGCTGAGTGAAATGAATCAGAGGAAGAGGGAGAGACATAGAATAATCTCACTCAGTTGTGGGGTGTAAGAAAAATAATAGATAGCATGTTAATAATACCCAGAGATGTGGCTCACCAGGGATCCCGACCAACGGGTAAAGCTGGGGACCACGTCAGTAATTCGCAGTTCTTGAAGAAGAATCCGGCCTGAAATAGAAGAGGGACTGGGAAGTAAAGAGACTTGAGACAAAGGGTTCGGATTAGGAGTCCATTTAATAAAGGAAAAAATAGACCTTTTATAGACCATGCAAAACAAAGAGAGTAGGGGCGAGGCGCAATAGGAGTGGCTGTAACTTTCCATGGGAACATCTTGATTTTCCAAGGTTAATAAGATTATCATCAGTCTTATCTTTGAGCAACAAAATACAAAATCTAATCTCAGCTTCTGCCTTTTGACCCCTGTCTTTACAAGGACATCTTGGAGCCTAGTGACTCCCTAGCTCTAGGCTATTTCTATTTCTTTGGGTCCAAGGACAAAAAGGCCACATCTAAGCACTTTGGCTCAGATTTTCAGAGACTCCATTTTGATTAGTGAGAGGGCTTTTTAATTATTCCAAACAGTCCCCAACACAGAGACAATAAAGATGAGGATCAGAAGAACCAGTCCATGGTAGGAAGCTTCCCACAAAGAATGGTGAATGCAGTTAGGGTAGTGAACTGTGACAATGTCCACGGTGATAATGATAGTTGAATTGATCACTCTGGACAAGAACTGGGTGCTGAAAGTAGATATAGTGATATGCATGGTACCACTTCATTAGCAATAGTGCAAACCACAATGACAATAAAGAAGAGAGGAGAGAAAGGGGGGGAGAGAGACAGATGAGAAAGAGGAGAGAGAGAGACAGAGACAGAGAGAAATGCCTGACCAGAGGCAGGTTGGGAAGGGTGAGTGAGAGGAAAACTGGGAATATTGGTGGCAGGAAATGTGCACTGTACTGAAAACCACAGTGTCCAAAAAGAAAAAAACAAATGGAGAGAGAGAGAGAGAGAGAGAGAGAGAGAGAGAGAGAGAGAGAGAGAGAGAAATGTATGTCCCAGAGACAGGTAGGGGAGAGGGCTTCAGGGAGCATGAAAGGGAAACTGGGGACACTGAAGGCCAGAAATGTGCACTGGTGAACGTTGTTGTGCACTGTATGATTGTAACTCAATCATGAAAAACTTTATATGTAAAAAAAAATAAAATAAATACTTTATTATGAACACCTTGTAACCACAGTGTTTAAACTTAAAAAAAATCGTGTAGACACATGATGGAGGGAAGCAGACTGGTGAAAGGATTGGTGTTGGGAAATTATATGCCTAAATCAATCATGAATAACTTTGCAAGCTTGTAATTCATGGCGATTCAATTAAAAAAAATCTCAACACAATTTCAAATTGAGTCTATCATGAACCAACAGAATATGTTATTACTCTATCACAAACCTTCTTGTATGGAATAATACCAAAAATCAATTTTAGGGTAAATATATATGATTTTTTTTATCACACAAGTATCTTTTAAAAATGTTTAACAAGGGGCCGGAGAGATAGCACAGCGGCGTTTGCCTTGCAAGCAGCCGATGCAGGACCAAAGGTGGTTGGTTCAAATTTCGGCGTCCCATATGGTCCCTGAGCCTGCCAGGAGCTATTTCTAAGCAGATAGCCAGGAGTAACCCCTGAGCACCACCGGGTGTGGCCCAAAAACCAAAAAAAAAAAAAAAAAAAAAGTTTAACACTAAAACAATAACAATATATAACATTTTTAGAAATAAAAGATCTGACAGTGAGTTACTAGTGGTGGGAGAGTTTAGTAAAGTGTGTGGTGTTAAAACATTGTATGCCCCCAAATATTAACAGTATTCTAAATCACAGTGCCTAAAATTAAAATCTATTTTTAAAAAGTTCTGAAATGCCAAAAGGGAAAAATGAAATTATAACATTTTAAGATTCTTTTTCTTTTGGGGGGGAGTCACACCCGGCAGCACTCAGGGGTTACTCCTGGCTCTACACTCAGAAATCGCTTCTGGCAGGCTCAGAGGACCATATGGGATGCCGGGATTCGAACCACTGACCTTCTGCATGCAAGGCAAAGGCCTTACCTACATGCTATCTCTCCGGCCTCACATTTTAAGATTCTGATATATGAGTGATATAAATTGTTGTATAATATTTTATTTGTATCTTTACATTTTTTTCCCTTCAGAAGTAAGATCAGGCACTGTTTCATTTTCTCTTTTGTTTTTGGAGGTGAGAGACATACCTGGTGGTATTCAGGGGATATTCCTGGCTCTGTACTCAGGGGACCCTAATGCTCAGGGAACTATATGTGACAGACAACACTGAGATTTTGAAGCAGGGTCACGAGGACTACAGATGCATGCAAAGCAAGTGTCTTTCTTCTTGTACTCTCTCAAGCCCAAGGCTATATTTTTCTTATATTATCCTTTGCCCCACACCTGAAAATGATTTAGGTAATTTGTCTTAATTATGTCATAAAACAGACCAGAGTGATAGCACTGTGGTATTTTGCCTTGCATGCAGACAACCCAGGTTCCATCCCCGTCATCCCATATGGTCCCCAGAGCCAGCCAGGAGTGATTTCTGAGTGCAAAGCCATGAGTAACCCAAGTGCTGCTGGTGTGGCTCCAAAACAAAACAAATAAAAAGTTATGTCATAAAATATTAGATATTTAATCATATAAAACATTTATTATTGGGCCCGGAGAGATAGCACAGCAGTGTTTGCCTTGCAAGCAGCCGATCCAGGACCTAAGGTGGTTGGTTCGAATCCCATATGGTCCCCCGTGCCTGCCAGGAGCTATTTCTGAGCAGACAACTAGGAGTAACCCCTGAGCACCGCCGGGTATGGCCCAAACCCCCCCAAAAAAGCCCCCAAAACCATTTATTATTATAATGCTCCAAAATTTTACATAAATGTATGTATGTATGTTATGTACACACACACACACACACACACACACACACACACACACACACACACACACACACACACATATATTCCTGGAGGTTGTGAATGTAATCCATGTAACTATTCTTTGTATTTAGTATCTCTTGGATGGGAAATTTGGGGTCAGTAATTAAAGTTTACAAACTTATTAAGAGGAGCTGGAGCACAGCGGTAGGGCGTTTGCCTTGCATGCAGCTGACACAGGAAGGACCTGGGTTCCATCCTCGGTGTCCATTATGGTCCCCTAAGCCAGGAGCGATTTCTGAGCGCAAAGCCAGGAGTAACCCCTGAGCATCACCGGGTTCAACCCCAAAACAAAAACAAAACAAAATAAAATAAAAACTTATTAAGAGGGGCTGGAGAGAGAGCACTGTGATAGGGCATTTGTTTTGCACGCAGCCTATACAGGACAGATGGTGGTTTGAATCCGGGCATCTCATATGGTGCCCCATGCCTGTCAGGAACAATTTCTGAGTGCAGAGCTAGGAGTAATCCCTGAGTGCTGTGGCTGGGTGTGACCAAAAACAAAAATAAATAGAGGACTGTGTAATTAGTTAAGTTACATTTTTCTAGGAAAGTTTTGACAAGTCTTCCAGCAATCTAGCCATCATTCATGGCGCACACTCTTAAAATTGCTACCAACTATGCCACACTCCTGTTTACCTTATAAACAAAACCCTCCACTCAGTGTTGCATTTGTTCATGAATTTACATAAACAGAACATAATCATAACAGAACATAATCATCCAAAAGTCTGCAATTCAGGATCTACCTGAGATTTTGGATATTTTATGTACTCAGGGCACCATCTATGATTATCAGTTAAACCAGTGGTTCAATCTTTTGGACCAAGGATACTATGCTGCTTGGGCTCTATAATGCCAGGATTACCAGTGATACCCAGAACATGTTGGGGTGCGTTTTTTTTAAGTAAAACAGATTTTAGGGCAGGAGAGAAGGCACAGCATTAGGACGTTTGCCTTGCATGCAGCCGATCCAGGACAGACAGTTATCAAAGTGAAACCTGACTTCCATTTATCTCTTTATCCTTGCTCATTTGTAATATTCTCCACAACTACAACATGCATAATTATACTTTATTTTTCATTACCAAACATAATTTAGAAAATCAAAAATAAAGTCTATTGTATTTGGCCATATATAAATTTATCTTCTTATACTTTCTTTCAATGTATTTTTCACTTTCCTTAGCCTTTATGAGGTTACATATTCTTAAGGTTTTTTTTCCATATTTTAAGGTGTTTATTTCTTCCTTATTTCTAAAGAGGGATCATGTCAGTTGTATGATCTAAGTTTGTTTTTTTTTAATATATATAATTGAAAAGTGTTAAGCCAGTTCCTAGTGGTCAATGTAGTCTCTGACAAGAATGTACTACTTTTTCCATAGAGGTAGTGTCATTTTTCTCTCACTATTTCAACTTTGTTTTCTTTTCCTCCTTTCAGTTTACAATTTGATTTAATGTGTTATGATGTAGATTTTGGAGGAGGGAAAGTAAGCCTGTTCTAAAGTGGGCTTTAGCCAGATTCTCAAATTTATAGGTTCACACCCTTTACCAAATTTAAGAAATCATTAGCCATTAGAGAGAAAAATTATGAAAAGCAGAAGAGATTACACACACACACACACACACACACACACACACACACACACACACACCAAACAAAAACTAAGGATTTCCACCAAAATAGAAATTCCTGGCTAAAAGAATAAGGGATTGATACATAAGCATTAATATTTTTATCTTTGCTTTCTATTTATTTTTCTAACTTCATTCTTTTTCTTTTATATTTTTCAAATATTTAAATTTATTAATCCAGTCATTTTACTTTCCTATCCAGAGTTAATCCAATTTGTAGAATTTATATTTTACCAGATACAAGATTTAAAATTATTTTCCATACACGTTTCACTTGTTCCTATTATTTTTAGTTCCTTGGCCTTTTTAGATGAGGATAATGAGGATGATGATTTATTTACTCTATTCTTTGTGTTGTTTAGCTATCCTTGCTGTTGTTACTGTTGTGATGACTAGCTGTGGTGCTATTTGGTTGTGGTCTCATCAAAGGTTGCATATCAGACTGTGATGCTAAAATATCCAGATGTATTGCTCACCAAGGAATGTACTTAGTTGTGGTGCTTGCTCACGATGTTCATATTCATTCCAGTCACAGAACTCACCAGGATTCATTACAGTGCTCACATGTTTACCAATAGTCATACTCTTTGTTCAGATGTTTGCACACAAGTGCTGTGGTACAGCCCAGAGCCTTTGTAGTGCTGGGAATTCCCAGGTTCAAACAGAAAGAATATTTTCTCTGTTTGTGGTACTGGGAATTGAATTCAAGGCCATATGTGTGCCTGGCATGCATTCTAAGCCACTAAGCTATCCAAGCTATTTCTCCAAACACTTCCTAGCCTTTTTAAATGGAAAAATGAATTTCTCCAAACCTCAAATTTAATTTTGAGCATTTTGATGATGCTATTGCATATTAATACCTGCTAAGAAATCTAGGAAATCTTTAGCTTCAAGTAACAAACTTCTGTTTTAACTAAAACACAGATAGGAAATTTACTGTTTATATATCATAACATGATATATAACATATATATATATATGTATATATATATATAATCTATAAACAGTTGCTCCTGAGGATGGCAACCCAAGGATCAATTACTTCATTGGCTTACTAGTATCAGATTTTTGTCTTTCTCTTTTGTAACTCTGCCATTCTGAAGAATACCAGAATTGAAACAGGAAAGCACAGCAGGTAAGGCATTTGTCATGCACATAATCAACCTTGCCAAACTAAGTTCAATCCCCAGCACCCCATATAGTCCCCTGGACCCTGCCATGAGTCATCCCTGAGCCCAGAGCCAGGAGTAAGACCTGAGCACTGCTAGATGTGATCTAAAAAAAATTTTTTTAAATTCCAAATTCATCCATAGTAGCTTTCCTTATGGTAACAAAATTGTTGAACAGTTCCAGATGTTCTACGTAGACACAGTATCTACCATAATAAGCTATTTCTTCATGTACGATTTTTTAATCAAGAAATAAAGCTAGGGGTCAGAGAGATAGCATGGAGGTAGAATGTTTGCCTTGGATGCAGACGGATGGTGGTTCGAATCCCGGCATCCCTATGGTCCCCCGAACCTGTCAAGAGCCATTTCTGAGCATAGAGCCAGGAGTAACCCCTGAGTGCTGCTGGGTGTGACCCAAATAACAAAACAAAAAAAAAGAAATAAAGCTAGCTCAGAAGTCTCTATATATAATCAATCGAAATCTAATAAATATTTCCTAAATAAATCACCCATAAGAGTCTCTAGATAGTCATATTTGGTTTATCAAGTCATAGCTATGCAGATAAGAGTTGATTCCGCAAACAATTTCATTCTCTTAGATAAAGAAAATATCAGAGGTAAAAGAAAATTTACTACCCTAGCTATCTTTGCATTAAGTTCATTCACTTAACATTTTAACTTCATGGTCATTTAAAAAAAATTTTTTTTTTTTTTTTGGTTTTTGGGCCACACCTGGTAACGCTCAGGGGTTACTCCTGGCTATACGCTCATAAGTCGCTCCTGGCTTGGGGGACCATATGGGACACCGGGGGATCGAACCGCGGTCCGTCTAAGGCTAGAGCAGGCAAGGCAGGCACCTTGCCTCTTGCGCCACCGCCCGGCCCCCATTTAAAAAATTTTTAATAATATCTTTATTTGGCTGGGGCTGGAGAGAGAGCACAGCCAGAGATAGTAGAGATTAAGGCACTTGTCTTGCATATGGCTGAACTTAGTTCAATCTCTGGTAGCACATATGGTCCCCTGAGCACTTGAGCACAGAGCCAGGAGTAAACCATAAGCATAATAAAGTGTGTTTCTCCCTCAAAAAAATGCGAAGAACATGAATATTAAAAAAAGGAAGATCACTGCTTTTAAAAACTGGCTATTACTAGCATCCTAAGTGACATTAGATATTTAATTTACACCCAATTTCTTCCTGACCTCAAATTATTATCTGTGCTATTTTTACTTCATTGGGTCCATAGTTTGTGATAAACCATACTAGTACTTTGTTGGGGGTTTTTGGTTGAGGGTTTTTGTTTGTTTGTTTGTTTGTTTTTTTGGTTACACAGGGCAGTGCTCAGGGGTTACTCCTGACTTTGCACTCAGAAATCGCTCCAGACTGGCTCAGGGGATCATATGGGGTGCCAGGGTTCGAACCACTGTCCGTCCTGTGTCAGTTGTGTGCAAGGCAAATGCCCTTCCACTGTGCGATCTCTCTAGACCGAATTTTTTCTTTTTATAATTGAATGAAAAGCTGTCTGTCAATCAGGCTGGACAGAAAGTAGAGTGGGTAAGGTGCTTGCCCTGCACATGGAGAATCGGATTCAATTCTGGGCAATATAAGCACAATCAGAAATGATTCCTTAGGACCGGAGCAAAAGTGCAGCGGTAGGGCATTTGCCTTGCACGCAGCTAACCCAGGACTGACCTCGGTTCCATCCCCGGCATCCCATATGCCTGGAGTGATTTCTGAATGCATAGCCAGGAGTAACCTCTGAGCATCACCGGGTGTGGCCGAAAAATAAAAACAGAAACAAATAAAAAAATGATTCCTGAGCATAGAACCAGGAGTGAGTCCTAAGTACTGCCAGCTGTGGCCAAAAAGCAAGAGCAACAATAATAAGGCTGGAGTTATAACACGTAGGTAAGGCATTTGTTTTGAATGTGACGCACCAGGGTATGATTCCCGGCACTACATACAGTCCCCAGAGCACAGCCAGGATTAATCTCAGAATACAAAACTAGGAATAAACCCTGAACACATCTGGGTGTTGCCCAAAATCTGAAAGAAAAAAAAAAGATAAAGTTAAGATCTACAGGCTGACTCACTGACTGGGAAGTGAGGCATTAAGGAGTGTACTCAATCCCATGATCCCAGTAGATCTGCTATCTTGGACTCCCACGCTGCAGTAGAATGTCTAGTCTCTGACACATAGTTGTCTGTGAACACAGCTACAGTGTGTAACCCCAGTGAGCACCCTAACGCAGGATGGGCCAGTACTGACATCAGCAGTAAACAGCCACAATAAACAGCATTACAGCAATCCCTCTCAAAGTATCCCAACTAAATGAGTGCATAACCGCTGGAGCATCAAAGCTAGATGAGTGTGAGAACAGCAATCAGTTGTTGGTGAACTGTGAGAGAACCACAACCAAACATATATGACAACCCAATCAACAACAGTAGCATAAAGGAGAACTTTTAAGTTAAAAAGATGAAGTATGGGGCCAGAGAGATAGCACAGTGGTAGGGCGTTTGCCTTGCATACGGCCAACCCAGGATGAACCTGGGTTCAATTCCTAGCACCTCACATTGTCCCCGTGCTTTCGAGGAGTTATTTCTGAGTGTAGAGCTAGGAGTAACCACTGAGCACCACTAGGTGTGCCCCCCCAAAATGATGAAGTATTTAAGTAATAAATTTCAATGAAGTATAAGGTTATTAATTTTTTTTTTTTTGGCTTTTGGTGTTTGGGCCATATCTGGTGACGCTCAGTGGTTACTCCTGGCTATGTGCTCAGAAATTGCTCCTGGCTTATGGGACACCGGGGATCACTCCTGGCTTGGGGGACCATATGGGACGCCGGGATCAAACCAAGGTTTGTCCTGGGTCAGCCATGTGCAAGGCAAATGCCCAGCCAATGCGCTATTGCTTCGGCCCCTGGTTTGGCATTTTCTAGTTCAAATTGATTGATCCTGAAAAGGTCCTACAATATCTTCAATGATCTATATTTGAAAATGTCTACTAACTTAAAATATTATCTATGGAGCTGGAGAGATAGCACAGTAGTAAGGCATTTGCCTTGCACACAGCTGACCCAGGATGGACAGTGGTTCGATTCCTGGTATCCTGTATGGTCCCCTGAGCCTACCAGGGGCGATTTCTGAGCATAGAGCCAGGAGTAACCCCTAAAATGTCACTTGGTGTGACACAAAAATAAAAACCAAACAAAGTATTATCTATATCACAAGAGATTTCCTGAGACTTTTATTTATACTAGTCATGGGAATTAACAAAATTTTATTAACACACTTATTAGTAATAACAAAAAACATAGATTAATAAAGTATCACCTATTATATAATACACATTAAAATAGTTTCCATGCTACATTTATCAATTGTTTTTATAGTTCAACAGTCATAAAATAAATAGGGCTGCATAAAAACATAATACATTAAAATAAAGCTATATTCTATACCAGATACATCACCTTTAAACCCATCTGAAATAAAGTGGTTTTTCCATTACATTTCCTAAATATGAAGAATATAAGTAACAAATGGAACCAAAAATATATAAAGAAACTTTACAGAATTTTTTTTATTTAAATATCAAGACCTGGGCCTGAGAGATAGCACAACGATAGGACATTTGCCTTGCACGTGGACAACCCAAGACAGACCCTAGTTCGATTCCCGGCATCCCATATAGTTCCCCAAGCCTGCCAGGAGCAATTTCTGAGTACAGAGCCAGGAGAAGTCCCTGAGCACAGCTGGGTGTGACCCCCCAGAAAATAAATACATCAAGGGCCACATTTGGCAATGCTCAGAGACTATACTGGGCCTATCCTTTGTATTATTTCTTTGGCATTGTTGCAAATAATTTTTCAGAAGATACATTAAATATTCTAAATGATTAAATCTGAATTTTTTTGTTTGTTTGTTTTTTGGGCCACACCCGGTGACGCTCAGAAATTGCTCCTGGCTTGGGACGCTCCTGGTTTGGCGGACCATATGGGACATTGGGGGTTCGAACTGCAGTCCATCCTAGGCTAGTGCTACAAGGCAGATGCCTTATTGCTAGCGCCACCACTCTGGCCCCTAAGTGTAAATTTTTTAAAGCACATTCTTTTTTTTTTAATTTGGTTTTTGGGTCACACCTGGCAGTGCTCAGGAGTTAATCCTAGCTCTACACTCAGAAATGGCTCCTGGCGGGGCCAGCGTGGTGGTGCTAGAGGTAAGGTGTCTGTCTTGCCAGTGCTAGCCTAGGACAGACCGCAGTTGTATCCCCCGGCGTCCCATATGGTCCCCCATGCCAGGAGCGACTTCTGAGAGTATAGCCAGGAGTAACCCCTGAGCATTACCAGGTGTGGCCCCCAAAAAAAAAAACCAAAAAAAAAAAAAAAATTGCTTCTCGCAAGCTCAGGGGACCAAAGGGGATGCTGGGATTCGAACCACCGTCCTTCTGCATGCAAGGCAAATGCCCTATCTCCATGCTATCTCTCCGGCTCCTAAAGCACATTCTTGTCCACACAGTTTAAAATCATTAATGGACTGACTGAATGTGAAAAGTTTATTTTTTAATAAGAAATAGAAGGCGGCATGTATCATTTGAAGGATAAAAGATGTGTTTTGATTCGTAAAAACTGTTCTTTATGGGCCCGGAGAGATAGCACAGCGGCGTTTGCCTTGCAAGCAGCCGATCCAGGACCTAAGGTGGTTAGTTCAAATCCCGGTGTCCCATATGGTCCCCCAAGCCTGCCAGGAGCTATTTCTGAGCAGACAGCCATGAGTAACCCCTGAGCAACACCGGGTGTGGCCCAAAAACCAAAACAACAACAACAAAAAATAAAACAAAAAAAAAAATACTGTTCTTTACTTAAGTAATCCTAATATTTCTATTATCCTTGAAAGACAAAGAGACTTTTACTGATGGAAGGCTTCTATTCTTATTTTGGATGGATCTTCTGGATGTCTCAAGGCAATTCCATTTCGCAGGAGCAGTTCAATGTAAGGCGGCCAAAATGAATCAGTGATTTTGACATATGGATCATGTGGAACAGCAAATAATCTATTTAAGAGAATCTGGGGGGAAAAGTCAAAAATGACCTCACTTAAGAAAAAAAATGATGCAGCTATAATAAAGTTACAAAAAACCCTGATCTCTTTTCTATTTGAATAATATCTATATCATAATTCTTATGTATTAATTATATATCTAATCATTAAAACAGTGCATAGAAAAAGTTTGAAAACTAATCTCTTAACTTAAAAACCTTTCCTAATAATTGAGACATTTATCATTCTTCTATTTGTCTTAATATATGTGTATATATGTATGTAGATATATAGCTTTGGGGCCATACCTGGCATAAAATGGGACTATTGTCATATTAGTGCTCAGGAATTACTCCTGGTAATATTTAGAGGATCATGCAGTGCTTGAGCTCAAAGGCAAAGCACTGCTAAAAACTAAAGAAAATTAGTAAGAATATGCACAATTTTTTAAAAAAATTTCATCAACTGGGCCCGGAGAGATAGCACAGCAGCGTTTGCCTTGCAAGCAGCCGATCCAGGACCAAAGGTGGTTGGTTCGAATCCCGGTGTCCCATATGGTCCCCCGTGCCTGCCAGGAGCTATTTCTGAGCAGACAGCCAGGAGTCACCCCTGAGCATCGCTGGGTGTGGCCCAAAAACCAAAAAAAAAAAAATTTTATCAACTCTTAGTCCCCCCCCCCTTAAAATCACCTATTAGCTAAAATCTTCAAAAGATATGATTTATCATCTTTTGTTCAGCTTCATCCTGATAATGTAACTTTATCATCAAAGATGTTAGAGGCTCCAACCATAATTGAAGAAATTTTTGGGGGGTTTTGGCCAACACCCAGTGACGTTCAGGGGTTATTTAGTCCTGGCTATGTGCTCAGAAATCACTCCTGGCTTGGGGGACCATATGGGACACTGGGGGATCAAACCGCAGTCTGTCCTAGGCTACTGCAGGCAAGGCAGATGCCTTACCACTTGCACCACTACTCTGGCCCCATAATTGGAGAAATTTTAAGTATACAACACCACCCTCAAGACACAACTATTTTCAGTGACATAAAATGCTAATTTATCCATGAGAAAATTAATTTTCCTAATTTCAGTGTAGATTTAAATGAATGTCAAAATTTCTATTTTCAAATCTAGTATTTATGTTTTACTTTTCAAAAAAATTCTACTTTATATTAAAATATCCTGAGGCAACAAAAGTACTTAGCTGAATAAAAACTGGGTTTTAGAGTCCAATCCAATAAAATGACAATAGAGTTTTCAGAAGTAATTCTTTCTTCTAAGCTTACTGATTTTGAAAAAGGCTCACAATTGTTAATTATCCTGCTTTTCTTAGACTATCTGGACTATCTCTTCTGTCCAGTTGCAATGGACTACTATATATCAGATATCAAAATTATTTTAATATAATTATTAATTTCTTTCCCTTTTTTGGTCGTAGTGGTAGGTCACCAAGAACATTATATGCAAAATAGATGCTTTACCATTTAGTGACATACCTGGCACCTAGATATATATGATAACTTGTAAAGTTCAAATATGCTGCTCTAATAGGTCTAATATATTTATAAAAATTGTAAATTCATGGGGCCAGAGTGGTGGTGCAAGCAATAAGGCATCTGCCTTGCTGGTGCTAGCCTAGGACAGACCGCGGTTTGATCCCCCAGAATCTCATATGTTCCCCAAGCCAGGAGCGATTTCTGAGCACGTAGCCAGGAGTAAACCCCTGAGTGTCATCGAGTGTGGCCCAAAAACAAACAAACAAACAAAAAATGGTAAATTTTAAGAAAAAAAAAACAGATGAAATTGCTTATTCCTTCCATGATAAAAAAGAAAGATGTAATTTAATATAATGGAAAAGTTTTAAGTTTACTATGTATATTAGATAGTACACAAAGTTGCCAACAAAATATTCTATCAATGTAACAGTATAGATCTTCACTATATAATAAGTAACAGAAAAATTTTCTTTTTGGTTTTGTTTTATATGGGGGCTCTTAAGAGGTGTTAAGGGGGGTCTGAGGAACACTCCCTAGAGCCAGACAGCTCAATGTGAGGACTCTAGACTTCCTGAGATTACAGGACATTACAGGACTGGTGGTACTGGGGACTGAACTGGGATTGGCTGCAATGTGTCCAAACACCAATACCATTTCTCCAGACCCAGAAATTTTTTCTAAATGTAATAATCTTAGAATGATTATTAGTTACCCAAATGTCATTTTAAAAAAGCAATTTTTGAGCTGGGGAGATACTCAAAGGGTTAGCATACATACATCATATGTGGAGGCCTGGGTTTGATGCCTGGCATCACTTGGTCCCCTAAGTCCTAAAGGGAGTGACTTCAAAGCACTGACTAAGCTGAAAAAAGGTCCAAAATATGGCCGGATGTGGCCCTACTCAAAAAAAGATAAAATCCTTTCTATTGCATACAGAAACTAATATACTAAATGAAAGTTAATATATATTAATAAGAATTGGTGTATACCTTAAGAATTAAGTCAATAATTTTATTCCAAATTATGTATATAGCTTATAAACCATTAAAGAAAAATCATCAAAATGAAACAACACTTACCTCTAGCATTTCATGCAATGTTATCAGCTGTGCATTTGATCCTTGTACGTTTTTCTTTGAGAGAAATGTACATAGCAAAAAAGTTAACAACAGAATATTAAAATATAGAAAAAATTTAAATATTGATATTTTGTTGGTAACAGTAAGTGATTTTAAAATAATTCTGAAAATAGCAACCTGCATACCCTAAATAACCAGGTTTGTAAAAATGTAACTGAAACAATTATTAAGAAAATAAATATATTTTTCTATTCTAAAAGATATAACTTAAACTTTCTACAAACATATAATAGATATTGTAACATATAATGGAGTATATAACATATAATGGATATATATATAATATTTGTATATACAAATACTAAAAAAGTAAGTTTGAACCCTCCAAGTAAGTTTAAAACCTCCAATCAAAAGATACAAAGTAAAACAAAACAAAACAAAATATTATCCAAGACAGGAGCTGATTCAATAATACAGCAGGTAGGGTGTTTGCCTTGTACACAGTTGATCTGGGTTTAATCCCCAGCATCCCATATGGTCCCTTAAGTCTGCAAGCAGTGATTCCTGAGTAAAGACAAGAATAACCCCTAAGTACTGTAGGGTGTGGCCCCAAAACAGAAACTAAAAAAGAATGAAAGGCATGCACTTCACTAGTGAGCCATGTCTCTAGGTAATTTTCTTTCTTTCTTTTTTTTTTTTTGGGGGGGGGGACACCCGTTTGACACTCAATGGTTACTCCTGCCTATGTGCTCAAAAAATGTCCCTGGCTTAGGGGGACTATATGGGACGCCAGGGGATTAAATAGCAGTCTGTCCTAGGCTAGTGCTTGCAAGGCAGATGACTTACTTCTAACGCCACCTCTCAGTCCCCAGTATTTAATTTTCTAAGATACAAAATCTAAAATATTTACTCAGAAAATTATGACAAATTACCTGTCCCCTCACCAATAAATAAATGAATAAATAAAATTTGAAAACTGGACGGATAATACAGAAGGACAGTTGTCTTTCATGTAGATGGCCTGGATTCAAATACTAGCATCTCATATGGTCCCTTTGAGCCCTGCTAGGAGTGAACACAGTCAGATGTGGCTCAAAACAAAACAAAATGAAAAACAACAAAAATTCAATGAATTAATTAAAAACAATATTTTGATTCAATAAATTAAACTTGGTCAAAAATAAATGGTGAAAGATATAAACACTGATTTCAATACAATATAGACTACACATAAACATGAAGATGACACTGGGATAGACTAAATGTCATAGGCTTGTCAAAGTAAAATAATGGAACAAATTGAAAGGAATAGAAAGCCGGATATTGACAATTATCTGTCACAGCAGACTCAATACCATCTACAAATGATGATGAAATTAAACAAATTATTACAATATTTTATATTTTCCATAACTTTTTTTTGTTTGAAATTTCTAGAAATGGGGCTGGGAAGGTGGCGCTAGAGGTAAGGTGTCTGCCTTACAAGCGCTAGCCAAGGAACGGGCCGCGGTTTGATCCCCCGGCATCCCATATGGTCCCCCCAAGCCAGGGGCGATTTCTGAGCGCATAGCCAGGAGTAACCCCTGAGTGTCAAACAGGTGTGGCCCAAAAAACAAAACAAAACAAAACAAAAAAAGAAATTTCTAGAAGTAAAACCAATTGAAGCAAAGGAGTTGTGAGATCAATAATTCAATTTCACTTTTTATTTTTTGCTATCAGACTAGTACGTGGCAATACTCAATTCTATCTGTGGCAGTGCATATGATCCCTTGAACAATGCCAGAAGTAATCCCTGAGCAAGGAGCTAAGTATTGGTCCCGAGTACAACCAACAAAACCCCCAAGCCCCGCAAAAAAAAA
This sequence comes from Suncus etruscus, assembly GCF_024139225.1. Taxonomy (NCBI): domain Eukaryota; kingdom Metazoa; phylum Chordata; class Mammalia; order Eulipotyphla; family Soricidae; genus Suncus; species Suncus etruscus. Next base: position 123,706,452 of record NC_064849.1, read on the forward strand.
AAAAAAAATTGGCTGAGATACATACATCAAAAAGCTAGTGTAATTACTTTGCGTACAGGAGCCTTGGTTTCGTTTTGTTTGTTTGTTTGTTTTTGGGACACACCCGGCAGTGCTCAGGGGTTACTCCTGGCTCTATGCTCAGAAATTGCCCCTGGCAGGCACAGGGGACCATATTGGATGGGATGGGATGCCGGGATTCGAACCACCATCCTCCTGCATGAAAGGCAAACACCTTACCTCCATGCTATCTCTCCAGACCCGGAGCCTTGGTTTCAATCCCCAACATCAAATGTCTCCCATGCACTATCCGGAGTAGAATCTGAGTGATGTGTGCAACTCAAAAACCAAAAACAAAATCAAATAACAAAAGTTTAAAAAAAATGATCCAATCTTATTATACTGAATTTGCTTTCCCTTTTTGTTTTCCTAATTGGTTTAGGGGCCATCCTTGGCAGTACTCAGGGCTTGCTCTTGGTTCTATACTCAAGGGTCACTCCTGACATTGCTTGGGGCCTGATATACAGTGCCAGAAATAGAACCTAGGTCACCTGCTTGCAAGGCAAAAGACCTTATTTTTAAACTGCTTCCAATTTTTCAACAAATATAACATGATGATAAAATCTGTGTATATACATATTTGTCTGTATTTGATATATATAATAAAAACAACATAAAAGTATTTAAAATCTACATTTCAATTTAACTAAACAATTTCATATATAAAAATGAAAATGCTATAAATGACTTCCCTAAAAGTTACATTTTTCTGGCTGGGAATAAGACATGTAATAGAGTACATGCCTTACATATGTAAGGTTCTAGATTTAAAACTTGGCACTATGAGGTTTCCTAAGTACTGCCAGAGGAATACTGGTGTCTGAGCCCCTGGTTCCTACAATTAATAAAAAATATATGACTTACTTTTTTCTTTTTAGCATTTTGATCAGGCAGAGAAAAATGGTCTTCTAGAAATTCACCCAAGGAAATCAACAGTTTCTCCTTATATTCTTTTATATCATGTAGTTTAGTTTTCAGTTCTTTAAAGGTTCTATGGATATTTTAAAAATTAACGAAATATTTCAACGGCAAAATGCATTAAATATATACATGTATTGGTTATTTATAACTTATAAATCAACTTATTTATTGATCAAAAACCTTTCAAATATTCTATTCAAGCTAAATACCTAAGTTATGAAACCATATTACAGGAAAACTAAAAGTATAATCAAGAAATTTAGAAAAGATCATGCATAGAATAATAGACAAACTTAGAGACTTAAGACTCAAGATTTCTAATGTTTAACTTCTTTTAATTTGTTTATAAGAACTTAAATGAAAATATTTTCTCCTATTTTAAACTTCTAGAAAATAAAACCAGTACCTTGATTCAGAAAAAGTCACAACTTTTTGTTTCAATTCATTGTGTAATAGATTAAGTGATTCCAGTATCTGTTGCTGTTCATGCAAATATTGCTGCTCCCTTTGAAGATGAAAAAACAGAATCAATTGCTGATTCAATATAATTACCAATGAATAATAGTAATTAGAATATACACATACCTTTCCAAGTCTTCCTTTAACTTTTCATTTTTTGATTGAATAGTAGAGAGTACCAATTCAAGATCATGCTTCAATTTCTTGAACTAGAACAGAAATTATTCAAATTAATTACTTAACCTGAATTTCAGTGATTAAATTAATAAAAACACTAATATTTCTCATGACAAAAATGATGTGTTAATTTAGGATATATATTCAAACATCTATTAAAATATCCTACCAGAAAATTTTGAAAGAGAAAAAAATATACAGTAGGTATTAAGAACTTTAAATATTTCATTGTCAGGGCCAGAGAGACAGCACAGCGGTAGGGCATTTGCCTTGCACGTGGCTGACCCAAGAAGGACCCGGTTCAATTCTTGGTGTGTCACATGGTGGGTTCCCAAGCCTGCCAGTGCAGAGTGCAGAGCCAGGAAAAACAATGAGCACCAAACAGTCAATAAATAGTTTAAATTAAAAAAAAATAATATTCATTGTCAAATAAAAAATATTACAAGAGCTTTTCACAATGTTTTAATTTCATACTGAAATACAATTTAAGGTTAACTATTCAGTAATTCCTTTATTAAGACCCTTTTTTCTTTTTTTTTTTTTTTTTTTTTTTTTTGGTTTTTGGGCCACACCCTGTGACGCTCAGGGGTTACTCCTGGCTATGTGCTCAGAAGTTGCTCCTGGCTTCTTGGGGGACCATATGGTACCCCGGGGGATCGAACCGCGGTCCGTCCTAGGCTAGCACAGGCAAGGCAGGCACCTTACCTCCAGCGCCACCGCCTGGCCCCAAGACCCTTTTTTCTAAGACTACACAAACCACAAACAGATGTAAATGAATATTTTCATTAACACATATTAACTGTTAAAGGTATCAGGGGTGCAATGATTAAAAAGGACAATAGTGAACACCCAGTGTCCCAGAATCCAGAGACATAACAGTCAAAAGTCTTTATACTACGTAATTTCAGTTTCATTTATGTGGATATAAAGTAAGCTGTAGGGGCCAGATAGATAGCATACTGGGTAGGGTATGTAACCTGCAAGAATCAAATTCTAGGCTTCTCTTCAGTTCTGTGAGGCAAATAATCTCTTTTTTTCATTATTATTTGTCTCTAGAAAAACAGATCTTTCTATATCCTGTAATACTTACTGTTTAGATTATTGTGTAGTTCTATTTTCTCTTTTATACTTTCACCTAGTGAACTCAACATATTAAAACAATTTTTCATTGACAATTTCATTAACTTTTTTTGGGGGGATAATATCAACCTTACAATCATAGCTTTTTATTTCTTGCTTTCAATAAATTTATTTTTTCCTTTTTTAATTTATTTTTTATTATTTTTATTTTTATAACTAAAACCCAACTACAAACGTTTGTAAATTTTTTGTTTTGTTTTGTTTTCAGGGCAGTACCTGGTGATGCTTAGGGGTTACTCCAGGATCTGCATGCAGGAATTACTCCTGGCAGTGCTCGGAAGACCATATGGGATGCTGGGGGTCAAACCTAGGTTGGCAGTATGCAAGCTAATCTCTACCCACTATACTATGGCTCCAGCCCATTATTGCATTAACTTTTAAAATGAATAGATGTATATGTATAGTCATGCTTTTTGTTTTGCTCATTGTTTTTGGGCCATACCCAGTAATCCTCTGGACTTAGTCCTGGTTCTATGCCCAGGGATCACCACTGGTAGGGCTCAGAGACCATATGGGGTGCTGAGAATCAGCATATTAAATAGTAAAGAATAAATATAATTTAATATTACATATTAAATACAATATGTAGATTATAAATGATAAATTTCATGGGTTTTTGCTATTGACAGTTGAATTTTTATTAGCTTAAATATTAATTATATAATTTACATATTAATTAACTTCAGCATTATTTCTGATATAAAAATTCATTTTGAAAAATCAGTTCAAGGGCCCAGAGAGATAGCACAGTGGTGTTTGCCTTGCAAGCAGCAGATCCAAAGGTGGTTGGTTCGAATCCCGGTGTCCCATATGGTCTCCCGTGTCTGCCAGGAGCTATTTCTGAGCAGACAGCCAGGAGTAACCCCTGAGCACCGCCGGGTGTGGCCCAAAAACCAAAAAAAAAAAAAAGAAAATCACTTCAAAATCAATTAAAATATTTTGTTCAATAGAACACGGGAAAAGCTGAAAAATAACAGGTTTATTGCTTATATATACTGGTTTTAGGGCAAAATCTAGCAGTGCTCAAGGTTTACTCCTAACTCTATACTCAGGGCTCTATACTCCTGGTAAAATTCAGGGAACCATATGTTAAGCCAGCAATCAAATCCAGGTTGGCTGCATGCAAGACAAGCAGCTTACCCACTATGTTATTTCTCTGGGCTCAGTAACATGGTTCTAAAGTTGTTTCATTCTACTTCTTATATCATGAATGTATCCAAAATACTTCTAGTTCTAAATTATTTGAATATACTATAAATTTAGTGACTTACTTCTTCATTTTCTAATGTTACCAGGGCATCTTCATCCAGTGGAATTACTACAGAAACAGACACACAAAAGTAAAAATTATACATATTTTAAGAAACTCAAAAACCAAGAATTAGATCCTATGGTACATATACAGAATTGAAATTTTTTTTTTTTTTTTTTTTTGGTTTTTGGGCCACACCCGGCCATGCTCAGGGGTTCCTCCTGGCTGTCTGCTCAGAAATAGCTCCTGGCAGGCACGGGGGACCATATGGGACACTGGGATTCGAACCAACCACCTTTGGTCCTGGATTGGCTGCTTGCAAGGCAAACGCCGCTGTGCTATCTCTCCGGGCCCAGAATTGAAACATTTAAGATAGTAATGTATGTTTTTTTTGTTTTTTTTTTTTTTTACCAAAAGTGAAAAACTAAAAATCTAAAAATTGACTTAGAGATTCCAGTTACTTAGAATAAAGGATCTACCATTTGTGTCATAAGAATCCTAGGGGAAGTATAACACCAAAAAAAAAAAAAAAATCTGAAGAGATGAAAGCTGAAGTTTTCAAAATCTGAACTGCAATTATATTCAATGGTAGTTTGGCCTTTGGGTTTATTCCCCAGCATGATTGCATGGGCCTGTATACACACAATGAAAATTTTGTTAAAGACATAAATTCAAATGCTCAATAATTTGAATGAACCTAACAGAATAAACTCAAAATAATCCAAGCCACTTTTTTCAAGCTCATATTCTCCCTTGAATACATACCATACTTGTCTGTTTCTTTGCTTGCTTGTTTCCACTCTGAGAAGTCTGTTCTCCCTTGAACACATTTGCCTTCTTTTTCTCCTTTCACATATTTCTAGATAAGTTTCAATCAATAAAATATATCTTGCTTCACTAAAAAATCCAAGCCACTACACATTTTTTTTTTTTTTTTTTTTGTTTTTGGGCCATACCCAGTGGCACTCAGGGGTTATTCCTGGCTTTGCGCTCAGAAATTGCCTCTGGAAGGTTCGGAGGACCACATGGGGTATCAGGATTCAAACCACTGTCCGTCCTGGGTCAGCAACATGCAAGGCAAAAATGCCCTACTGCTGTGTGCTATCTCTCTGGCTCTCCACCACACGTATTTTTTTTTTTCCACCACACATTTTTAACTAAACCTCTGACAGTCTTAAATACACTAAAAGAAAAAAACAATCACTCATGTTAAAAAAAAAACAAAAAAAAAAAACAAAAACAAACCACCATCACTGTGACAATATATTTCTCATCTGTAACCAGGGAGACACAACATTATTTTTTTTTCCAGAAAATGATGAGACCAAACTGGGTTTTATTCCTAGTACCACATACAGTCCCTTAAATCCATCAGGACTGATCCCTGAGCAGATTCAAAGTAAAACAAATAAAAAACAAGAATAAAAAAGTTAACCTGGGTGTGGTCACAGGGAAAGTCTTGGACTGTTGAAGGTCCCTTTCACATTCTTACCAAGACCTTTACATTTTTCTGTAGCTTCTCTTTTTTCTCAGGGAATCCACCCTTCTCTGGACTATAAGGTCTTTAACTGAGATATATCTATGCTTCGTAATTCAGGTAGACAACTTTTATAACTGACTGCTTTTCCTGAGCAGCTTAACATTTAAGTTTTGGTAACATTTAAGTGAAGAAAAGCAAAAACTTACTGTCAGGGGTTTCTTTCTGCCACTGATTGAGTTCAGCTGTCAAACATCTCATATGCATGTTTAATAATGATAACTATAAAATTAAAATAAAACAAAGTCATTACCTGTAGAATGTAATTATATTTGAAAGTTTTAATATTTTAATATTAGTGCTTAAAATTAAGTTACCATAATAACCACCTAAACCATTAAAAATTTTCCCTGGCACCAATTATGGTCCCAAGTATTCCAAATGTGATCCATTAAGTGTCAAGCAAAGAGTAAATCCTTATCACTACCAGGTATGACCCTTCTAAAGTAATATATTTACAGAAATATATACGTTTAATCTCATAAATTGTAATCATATTTATTTAACATATAATTTAATATATAATATTAATACTTTGGGGGCTGAAGCAATAGCCAGCAGGTAGGACATTTGCCTTGTGCACAGTCGAACAGGGTTCTATACCTGGTATCCCATATGGTCCCCTTAGCTTGCCTGGAGTGATTCCTGAGCACAGTCAGAAATCTATAGTTTTGGGTGTGGTCCAAAAACTAAAACAACAAAAAAAACTTAGTTGACTGTCAGGTAGTCAACTTCCCTTTCCTTTTTATATTTTAGTATCATACTACTCCAGGTAGGGTTCTTTGCCTTTTGCTTTCTTTTTTATTAATGTCTTTATCCCCCACACAGTAGTGTTCCTGATTTTCTGCTCAGAGCTGCTCACGGTGGTGCAACTCTGGGACCATGCAGTGTCAGAAATTAAATTTAGGCCTCCAGAGTTCATTTAGGCCTCAGTTAGTTCATTGAGCTATCTCCTGGTCTTCTGATTCCTTTTATAATTTAAAAACTTTTTAAATATATTTTGGTTTTTGGATCACATCAGTGAAGTTCAAGGGTTACTCCTGCTGGTGTCTCCAGAGACTATATGGGATGCTGAGTATTAAACCTGGGTTGGTCACATACAAGCCAAGTACCCTACCCATTGTAGTATTGCTCCAGCCCCTCCTTTTCCTTTTAAAGGAGAAAGTGCTTCTTGAAACACTATTTAAAAGGTCATGAACTGCTTTTATAGCTATTATTTGTCCATAAAATTTTGTTTCACTCTTTTAAGAATGATATTCTAGCTAAATGGAGTATTCTTGTTGGTATGTTTATTTCATCCAATGAGTTTGATAGGTCACTCTATTGCCCTCTGCCCTATAGTTTCATCTGATAATATGAGTTTTATATGGATTTCTTTATATATGTTTCTTTTTTAGTCTTGCTATTCTCAGAATCTATATCCATCTTTGGCTTTTGTCATTTAAATTACAGTGTGTCTTATAATTCTTCTATTTGGGTTTATTTTTATTGGAACACTTTGAACTTTTTGGAACTGGGTAGATGACTCAATCTTCAGACTGAAAAAATTCTCATCTATAATTTCTTTGACCAATAGTTCTTTCCATTCTCTTTCCTCTCCCTCAGAAATTCCTATAATTTGGATGTTGCTGTTGTTAGTTATTCCAAAAATCTCTGTCTTTGTCCTTTTCATTCTTTTTTTTACTTCTTTCTTCTTTATCAATGGTTTTATGTTTCATATTCTCCACCACTGATTCCTCAGTTTCTGTCACTCCTGTTACCAAATCCATCCAGTGAATATTTTTTTCAGTTCACTTCAAATCACTTCTTTTATGTTTTTTTTTTTGCTCACCCACCCTACTTCCCTCCCTCTTTGCTTCCCTTCCTCACTCCCTCCCTCTTTCCCTCTCATTTCTTTCATTTTTTTTATTATTTTTTTTTTAATTTTATTTAAACACCTTGATTACATACATGATTGTGTTTGGGTTTCAGTCATGTAAAGAACACCACCCATCACCAGTGCAACATTCCCATCACCAATGTCCCAAGTCTCCCTCCTCCCCACCTGACCCCTGCCTGTACTCTAAACAGGCTCTCCATTTCCCTCATACATTCTCATTATTAGGACAGTTCAAAATGTAGTTATTTCTCTAACTAAACTCATCATTCTTTGTGGTGAGCTTCCTGAGGTGAGCTGGAAAACACTCCAGGACATTGAGACTACAGGCATCTTCAAGGAAGAAATCACTTCTGATTGGACTTTTCTTATACTCTCTCATAGTTTCTCTTTCTTTGTTCTACTATATACTCATTACCAGGAACAGATTTAACACTGTCATTTTTGAAGTTTTCATCTGAGAGGTTATAAATACTGAGTGAGGATCTTTCAGGGCTTTTGTCTTCATCCATTAATTATGGTAAGCTCCTGTATTTGTGAGGCACTAAAGGGCTAGGCATGAGGCTCTTATTTTGTGCAGCTCAGATAGAAATTTAGGGCTCACATTTCACCAGTTTTTCAGAGAGCCTGTGAGTAGTTTGTGCTACTTTTGGCCACTGCCAAGACTTTGCAGTAAGGCCTCCGTGATTTCATGGTTCCTGATTCTTCAGTCTGGGACTATTGTTCCAGTCCTAAGATTGTGTAGCAACACACAACGTGAATCAAGTCTTCTCTTTGAGTAAAAGTAAATGGCTGCGATCTATCAAAAGAATTTTTTAAGATTCCTCATATGAACATGGTGTCAGTGCTGCTCACTACTGTGTACCTTCTCTGTAAGGTCTCACACAGCCCTGGAGATACTCAAGGCTTACTCCTCTCTGTACCAGAAATCATTTCTAGCATTGTACATATGGGGTGCTGGGGATCAAACTTGGGTAGATGCCTTGCAAGCACCATTATTATTACTTTGGCCCATCTAATCTCATTTTTGTTTTTGAGGTCACACCCAGCAGCGCTCAGGGGTTACTCCTGGCCCTATGCTCGGAAATCGCTCCTGGCAGGCTTGGGGAACCATATGGGATGCCGGGATTCGAACCACCTTCCTTCTGCATCTAAGGCAAACGCTTTACTGCTGTGCTATCTCTCTGGCCCCTAATCTCATTTCTAATACAATAACATAATAGTAACCAAGAAGAAATTCATTCAATAGCTAACATAAGCTACAAGTACATTAATAAAGCTTGAGATAAATATACACACACACTTATATAAAGTATAATGGATTCCAGTCATTTATTTTTCTATATAAGAAGAAAGGATTCATACCTGAGCATCTGAAGTGGTGAGTGTCTCAGTTCCAACAAATGATAATTTATTCTGACACTTGATTTAAAAAGTAAAAACAAAAACAAAAACAAAAAAAAAACAAGTCACATACTAACAACCACAGATAATTCCCTTCACTTCCCTTTTTATACCAATGTTATAGTCCTCTAATAAAAGACAAGAAAAACTCAGGCCAAAGTGATAGAACAGTAGTAAGTCATTTGCTTTGCTCACAGCCAACTCGGGACAGACCTGGGTTTGGTTCCCGGCATCCCATATGATCCCTGGAGAATGCTGATTTCTGAGTACAGAGCCAGGAATAACCCGAGCGCTGATGGGTGTGTCCCAAAAACAAACAAAATGATAGAAAAAAACATTATAAGAATGAATATTGGTGTCAGAGTATTGTGTGCCTAAAACCCCAACTATCAGTACCGTATTTTCTGGCGTATAAGATGACTGACTGGGCGTATAAAACGACCCCCTAATTTTGCAGTTAAAACATAGGTTTAGGCCTATATTCGCTGTATCAGACAGAACGTTCCTGCGCTGCGACTGTATGTACCACAGTGAGCCAATCACAACAAGCAAAGGTTCAAAGGTTATACTGTCATAGACTTCCTCTCTGACTCTGGCCAATCTGAGCAGGCTTTTTACAGTGTAGATTCGGGTCCAGAACATTGTCTAATTTGCATGCATAAAAAGCTTGCTTGAATTGGCCGAGTTAGAGAGGCGGTCCGAGCAGCCTTGCAGTGATTGGTGCAGGATCGAGTTGGAAAATTCGTTTTGTGGCAATATTTAGACAATTTTCGTTTAGCGGCATATTGAAACATTTTTCGGGATATACTCGGCGTATAAGACGACCCCGATTTCGGTTGACTTTTTTTTTTGTTTCAAAAGTCATCTTATACGCTGGAAAATACGGTAATTTTGTAAATCACATTTCTTTAAGTAAAAAAGTTTAAATTATATTTAAATATGAATATAAAAAATTCCTTACTTTATAAATAAGAGAAAAATGCAGTCAAGTCTGAAGGAAAGTACATCAAAAGTAAAAGGTGGTGTCCCCTTCCTTCCTTATTTCCTTCCTTTTTTCCTCTATCCTGCTTTCCCTTTCCTACCCTTTCCCTCTCTTTATTTCTCATTCCTACCCTTTCCTTCCCATCTGCCCTACCTGCCCTGTCTATTGGGAGTTAATCTGGTAGTGCTAGGGAATCATGATTTGCTAGGGATTGACTCCAAGCCTCATCTCTCCAGCCCTCTTTAATTTAGTTTTTAAATATAAAAATGCACGAGCTTTTTCACATGCAAAGAGAATTCTTGAAGGAGAGGACACACTGCCGAGTCCTGAAGAAAGAACTGAAGAATTCCGTGAATGGAGGAAGATAGAAGAAGCTTGAGGCCAGAAAAAATAAATAAAAAAATAAAAGGTGGTATTTGATGCTGCATGAATGAAAATATAATATAAAATAATGAATAAGAACAAATATTAATAGTTTACATGAATTAGAAGCCAAATAATAGCAAAGTTATTATATCAATAATAAAAATAAGAAAACATGGAATAGACTACAGAAAAATGATAAAGGAAGCCAAGATTATAAATAAAATATCTTTCAAATGAAGAGATAGTATAGGGGTTAAGGCAATTGTCTTGCATGTGGTCTGACCCAGGTTTGATCCCAAAGCACCGTTAGGAGAGAAATTTAAACATAGCCAGGAGTAAGAACTGAATCCAAAAAAGTATGTGAATATATACATATATATTCAAGACCAGAAAAATAGCTCAGTCAGCTGGAGCACATCTGCGCACGAGGGAACTTCTGATTCAATTACAACGCCAAATAGCACAATAAGCACCATTGGAGGTGACTAAGTACCAAGTTAGGAGTAGCCCCAAGCATTACCAGATGTGGTCCCATTAAATAATTTTTCACAACTGATGGACCAAGTGATGTGGCTCAGTGACAAATGAATATTTTGAATATATGATATCTGGGTTTGAGGGGGCCAGAGAGATGGCATGTGGCTGATCCAGGAAGGACCCAGTTTTCAAGTACCGGCATCCCATGTGGTTCCCCCAGCCTGACAGGGGCAATCTGAGTGGCAGAGCCCAGGGGTGACTCCTGAGCGCTGCTGGGTGTGGCCCAAGAATGAATGAATGAATGAATCAATCAATCAATAGCTTAAAAAAAAATCTGGGTTTGAGCCCATGTACCACCCCACAAAAATAACTGACACCTATTAGAGCAGAGTTATAGTATAATAGGTAAATGTTTGCTTTGCACATGGCCAACCCAGGTTTTGTCTATCACTCACCATATGGTTCCCCAAGCCTTGCCCTGCAATAATAAATCCTGAGCATCACTGGATATAGCCCATTAAAAAAACCCAACAAAATCCACACCTGTCAAGAGAGCTTATATCTACAAGGCAAACATATAGGTAATGAAATTGTTGTCTCTGTTTATTTCTTTTCTTTTTTTTTGGGGGGGGTGTTCCACCTGGAGGAGTTCAGAAATTACTCCTGGCTCTGCACACAGAAGTCGCTCCTGGCAGGCACAGGGGACCATACAGGATGCCGGGATTCGAACTGGGGTCTGTCCTGTATTGTCTGCATGCAAGGCAAATGCCTTACCATTGTACTATTGCTCCAGCCCCATCTCTGCTTATTTCATACTTGCAATATTTTTCTACCAAAAACTTTATTTTTAAACTTAAGTAACTTTACTGAAAAAATTAAAAGCTAAAGATTAATTACATAAATCACCTTGAAAATACATTAATAATAAAGTACCAAGCTTTATATTAAAATAACATCTAGGCGCTGGAGAAATAGTACTGAGAGTAGGCCATTTGCCTTGCATACAAGACATAGGTTCAATCCCTGGCACCCCATATAATTCCCTGAGCCTTCCAAGAGTGATTCCTAAACTCAGAACCAGAATAAGTTCTGAGCACCACTGGGCATGGCCTAAAAATAAACAAAATCTTCTGAAAAAATCCATTAATATGCACTCATTTGAAATATTATTTAGAAAAATAAGATGCAAAAACTGTGTGATCTATATTATACATGCTAACACTTAAAGTAGAACCAAAAGTAGAATAATTTCCTACCAACATACTTAAAATGTACCAAAAGTGGCTCTATCTCAAAGACATAGATACGTACATTTATATCAAACTCAATGCTTTCTATGTTAATTTATTTTCACTCAAACTGCATAATTATTATACTGCACTTCTGTAATTCGCTAGCAGGTCAGAGAATAATTCTATCAACAATAAAATGGTCAAATTCAGAAACATGCACCTGTCCATAATTAACCCATTTCACAATGATGAACTTCTAAATCTTCCTCTTGAATCCACTTTTCACTATATATACAATAATATTTAGCCCCCCCCAGTACTTAGAGTAGTTACTCCCAGTATGAACAGTTCTTGCCAGAACTCCTAGAATCTCATAAATGTTCTACTAATTACCTTTCACTAGATTTCATTTTCTTGTAACCACAAGAGTAATTTTCTAAATCTGTATAACTCATCATGTCACTTGTTCATAATCCTTTAATGGTTCCATGGTATAGACATAACAAAATCCTTTACATTCTTACTAAATACCATTCAGTCTCACCTCACAAGTCATCTTACATAAGTCATAACATTCAACTTATAATTCTCTAAACTCATTCAATTCCCTGCCACAGGCGAACTTCTATTTAACCTACAGAAATTAATTTAGCCATTATCTATCTTAAAAGCAATTTTTAAGCCCATCATTCTAGGTTTATCATTCTTCCTAAATATAGTCTTGGCAATGCTACAAAACACCTTATACTTTATGAAATTATAATAGTTATTGCCTACATTATAGTCTTCTTTAGAGCAGGATTGCCATCATTTTTCTCTTTCTACAATTCACATGTATATAAATTTCTTAAATGGCTAATTTAAAACTAAAAAAAAAATAAAAATAAAAAAGATAAAATAAAGGCCAGAGTGATAGCACAGCAGTAGGGCGTTTGCCTTGCATGCGGTTGATCTAGGACAGACCTTGGTTTGATCCCCAGCATCCCATATGGTCCCCCAAGCCAGGAGCGATTTCTGAGCGCATAGACAGGAGTAACCCCTGAGTGTCACCAGGTGTGGCCCAAAAAAACAAACAAAAAAAAGGAATTTAAAACTATATCAAAACTTATCACATATATAGAATATTTTTGAGAGCTATCTTATTTATTTCCCTAAGCTTATTATGGACATTGAATAAAATACTATGTTAATTCATATAGCATTTTTATCTCTGAATACTCACTTCTACTATATCTTTCCACATTTCATCACATTCTTGGATAAGTTTTTCTTCAGGACTTCTAACATCTTCAGCATCTGTAGTAATATCTGTATCTAAACTTTGCTCATTCTCTGACATTCTCCTTAGGATTATCTTGAGCTTATAAGAAAAACAACATAAAATGATTTGTTCATTTAAAAATATTTAACCCCTAATAATTACACAATTAGGATCTAAAGATGTAGCAGTGAACACAGCAAGTTAAAAATCCCTCCTAGCAGAAAATGTTCATTGATGAAGGGATGGTTGTTGGTACACTGTATGATTGAAACTCAACAATGAACAAATTTGTAACTATGCATCTCATAGTGATTCAAACTAAAAATTAAAAAAGAGGGTCAGAGTGATAGCACAGCAGGTAGGGCATTTGCCTTGCATGCAGCCAACCTGGGTTTGATCCCAGCATCCCATTTGGTCCCTTGTGCTTCCAGGAGTAATTTCTCAATGCAGAGAAGAGTAATCCCTGACCTCTGCTTGGTGTGGTCCCAAATCAAAATAAAATAAAACAAAACAAAAAGCCGGGACCAGCGAGGTGGCGCTAGAGGTAAGGTGTCTGCCTTGCAAGCGCTAGCCAAGGAAAGGACCATGGTTCGATCCCATGGCGTCCCATATGGTCCCCCCAAGCCAGGGGCAATTTCTGAGCATGTAGCCAGGAATAACCCCTGAGCATCAAACAGGTGTGGCCCGAAAAACCAAAAAAAAAAAGCCACCAAAACTTGAAAAATATTTTTTAATTCCTCTTAATATGAGGCTTACATCCTAGCTCAAGATAATAAAATATATACATATATACTGCATAAATATATATACACTGTATAAATATAAATATATTTGTAAGTCCAGTGACTTTCAAAGAAGCAGGTCAGTGAATAAACATAGGGACAGTTAAGTCAAGAATAACAATTTTTTTTGGAGGGGGGTCACACCCAGCAGCGCTCAGGGGTTGCTCCTAGCTCTGTGCTCAGAAATCACTCCTGGCAGGCATAGGGGACCATATGGGATGGTTGGGACTCAAACCACCAATAGTCTTGGATTGACTGTGTGCAAGGCAAACACCCTACCACTGTGCTATCTCTCTGGCCCAAGAATAACAATTTCATGTAAAGTGGTCATATAAGATACCAAGAAGCTGACAAGGGGCCAAAAATATGAAAAAGAAACACATGCACCATAGGAATATTTAGTGGAATGGCTCCAGACTAAGGGAACTCAAAATGTAAGACTATGAAGCAGCAATATGAGGTTGTGCTCCTAGAGCAGTAAAGCTGCAAGATTGTCCATTTCCAGAAAAGAATAATGGAGAATTGAAAAGGGTAGAGAAAATGTGGATGAAATCCTGTGGGCCTTAGGCTATTTTTAGGAATTAGATCGTGATGATAACTGATGTGAGGAATAAGGAAATAAATAACATAATTTAAAATGTTTAACAATATATGGGGCAGTTTGGCTTAGGGTGTGGTTGGTGATGAGTGTGTGAGCGTGAGTGTGCAAGGCAAGTGTGTGCACCCACCCCAGCGCCCCTCCCCTGCATACACCTTGATCTTATTTGATAGGGTCGAACCCTCTAACCCCAGCCCGAGATGAGAAAACCCCCCCTCCTCCGAACTTCTCCCCCCTACGGGCCCTGTGCAGTGAGGCATTCCTGGAGGCGGTGGCATCATCACCTGAGGCTCTAGTTTGGTCCCAGCCCAGAGTCGGTTCTGAGGGTTCCGGTGCTCCGATGTGATGAATTGATCAGATAGACAAGGCCCGGAGGTTCACCCCCCCAAAGGCCGCTGATTTATCAAAGGCGATTCTGATCTGAAAAAAAAAAATGTTTAACAACATATCTATTAACTACAGCCAGTAAGGAAGAAGTAGGAAATCTAGCTAGAAAGCTATTGCAATGATTCTAGCTAGATTTGAACAGGATAATATTGGCGTAGAAAAAAAATATCCAATTTAGAATATATTTTCAAGATAGCACCAATAAAATTCCCTACCAGTTTATGTATAATGTGAAAGAGAGGAATCAATTCTTACTTTAAAACTGGGAACGAGGGTGGGGGCCAGAGAGATAGCAGAGTGGTAGGGCATTTGCCTTGCATGCAGCTGACCCTGGATGGACCAGGGTTTGATTCCCAGCATCCCATTTGGTCCCTCGAGCCTGCCAGGAGCAATTTCTGAGCACAGAGCCAGGAGTATACCCCTGAGTACTGCCTGGTGTTGCCCAAAAACAAAAGGGAACTAGGGGCTAGAGCAATACACCAAGTAGGACAACTTATCTTGCACACACAACTGACCAGTTTAGCATCTCTGGAATCCCAATTAGTCCCTCAGGGCACCAGGAGTGATTTCTGAACATTGCAGGTGTAGCCCCAACCCACCCCCAGAGAATCTAAGATTGGGAACTAATGGGTGAGATAAGAAACAAATGTGTCAGAGGAAATCAATTCTATTTTTAAAATTGGAAACTAAACAAGGATAGGATTTACAGTTACTGAGTTAGAGAAGATGGTAAAATACCTAGAGGAGTGCTGGAGTGCATATTTTGCATGAGGGGGTCCCAGGTACAGTGTACAGGGGTCACTCCCACTCCTAGTGGGACTCAGTAGCAACTTCTATGTTCTTCAAAGTGAGAACCTAAGTAGAGAAAATTAAATTAGGGAAACCTCAGTAGCAAAAACTGCCTAGCTTGCAAGCCTGAGGCTAGAAAAACTGCAAAGTTAATTCTCAGCAGTGCCCCACATGCCCAAGAATTATCCTAAGATCTAAGTTGCTCTGCTATTTGGGACCTCCAGCACACTGCAACTAAAACATGCAGTTCCCCAGGGAACCATGCAACAAGAATGTGTAGGAACACCATATAGAAAAGTGCACTCCAGGTGAGCATCACAGCCAAATAAATATGTCAGCAGTGCCACCAAAAGTGTATGAAACTTCCAGTCAACACAGCAGCAGTAGTCCCTACTACAACTATAATCACCGGAGAACAGGAACTCAAGAAGAAGAGATGGGGATACTGGAAACATCAACAATATGGACAGTAAAATTAACAAGAATTGTGAGAGTTGCGTGATGATATATAGTGACAGAAAGTCAGAAGTAAAGGAGAGTGACATAATTCTGTAAGATCGTGCAAGAAGTGTTGTGCAAGGCTGCAAGGAGCAAGGAGTCTAATGACATGAGATTCAAAGTTTGGTATTTAAAGGTGGAAGACAGAGTGGTCAGAACAATAAGGATGTCTACCCTACAATGCCAAGTGCAAACATGATTAATTCAACTCCTGGAAAGAGTTTAATTCATGTGGAACCTAAACTTCATATTGTTTAACAAGTAACTTTTCAACAGAGAAGTTTTCAAGAAGAGTCAGATGTCACATTTATAAATAAAAAATCCAACATTGCGAAGGCATTATTATTATTATTATTAATTCCCCCAAACTGATAGATTAAATCTTTTTTTGTAGGAATTAAATCTATTGAATCTATTCAATATATTAAATCTTAACCAAAATTTTAGAATTTTGGGGCTGGAGTGATAGCACAGCGGTAGGACATTTGCTTTACACGTGGCTGACCTAGGACAGACCCATGTTTGATACCCAGCATCCCATATGGTTCTCCAGAGCCTGACAGGAGCGATTTCTGAGCGCAGAAGCAGAAGTAAACCCCGATTGTCGCCACAACCGACTTGTCACAGCGACATGGGCATGACCATTGATGCCTTGAGCCCGCCAGGTCTGATTCCTTGGCACAGAGCCAGGAGTAAACCTGAGCACCGCCGGGAGTGGCCCCTAAACCAAACAGACAAGACAAAAAATGAAAAACAAGGCCGGAGAGATAGCACAGTGATAGGGCGTTTGCCTTGCATGCAGCCAGCAGACCCAGGATGGACGGTGGTGATGGTTCGACCGCCAGGAGCGATTTCTGAGCGCAGAGACAGAAGTAACCCTTGTGTGACCCAAAAACAAACAAAAGAAAAATGAAAGAAAAGGAGAAAAAGAAGGAAGGAAGAAGGAAGGAAGGAAGGAAGGAAGGAAGGAAGGAAGGAAGGAAGGAAGGAAGGAAGGAAGGAAGGAAGGAAGAAGGAAGAAGAAAGAAGAAGAAAGAAAGAAAAAAGAAAGAAAGAAAGAAGAAAGAAAGAAAGAAAGAAAGAAAGACAGAAAGAAACAAAGAAAGAAAGAAAGAAAGAAAGAAAGAAAGACAGAAAGAAAGAATTAAGGAAAGAAGAAAGAAGGAAGGAAAGAAGGAAGGAAGGAAGAAAAAGGCAAAAAAGAAAGAAGGAAAAAGAAAGGAAGAAAAAAAGAAAAAGGAATAAAGGAAAGGAAGAAAAGAAAGAAGAGAAAAAAGGGAAGGAAGAAGAGAAAGAAAGAAAAGAAAGGCAGCCTCAAATTAAGCGGTTCATTCCTTGTCTCTCTCATACACACACACACACACACACACACACACACACACACACACACACACACACACACCTACCTCCCCAGGGAGAACTTGCCCCTTTCTTTTTTAATATTTTTATTTATTTAAACATCTTGATTACAAATATGATTGTGATTAGGTTTCAGTCATGTAAAGAACACCCCTCATCTCCAGTGCAACATTCCCACCACCAATGTCCCAAATCTCCCTCCATCCCACTCACCCCCACTCTAGACAGGTTTTCCAGTTCCCTCATTCATTCTTTTTTTTAAAATATATTTTTTATGTAACATGATCATATTTGGGTTACAGTCATAACAAGAACACCCCCCCCCCTTCACCAGTGTAACATTACCTCCTTTCCCCTTCCCACTTCCCATCCCCTGCCTGTATTCGAGACAGGCATTCTACTACAATTGTTTTTAAGTTCAGTAAGTCGTATTTTTTTCCTTAAAGGATAAAAGTAAAAAAAAAAAAAAGTAAAGGTGTAATAGTAGCAATCGCCGTTGTTTGCAAAGGTCCAGAAAAATGGGGAAAATGGAAAAAAATCCTTGACCTGATTACTAAAAAGGCCTCACCTCAGTTTATTGGCACAAGACAGACTCGCCCCTTTCTTAATGCTCCAGCCCGCGCAACTCACCCGCACCGACCTCAGGTTCCTTCGCCCAAAGCAGTACGGAAGTTCAGGTTGACGTCGCGTGCGCGCGCTGCGCGTTGATTGGCCGGGCTCCCGCGTCTCCAGCCAATCCTGAAGCTCTCTCGGCCGTGACGCGCAGGCGGCGCCGCCACTCGGCGATTGGTAGCCGAGCCGTGGCGGTCGCGCCTCTTCTGACGTCAGGGCAAGATGGCGGAAGAAGCGGGTCTGGAGTCCCTGCAGAGGAGGAGAAAGCGGCGGGACCCGGAGGAGCTGGAAAGCGCGGAACAGAAGCCAAAAGACCTGACAGCGGCGGTGACGATGGGCCAAGAGAACGAAGAAGAGGAAGAAGAGCGCTGGGTGGGGCCTCTACCTGTGGAGGCAACGTTAGCCAAGAAGAGGAAAGGTAGCTAGCGGCCAAGATTCGAACCTGGGCGAGTTGCAATGCTGCGTCGTCGGGCGGATTTCGAGCCAGAACAGGGAAGCCGAGTGTGTGTTGTCGTGGGGTGTTTGTGCTCCCAGAGGGACTTCTTTCCCCTGGCCACACTGTAGCCTGCACGTCCTCCCA
This sequence comes from Suncus etruscus, assembly GCF_024139225.1. Classification (NCBI taxonomy): domain Eukaryota; kingdom Metazoa; phylum Chordata; class Mammalia; order Eulipotyphla; family Soricidae; genus Suncus; species Suncus etruscus. Next base: position 123,725,198 of record NC_064849.1, read on the forward strand.
TAATTGGGGTTGGGGCTCTGTGCAGTATCTTCTTGTGAATACTGAATTTATTGCAATAGATAAGAAAGTTCCTCGACGCTGGTTTTCTATTAAGTTTTGGGGTGTCTAAAGTTTGGGGTGTTTAGCAGGTGTGGGGCTAAAGTCTTTAGCTTTGTGCACGCACGGGTTCGTGAGCGCCTGTGCTTCTCAAGTCCTGCAGAGGAAGTAAAAGATTATTTCAAATGATCCTACCAGTGAGATTTCTTTGGGGGGAAGTTTAAGTGTATCACAGATTTCTTCTATTAGAATAGAGCTCTAGGATTCTCAAACTATCCTAACCAAGTTAAATTGGCCTGAAACACGTTGCCACTGGCGTGGAATACTGGCTGATACAATTGATCAACTAAAAGGATGGAGAGAAGTATAGAATAAAATTTCTTTGTTTCAATTTTTTCTGTGGACTGTTTTCCATAAATGGCACTAAAATGTGATCTCGCCAAGCTCCAATAATCTTACTCGATTTTAATCTTTCTGCTACTCATAATTATTTTTTCTTTGTTTGTTTGTTTTGGGTCACACCCTGCAGCACTCAGGGATTACTCCTGGCTCTATGCTCAGAAATCACTTCCTGGCAGGCTCGGGAAACCATATGGAGTGCCGGGATTCGAACCCATGACCTTCTGCATGAGATGCAAACGCCTTACCTCCATGCTATCTCTCCGGCCCCACTCATAATTATTTTTTTAATTATTTTCTAAAATTCAGTCTCCCTGAAATTGTCATCCAAATCTTTTACTGGATGTGATCTTCCCGTGCTTCCTTAGCATACATTTCCATTACCTCTTTTTTTTTTTTTTTTAACCCTCCAGAAGGGAGTATGAGTGGATGATGTGAGTGTGTGGAACAGGCCCAGGTACTAAAAGCCTACTTCTATATGTTGTGAGGTGGTTCTTGGGATCGTTGGTGCTGGAGGTCCAACCCTGGCTTCTGAATGCACTTAACTCTTTGAACTGTTTCTTGGTTCACTTCCATAGCTCTTTACAGGGCCTTCTTAATTCTGCTGCACCAACCATATCCACTTGGAAAGGGATTGTGCTTTCTTTCTCCTTTGGGTGACTTCTCCAAGAACCCAGGAACGAATCTCCTCATCTTTTTTACCTAGATAATTTTAGTTCAACCTTTAGCACTCAATTCAGCCATCTCTTTCACTTGTATGTCTGTGACTGCTTCTTCAGGGCAGCTTTCCAATTTTTCATGCTGAATTTACAGGTAGCCCAATATTATGTACTTGAAATTTGAAGTCATTGCGGGGTGGGAGGAAATAGTTGGCAGTGCTTAGGGCTAACTCCTGACTGCACTCAAGTATTACTCCTGACAGTGCTTGGGGACCATATGGATGCCAGGATTTAACCCATGTTAGCCACTTGCTTCCCACATTTCTTTTTTTACATTGTAGTTTGACACCCTTAAATTATATTATTGTTTCCAAATCTTTTTTTCTGTATGAATATTTGAGTGGGGAGGCACTCCATCCAGGCAATTATTAGAGACTTTGCTGGTGAAGTGCTCACAGAAGAAATTTTCCAGAGTTCCAGGAACATTGTTTTGGGATTCAGGAAAAATTTGGGACTTACTTTAACCTTTTGAGGCACATCCTAGAACCTTACCCACCCGGGTTCTGTTTAACTGTTTACATGTTACTTGCTACATTTTGTAATTATTATTTATTCATCTTATTGTTTTGCTTTTGTTTCTTAGTATTGCTAGAACAACACATAAAAACAAAAATGGTGTCTGCAGATATTGACTATCACAAAACAGTTCCACATTTATCTCATTAGTACACAATAATGCTGAAGTTGGGAAAGGTCACCATAGAATTGGATGTCACTATGTCCATGTTTTGAAAACAAAAATGGGAGCTGGAGCAATAGTAGAGCAGGTAGTTCTTGCCTTGCATGCGACTGAACATGGTTTGGTCCCTGACATCCCATATGGTTCCCCAAGTCCTCCAGGACTGATAACTGAGTTTAGTGCCAGGAGTAAGCCCTGTGCACCACCAGGTATGTCCCCACCCCCCAAAAAGTAGGAAGACACAAATAGTTAATTGGGCACAATGTTTTAACAAAATAGTCAAAGAATACAGACCTTGCATAATCTTGGGATTCTGTCGTTAGCACCACACGGCCCCCTGCCAACATTGGCAGTTTGGTCTTGATGGCCTTTGAGCTCTTCCTAATGATACTCCTTTCAAAAAATATGATTGAACACTGAAGTGGATAATCTATAGGATAGTTTCAATCTAAAATTCTAAGCATTTTTTAATTTGCCCATTTAAGACCCAGAATTGGTGATTTCAAAAGATATATGTAACTGCATATCTAATTATAGCATATCTGTATATCTACATGTACTATATATAGATTATATCTGCCTTAAACAGATATACTATAGTAGCCACTACTTCTTACTATTTAGCATTAAAAACTGGATCTACATGGTTAGAAGATGGCTGCAGTAGTTTTGTGGTTTTTCCTCAGAATGGATTCATATATATATATATATATATATATATATATATATATATATATATATATGTATGTATTACGTATGTATATATATATATATATCTGGTGAGTGATTTCACTTTGCTGATCTCACTTTGCTGGGGATCAAACTCAGAATGTCATGCACTCAAGGCAAGTATTTCCAGTCTACTACTGAGTCACATGCTCAGGCCTAAAATGTTTTTTTTTTCCTTTTTTTTTCCCCTGGGTTTAGTTTTTGTACCACACTCAGTTGTGCTCAGGGTTTACTCCCAAGTGCTATACTCTGGGGCAGGGGTCCTCAAACTTTTTAAACAAGGGATCAGTTCACTGTCCCTCAGACCATTGGAGGGTCTGACTATAGTAAAAACAAAACTTAAGAACGAATTCTTATGCACACTGCATATATCTTATTTTGCAATGAAGAAACAAAACAGATACAAATGCAATATGTGGCCCGCGGGCCATAGTTTGAGGACCACTGCTCTGGGGTCATTGCTGATTGACTCGGTAATCATTTAGGAGCTTTTTATTCATTCATTCGTTTGTTTGTTTTTTAAGGCAAGCTCCTTATCCACTGTACTATCTTTCTGAGTCAGGTGTTTTCTTTTCTTTTTTTTTTTTTTTCAATTTTTTTTAGGTGTTTTCTTTTCTTGATGAAACCTTCTTAGTAAGCCACTTCTTAAATTCTAAGTATAAATGTAGTTTCTAAGAACTCCTTAAAACTGACTAATGGTGCCATTCAGTACTCTGAAATAAATAGAAGTTAAGGGTGATATAAAAAATATAATAGGTATCAGTGAGATAGGACAATAGTTAAGAAACTTGCCTTAAAAAAAAAAAAAGGTTTTGTAGAGTGGCAGGCAGGAGAAGGGGAGAGGGTAGTGCAACACAGATGGGTATGAGACGAACATAAAGGTGGCTAACACACACATATGCACAGGCATATATGTAACATAAAAAAAAGAGAAAGAAAAGAAAAAAAAGAGAATAAAAAAAAGAAAGAAAAGAAAAAAAAAACAAAAACTCTTGCTTTGTGGCAGACCCCAGTTTGATCCTGGTACCTCAGCACAGAGCCAGGAGTAGCTCCTGAACACTGCCAAGTATAGCCCTAAATGCTCCCTCCAATTTTTTTAATATTTAATTTGTTGTTGAAAATAATTGTTTATTTCTTCTCAGTTTTAGAGTTTGAGAGAGTCTATCTTGACAATCTTCCCAGTGCATCCATGTATGAACGTAGTTACATGCATAGAGATGTTATCACCCATGTGGTATGCACCAAGTAAGTCCACATTATTTGTTTCTACTTTTATTATTTTTAAAAATGCTTTTTACATGGAGGTAGCTTTGTAGAGCTATATATAGCATATAATGAGTTTATATTTTAAATCCATAAATATTATAATAACGCATTCGTCAAGACAAAATGCTGTAGTTTACATTCTGTAGTTCGTTCTTAAAGATGGAACTCTGTAGTCTGTATGTCTTTTTGGAAATGAAAGCTAAAACGGAACAAACTGGGTATGTAGAAAAATCTTAGAAGAAAAGTACATTAATTAAAATGGGAGTATTTGGAAACAAGAGAGGTAGTACAGGGGATAAGGCGCTTGCTTTGCATGCCCCTGATTGATTCTGGGTTGTGGCCCCCAAACCCCAAAACAAGTAGGGAGTAATTGTTAGCTGAACTTTTGGGTGCTAATAGGCAAGTGATGAGGACTAAGATATCCCAGCAATGTCATAGATCTTCTAAATAAATAAGTGGGAGACTTGGAGAAGAATAGAAAGAGTTGTAGTAAAATTCTCCTGTTGAGTTCATCATATTTCCAGGCACTGTGTAAGCAATTTTCATCAATTTTCTCATTTATCTTAAGGATAATAAGGTATATAATAGTTATAAATATATCTTTTATAGATAAGAAGACAAGTTTTGAAACACTAAATGGTAGCTCAGACTAGAGGAAAAAAGGCAAAGACTAAATCCCAAGAGACTTTTTTTTGTTTTGTTTTGTTTTCGGGGGGGGGGTCCACACCTGGTGAATCTCAGGGTTTACTCCTGGCTGTGCTCAGAAATTGCTCCTGGCTTGGGGAACTACATGGGACGCAGGGGGATTGAACTGAGGTTCATCCTAGGCTAGCGCAGGCAAGGCGGATGCCTTACTGCTTGTGCCACTACTCCAGCCCCCTAAAAGTCTTTTTATCCTTTTTTTTTGGTAGGACAAGGGATCAACATAGGGCCTCACATGTGCAATGTAGATTCTTTATTCCTTGAGCCACATCCTGTTCACAGAATTTTCTACTTTTTTTTGGTTTGTTAGTTTTTATTTTTGTTTTGGGAACACACCTGGCAGCGCTCGAGTTACTCCAGCTCTGAGCTCAGAAAAGCTCTTGGCAGGCTCGGGGGACCATATGGAATGCCAGGAATTGAACCTGTGTTGGCAAGGCAAATGCCCTACCCGCTCTGTTATCACTCTGGTCCCAGAATTTTCTTTCTTTCTTTCTTTCTTTTTTTTTTTTTGTTTTTTGTTTTTTGGGTTACACCCAGCAGCACTCGGTTTACTCCTAGCTCTAAGCTCAGAAATAGCTGCTGGCAGGCTTGGGACCATATGGGATGCTGGGATTCCAACCACCGACCTTCTACATGCAAGGCAAACACCTTACCTCCATGCTATCTCTCCAGCCCCCCCCCCCACAGAATTTTCTATTTTTTTTCTTTCTTCTTAACTTTCTTTTTTTTTATTATTATTGTGTTTTTTTAATTTTATTTAAACACCTTGATTACATACATGATTGTGTTTGGGATTCAGTCATGTAAAGAACACTACCCATCACCAGTGCAACATTCCCATCACCAATGTCCCAAATCTCCCTCCTTCCCACCCAGCCCCCACCTGTACTCTTTTTTATATGGACTTTGAACTTGTGATTATGAGAGAAGCATGTTTTTTTGTTTGTTTGTTCTAAAGACCACTTGGGCTAAGATGAGATGAGTGGATTGTTGCCCAAGTAAAGGACAAATGCAGAAAGAAGCAATTTAGAAACTATTTAGTATAGAAACCTGAATTTTTTTTTTTTAACCCAAAATTGCAGAGTGGGGCCGTAGAGTTAGCACAGCTATAAGGTTTTACCTTGCACTCGGTGTACCTGGGACAGACCTGTGTTCAGTTCTCGGCATCCTATATGGTCCCCCGAGCCTGCCAGGAGCGATTTCTTAGCACAGAGCCAGAAGTAACCCCAGAGTGCCCCTGGATGTGGCCAAAAAAAACCCTAAAAACACCAGAAAACAAAATTGCAGAATGTAATGGGAATACAGGTTTTTGAGGTTAAGCAGATCTGCTATAATATGCTGTTTTGTAGCTATAGATTTGGGGCATATTTATTTACTTAGAGAACTTGGGGTTGGTCATACCTGGCAGAGCTCAGGGGACTGTTCTTAGCTCTGCGCTCAGGAATAGTGATGCTGCAACTATTGGCAGTGTTGAGTATTCCACCAGTTGGCCACATTTAAGGCTAGTGCCTTAACCTCTTCTAGCTCTTTCACTGCTAGGGCAAATTATGTAGAAGCTTCTTAAAAACAGACTGTCTAGTTAATTTTGCAAGGAAGGGACCCTAAAGTCTAGTGATTCCTGGTAAGTTTTTTCCTATAGTTACGTCCTAGTTCAGTTCAGTAACTGTTATATCCAGGAGAGAGCTCAAATATGTAATATTAGGTATTCCCTAATAAAATTTTATCTTATATGATTATTTTTTAACTCTATGAAAGAATCATACTTAGTGAATGCTGGTTTTCAGGATGCAGATTCATTCAACTGTCTTAGAAATTAATTTTTATAATTTTTATGTATGCAGAACAGATTTTATTATTACAGCCAGTCATGATGGACATGTTAAGTTCTGGAAGAAAATAGAAGAGGGAATTGAATTTGTTAAACATTTTCGTAGTCATCTGGGTAAGGATTTCCCTTTTCATTTTTTGTTTGTTTGTTTTGGGGTTTTTTATGGCTTTCTTAAAAAGCTATACTAGCTAATTTTTTAAATTATGCACATTAAATTTCATTGGTATTAACAAGAATGTTTGAATTTGATTTATTTAAATAGGAATTATTGAGAGTATTGCAGTTAGCTCTGAGGGAGCATTGTTCTGTTCTGTGGGTGATGATAAAGCAATGAAGGTGTTTGATGTAGTAAATTTTGACATGATCAATATGCTGAAACTTGGGTAAGTCTTTTTTTTAAGTGTATATATTTTATATACCTAGTGAAATCACTTTTTAATTTAATTTCATACGTATTTTTAATAAGGCTATGAAAAAATATACATCTGATTCTGTTGGGGAAATTAGATATGATGAATTTTTGTTATGTTCTTTGGTGCTTATATGATTTTTGTCACTGATCACAGAAATTCCCAAATAGCATCAAAACAAAGATTCCTTATATTTATTTAACATTACTCAACAATGGTTCATGATGTCTACTTTTCTGGTTTTAGATAAAGTTTTTTGCTGATCTTCTGTAGTTCAATAATAATAATGATCATATGCTACTATCTAGAATTAGAGTTATTGGTGATTTTAAATTTGAAGTGCTTATGCCATGTGGTTAAATTTAAAATAATGAGATAAATTTAGTCATGTCTTTTTAAAGATAAACTTACACAAATATATATTTATATATATAGATATAGATATTATATAGATATATGTGTGTCAGTTTGAAGGTCCGGTTGTACAGTTTTTATACTTGTCTTTATCTGTTAGGCCTATAGGTAAAAGATTATAAACTGGGTAGCTTACACAACAGATATTTATTTTCTAATAATTCTAGAAGCTGGAAGGTTCAAGGTCAAGATTTCAATAGGATTTGATTTCTGCTGAGAATTCTTTTCTGAGTTTCAAAGAGTCCTCATTAAGGAGATGATGAGAGGAGTGAAAACTCTTCAGCTGTTTCAAGACCACAAACTTCAAGGCCAAAGCCCCATCTTTTGGCCTCATTTAGCACAATTACCTCCTAAAAATCCTATGCTCAGATACCATCACTTCAGGAATTAGGATACCAATATCAAAAATGAGGGTGAGGTGTATAATTCACTATCTTGCAGAACTTTTTTTGTTTGTTGCCACATCCAGCAAAGTTTGGGGACTTCTTACAGCTTGATGCTTGGAGGTTTCTTCCAGGAGTTCCAGGGAATGAACCCAAGCCACCTCCTTCATGCAAAGTATATACTCCAGTCTGTTGAGTGCTCTGATTCCACAGAGCAGGATTCCTTATGAGCCTTTTCACCAAATTCAATTTGTGAACTGAAGGAAATTCTAATGGAAATAAAGGAATTTATGGCCCAAGCTTATTTTTTTTGCTGTATATAGAAATATCTATTCATCATTTGTGCACTTGTTTCTGTACTTTACTTCCTTAGTTTTTAGCTATTTTTAAAACATCAGATTTATTCATAAACATTGCCTATTTGCCAACCTTAAGCATGTTGGAATATTTTTTTAAGCTTTGATAGAAGTTCAAAAAAAGAAATTTTTTAAAAGTTTATACATTGAGATATTAATTCAAAGAATAATGCTTCCAGAATTTGTTTTATGTTTTGTTTTGTTTTGGGCCATATTTAGTGGCGCTCAGAGGTTATGATGAGGAAAAGATTTCTTAAATGTTTTTAGGATATATATATTTTTTTAACTTCTCTTTTTCAAAGGACTGCTCCATTTTAGAATTCTAGCCTGCTAACAGAAATCTGCCAGAGAAGTGGGAGCTACAGAAACAAAGAGGCCTCAGACAGTTAGGAAGAGGTTTCAGACTGCTAGCTTGAACTAAGATAAGCAAATTCTGCCTTCACAGCTCCCAAGGACAGCAAGCCTGGAAGATAAGACCAGTCTTGGGCATGTGAGATCAATACCCATTTATGCTCACTGTTAGTTTATAACTGCCACTTTAAGTTTTGAGCTTTATAGGATATATCAATAAGTTAAGTTAATTGATAAGTATTCATGTACTATTACTAATTATTATAAGCCTAGAGTGATTCGAGCAGTACCAGCCAGAGGGGGCTCTTGGCGCCAGAAAGCCCAACTCCCATGTTTCTAAGGCTGACGTATGTGCCACTCTATGCCAAGAACTCTAACCATTAGCTACATTTGAACCTTGAGTTTTACTAATCCCCTTTCTTCTCTACAACTAACTAGGCCAGGGTCCTGGCCCACTGTGATAAGCTGACACCTGCAATATGTAACACTAGAATTGATAAGTTTTAATGGTCATCTCTTTGTTCATTGAATGTGTCTCTCAAAGTTATGATTTTTTTTTTAAAGTAAGCCTTTGTTCATAGCTGCGTCTATGACTGATAAGGAAAAGTGCTGTACTTGCTTGAAAATTCCTATATAAACTCTGCAAAAAAGAGCCTCGGGGTCTCTGCTCTGAGATATCTCTCTCAGCAGACGACCCTCACCGGTCAGATTAAAAACTTCACCTTTTGCTCGTGCATGGTCTGTGTCTCTTTGAAACCCTCAAGGCGCTGAAAGGACGGAGGGGCACATTGCCCCTGACCCCAACAGTTACTTTTGGCTCTGTACAGAAATCGCTTCTGGCAGGCTTGGAGAACCAGATGGGATGCTGTGGATCCAACCCATGTGCAAGCAAACGACCTACCTGCTGTGCTATCACTCCAGCCCCAACTTCCAGAATATTTTAAAGTCTAAGTCTGATAAGTAGATAAGTTTCCTTATCTACTCAAGAGAAATAAATCATCTGCTATCATTTTTCCCTTCTGATTTTATTTCAAATTTTCATTGTGTCAAAAGGGTCAAAAAGAGAAAAGAAGTAATAACCATTCTTAGTTGTTTCTTGCCACTCAAGTTTGCCCTCTACAGTTCTCTACTACTTTTAAGCAAAGCAGTTTTTCTTGTGAGACTGAGTAGGAATGCTTTCTGATATTAACATTTTTTCTCTCCCTCAATTCTTCACTATTTTAGCTATTTTCCTGGACAGTGTGAGTGGATTTATTGCCCAGGCGATGCCATATCATCTGTTGCTGCTTCTGAGAAGAGTACAGGAAAAATTTTCATTTATGATGGTCGAGGAGATAATCAGCCACTTCATGTTTTTGACAAACTTCACACATCACCTCTTACTCAGATACGACTGAACCCAGTTTACAAAGCAATAGTGTCCTCTGACAAATCTGGGATGATGGAGTATTGGACTGGGCCTCCTCATGAATATAAATTCCCAAGAAATGTGAATTGGGAATATAAAACTGACACAGATTTATATGAATTTGCCAAGTGTAAAGCATATCCGACCAGCATATGTTTCTCACCCGATGGGAAAAAAATAGCTACTATTGGTTCTGACAGAAAAGTTAGAATTTTTAGGTTTTTAACCGGAAAACTCATGAGAGTCTTTGATGAATCCCTAAGTGTAAGTGCAATTTAAATTTAATTTTCTTTAAAGTGTATTTTGTGATATTTGGTAAAGTGTATCTTTCCTAGATTTAAATACCTAGATTGATGGTTATTTTCTCATCATGTTCCATGGCTTCTCATCTTTTCCGTCTTCTGTCTTTATTGCTTTTCAGAAATTCTCTTCCCTAGGCTTATGAAGCATGCTGTTCTTTACTCAAGTGACTATTTTTGGTTTCAGTGTTGTGTGTTATTTACAACTCCTTTTAGATCCTCCAAATTCTAGATCCTCTTTACTTCTTTCTTTAATCACTATTTGCTGATTTGACTACATTTTTTCCCTCTCACAGTTTATGTTAAAGGGTGGAAGCCGTAGTGTGGTTCCAACCAATTAGAATCTTAGTTTTATGGCAAATTTTATTAGATATTGTATTGTTGTTTTTGTTCTTGGGCCACACCTGGAGGTCCTCAGGACTTACTCATGACTCTCTACTTAAGGATCATTTCCGGCAGTGCTCAGAAAACCATAGTGTGGTTCTTGGAATTGAACTGGCTTTTAATAAAGCGCTTTAATCCCTGTCTTATTTATTCAGTCCACATACTGTAAAGTTGTTTTAGTGTTTTATTATTGAGAATCATTGATCAGTTATGTGCATAGGGGTCCTGGTCTTATGTTATTTATTTATTTTTCAATTTTTTGGTTTGAGGGCCATATTGGCTATGCTAAGGGATTATCCCTGGCTGTCAGGAATAACACTCAGGAATCAGTCCTGGTGGTCCCCAGTGGACCCTAGGGTTTGCTGGGAAATCAAACCCCCAGGTCAGCCATGTGCAGGGTAAATGCTGTACCCACTGTACTATCTCTCTGGTCCCTAGGGTCCTTGATCATAAGGCTAAAATACACTGAAAAGACTATGATAATGTGTTTTATCAGTTAGAATCAACACTTTTTTAATGGGGACTACCTACAGTCTATAGTCATCTACGGACTTTTTTTTTTTTTTGGTTTTTGGGCCACACCCGTTTGATGCTCAGGGGTTACTCCTGGCTAAGCGCTCAGAAATTGCCCCTGGCTTGAGGGGACCATATGGGACGCCAGGGTAGGGTCCTTCTTTGGCTAGGCTTGCAAGGCAGACACCTTACCTCTAGCGCCACCTCGCCAGCCCCCATCTACAGACTTTAAGCCTAGAAATTGAATCCTTTCTAGCAAAAATACCAGGGTTCCCTTGGTACAAAAAAGTATTACAATATTTTTGATGATTTCTGCACATGAATAAGCAAGTACATCAGTTTGAGAGACAGGAGATCCTAATCGCCAGCTTTCTTCGTTCTCTAAAACTTCCTCATGCTTGTTCCTTAGCTCATGCCTCTTTTTGGTTTTGGATTGTTCTCTTCATATCCAGAAAAATGAGATTTTTTTTTTTTAAGTTCACAGAAACTTGAGAAAATAAAATAGAATTCATGAGGCATGAGCCTGGACTTATTTTTGTCTGCAATAGATATCTACCTGTGAATTCTGCTATTTAATAACCTAACTTAAATGAATGTAAAGAATATTGCAAAGGAGAAACTAGCATGATAGTACAAGACTTGCCTTTTATGGAGCCAACTTTTGTTTGCTCCCTGCTCAGAAATAACCATGGAGAATCTCAGATGTACCACCCTCAATCCCTCCTCTCCCCCCCCCCCGAAAAAAACGATCAGGGAAATGAGTAGTGTGATTTCACATAGTAATTTAAGTATGACCCTATATTGAAAACTTAAATATTAAAGATAAACCCTCCCCCAAAAAAGATCAGGGAAGTGTATAATATGGTAATTGAAAATTGTATTAAATATGTAATGACAAAAATGTAACCAAATTTCCAAACTTAAAGGAAACTCATAAAGTCATTGATCTTAAGTCATATTTACATAATGATAGTCTTAAGAGTAGTTGTGCCCAGTGTCAAGATAGCTTAAAATTTTTTTGGTTTGTTTTGTTTTTTGGTCACACCCAGCAGTGCTCAAGGGTTACTCCTGGCTCAGCACTCAGAAATCACTTCTGCTGGGCTTGAGGAACCATATGGGATGGAAGGGATCAAACCCAGGTGGGGGTGGCTGCATGCAAGGCAAGTTCCTTACCCAGTGCACTATCACTGGCTTAATAACGTAAATTTCTGAAGTATCATAAAGTTATGAATAGGTAATGAATAATAAAGAGTTCATTAATTCAAGTGCTTCTTTGTGTCTGGCCAAGGTTTCTTACACAAGAACCTCAGAGTTAGAACTAAATTGTCCAATGTGGTACCACCACCAGTTACATATATCCATTGAACACTTGATATGTCACTAGTCCAAACTGAAATGGATTCAAAATGGAAAATATCCTCAGGATTTCAAAGACTTAATAGAAGAAAATTTAATTAATATCTCTCAAAGTCTTATAAGGTATTTTTGTACTTAATGTTTTAAGTGATTTTGAATTGTTTGAGTTGAATAAATTATTTTGATTAATTTTGGTACATTTGTTTAATGTAGCTTTAAGAAAATTTAAACTTATATCAATGGTTTGCATTATATTTTATTGAAAAGTAATATGTGGTTTATGAAAAGAAGCAGGTCTATAAAGAAAGCAGTAGTTTCATTGTGATTTTTTAAATTAGAATCAGTATAAAATACTAATTTTTATGATTACACTTTTTGTTTACTCCTTACAATATTTAGAATTCTTGTATTTAAGTGTACAGACTGTTCTTAGTAGCTCTTAATATATATATTGTTTCTATGGAAAGTTTTATTCCCTTTATTATATACCTTTTTGTTAATAAATGGTTTGTTTCCTAGATGTTTACTGAACTGCAGCAGATGAGGCAACAGTTACCAGACATGGAATTTGGCCGAAGAATGGCTGTAGAACGTGAATTAGAGAAGGTGGAAGCAGTAAGATTAATTAATATAGTTTTTGATGAAACTGGACACTTCGTGTTATATGGAACAATGCTGGGCATTAAAGTTATAAATGTGGAAACAAACCGGTAAGCTTTAATATGATGTTTGCTTTTTTAAAAATGTACTTATGGGGGACTATTTCCTCCTTTTGAGAAACAATGAGAGTTTTGTTTGTTCCAAGACAAGTGGAATGGTCCCAAATGTCTAAACTTAACCAAATGTTTTGACTGGATTTTTCTGTGGTCTTTAGTTGTTTATAATCTTATGTAAAAAGTTTCCACTCATGTTTGTAAAAGAAATAGAAAGAAGATATGCATAGTTTCAAGTTTTTTTTAACGAGTTTCAGTCTGTCTTTTGCTTATTGATTTAAATTAGACTGGTTCAAGTTAAATGTTGCCAAATATTTTAACCACAGAATTCAGCATTACATCCTGCTAGACATAAAATCAGAAGTTAAAATGCATGAAACCACAATAAGCCTTTTGTGCAAACAGTACTTTTGGTCTTAGAACAAAATAGCTACAATCAGATACTATCACTGAATGAAAATGAAAAAAAACCTCAGTATATTTTAGGAAAAAAAAATAGTGTGCTGTTAAAGAAACAAAAAATCTTGTGCTATACATAATTCCCAAAGATAAATTTATATTGTAGTTTTTATAAAAATAAAATCTAAAGGATTACAAAAGGTTCAGGTTATAGGTAAAAATTATATGACTGACTGATTGTATTTTTTAACCTTCAAATTATAGCTCCTTACCAATTTAAGATATTATGAGGGAGAGGATAGAGTCACACTGAAAATTTTCATTATTCCCAACAAAGGTAAAGAAAGAGGATTCTGTAGTGTCATTATGATTTAATTCTGATAATTTTGTCGTATAAAACTTTTTAGGTGTGTGCGGATTTTAGGCAAACAGGAAAATATTAGAGTGATGCAGTTGGCTTTGTTCCAGGGAATAGCCAAAAAACATCGTGCTGCAACTACTATAGAAATGAAAGCTTCTGAAAATCCCGTGCTTCAGAATATTCAGCCTGATCCAACAATAGTCTGTACATCTTTCAAAAAGAATAGATTTTATATGGTATGTAGAAGTACTGGGAAGTTGACTTACAGTTTCAGTTTGGTTAGGAATTTCATTTTCTTAGCTTATGCTTACAACTGAAGAAAATGTTGGCAATAAAAGCATGCTTTTTATACAACCAGAATACCATCTAACTACATTACTATTGTAGAATTTTAAGAGAACATGATTTTAAATATGTACTGTTTGCCATCCTGTATTAGAATTATTTTTCAATTTGGTTTTTACAAAACTGTTTGTCATGATGATAGGAAGTAAATAGTTATAGTCATAATTGTATCCAAAATAGCTTTTCTGTGGAGTCTATTTATTTTTCTTCATTTTGTTTTGGGGCCACAGCCAGTGCTCAGGAGTTATTCCTGTCTCTGCTTAGAGATCACTCCTGGTCATTCTAGTATCCCTCCTGGCAGTGCTGAGGGGACCAACTAGAATGCCGGGAATTAAACCTAGGTAGGGTACGTGCAAAGCAACTCACCATACTATATTTCTATTCCCCAGTTTTCCTATTTTCTAAATTATTTTAAGGTTTTAGTTTTTAGCTTTATTATTATTATTATTATTAATTTTTTTTTTTTTGCTTTTTTTGGCCACACCCTGTGATGCTCAGGGGTTACTCCTGGCCTTGCGCTCAAAAATCGCTCTTGGCTGGGGGTACCATATGGGATGCTGGAGATCAAACCACGGTCCTTACTGGATTGGCTATGTGCAAGGCAAACGCCTCACGGCTGTATAATCGCTCCAGCCCCTTTATTAGCATAATTTTAAATATTACCTGAACTTGTATGATTTTCTTCTTTAAATATATATATTTTTACCTTTGAATCCAGTATATTAGAGTTAGGTTGAAATTATCTTTCTGAAGAAATTTTTTTCCTGAATTTTTACTTTAAAGAAATTTATTTTTACCTGATAATTAAGACTGGGCTCAAAAATCATTCTACTAAACTAATTAGTAAGTAGTTCCTTCCTAATTGTTAATCAAGTGGGGAAAAAATTCCCAAAATGGAAACCTTTCTCTGTCTTTCATACTGCCACCAGATATTTTTTGTTTTGTTTTTTTATTGTTGTTGTTGTTGTTGTTGTTTGAGCTATATACAGCTGTGCTCAAAGGTTATTCCTGGCTCTGCACTCCGAAATTACTCCCAATGAACTTGGGGGACAAATGGGTTGCCACTTATCAAAACTGGGTAGGCCATGTGCAAAGCAAGTATCTTATTGTTGTACGATCTGTCTGGCCCCACCAAATCATTTTGTTTTGTTTTTTTGTTTGTTTGTTTGGGGCTACACACATCATTAGTGCTCAGGGCTTATTTCTAGCTCTACGTTCAGGGATCACTTCCCCATAGTTGCTCTTGAGATCAAATATGGAGTTGGGGATTAAACCTATCTGTGTGCAAAGCCTTACCCACTATACTATCTCCCCAGCTCATCCTTCAGATCATTTTTGAGATCCAAAAGGCCTTCTTTTTCTACATAAAATTCTTAGATTTCTCAACTACTTTCTTTATTAAATGCCTTTATTTTATTTTTGTTTTGGGGGCCATGCATAGCAGTGCTCAGGGGTTATTCCTGGCTCTGCACTCATAAATCACTCCTCGCAGGCTCAGGGGACCAGATAGAATGCTGGGGATCAAATTCAGGTCTGTCCCAGTTGCTTGCATACAAGACAAATGTCCTGCTGCTGTGCTATTACTCTGGCTCCCAAGTGTTTTTATTTTTATGTGCTACATTTTTAATTTAGTTTGTTTGATAGACTGAACTTAGTCCCCTTTGTAATATTGTGTTTTCTAGGTCTTTGCATAGGTTGTTCCTTTTACCTGCTGCACATTTCTTTCCCTCCCAATTCCTACTCACACTTCAGGCTTCAGTTCAGAAACTTTCTGTAGACAATTCTGAGTTACATATGCCTTCTTTTTTTTTTTTTTTTTTTTTTTTGGTTTTTGGGCCACACACGGTGGTGCTCAGGGGTCACTCCTGGCTGTCTTCACAGAAATAGCTCCTGGCAGGCACGGGCGACCATATGGGACACCGGGATTCGAACCAACCACTTTTGGTCCTGGATCGGCTGCTTGCAAGGCAAACGCCGCTGTGCTATCTCTCCGGGCCCTACATATGCCTTCTTAATATCTTATTATCCATCACACTTTCTAGAATGATTTGCTGGTTGGAGGAATTGGGTGCTTCAGACTTCAAACATTATTATCTGCTTGAAATTAAATCTAGAAAGGGCAATATGTTCACTGTTAAGCTCCAGTGTTTTATTATTTTATCTGTAGCCACACCCAGTGGAGCTCACAGACTATAGTCCCAGCAGTGCTCAGAGGACCATGTAGTACAAGGAATCCAATCTGGGCTTTCTACATGCAAAGCATGCACTCAGCCCATTGAGCTATCTCTCCCACTCAAGAAATCCAGAATTTTTTTTTGTTTTTATTGTTTTTGGGCCACACCCATTGATGCTCAGGGGTTACTCCTGGCTATGTGCTCAGAAGTCGCTCCTGACTGGGGTGAGGGGAAAGGGATATGACCATATGGGACGCAGGACATCAAACCCAGGTCCATCCTGGGTCAGCTGCATGCGAGGCAAACGCCCTACCGCTGTGCTATTGCTCTGGCCCTGGAGTCCAGAATTTTAACAACTGAAACATTTTTCTTAATTTTCCCCAGGATTCTAAATTTCTACCACTTCACTCAACATTTGCTTTCTTTTTCTCCTCTCAAGCTCCAGGTTGAAGGGGTGAGAGGCAAGCTATATCACTGATTCATATAACCTCATTCTACCCAACACTAGTTACTACCCATAGTAGTAACAGTTTTTAGGGTGTGTTTTTTTATTTTGTTTTGTTTTTAGTGTTTTGGCTATACTCATCTGTGCTCAAGATTTATTCCTAACTTTGTACTCAGGAATAACTCCTGCTAGAACCTGGGGGACTATATGTAGTGCCAGTGATCAAACCCAGTTTGACTGTTTGCAAGGCTAATTGCCCAACTTACTATACTTCCTCCCTAGCTCCAGTAATATAGCTTTTCACACATTTATAGTAACCCTATAAGTTCTCTAAGTCCTATTCACTAAGCATTTTATATTCCTTCATTTACTCATTGGATACCATTTTGTTATTCCCATTTATAAATGAGGAAATGGAATGAATTATTTCCTGAAGTTACACAACTAGTAAATGGTGGAGCTGAAACTCAAACACAGGTAGTCTAGTGAAAAGCAAATGATGGATAGAATGTGCTATAAGGCCAACATGGAGCACTCCCTCAGAAAGCCACTGCTTAATGTGCACACTAAAAAGATTTCCACCCCAAAGGAGAAAAAAATTATTATTTGCAGTCATAAACCTAAATAAATACAGGATAGTTTGAATCTTAAATATAAAAACAATTCAATTGCCATACACGTCCAATGATAGGAAGGGACTGAAGAATTTATTCATGTTGATTCTTACTGTCTTCAAATATCTTGTAAGCAGTGAAATTTCTAAATTTTAAGTATTACTTAATCCACTTATTATTTCCCTCATTAAGTTTACCAAAAGAGAGCCAGAAGATACAAAGAGTGCAGATTCTGATCGAGATGTTTTTAATGAGAAACCTTCCAAAGAAGAAGTCATGGCAGCAACTCAAGCTGAAGGACCTAAGCGAGTTTCAGACAGTGCCATTATCCATACCAGCATGGGAGACATTCACATCAAGCTTTTTCCTGTTGAGTATGTACTGGTTTTATTGTCTAAAATAAAGAGCAAATATAAATGTGTACATTAGAAGAAACTGGAGTTTAAGATTTTTGTTACTTCGTAAGGAATATTAAGAAATTGAAATGTTTTAGTTCAGAAAAATTGGTTTAGACTGGGGCCGGAGAGATAGTATGGAGGTAAGGCGTTTGCCTTGCATGCAGGTCAATGGTTCGAATCCCGGCATCCCATATGGTCCCCCAAGCCTGCCAGGATCGACTTCTGAGCATGGAGCCAGGAGTAACCCCTGAGCGCTGCCAGGTGTGAACCAAAAACCAAAAACAAACAAACAAAAAAATTGGTTTTGATTTTTTTTTCCTGCCTTTTTTTCTTCAGAGATGGATTGGGGAACAGGCCTTTGGGCCAAGGATTGAGCCCAAGGTTTCATACATGTTTTACCACACATGCAAATAATAGCACATAATGGGAAATGAATACATTGATACTTACATTATTATTGAGAATTACATATTGTTTATAATAGTGCTAGAAATGAAAACTATAAAGAGGTTACAAATTTATTTGTAATCATGTATTTACCATTAATTATATATTCCAACTCTAGGTTGTTTTGTTTTTATTTTTCTTTTAATTTTGGGTCACCTGATAGTGCTCAGGGACTACTTTGATAATTACTGGCAGTTGTTAGAGAACCAAGCAGTTCTGGAGATTGAACTGAGGCCGCCTCAGTTCATGCTGGAGCTATTTCCAAGGTCCTCAAGTATGAATTTTGTTGCTTACTTTTTAAAAATTTTTGTATCTTTTTTTTCTCTTTTTATCCACTCCCCCCTTCTTTCTTCTGAAAGCAAATCCTTAAAGATTATTTTTCTTTCTTGACATGTGCTAGGTATTTACAACCTCTTTAGTCTTATGCTTTTTTGTTTTGTTTGTTAGTTTTTGTCTGGTGTACCACTTGGTGGTATTCAGTTCTTATTCCTGGTTGTGTACTCAGGGATCACTCCTGGTGTATTCAAGAGACCATATGTGGTTCAGGTGATTGAGCCTGGGTCAGGTGTATGCTATATCTCTATGCTGTCACTGTGGCTGCAAAGACATCTTTATCTTTCATGCTTGGGGGACAATATGGAATGTCAGGGATCAAACCTCGGTTGGCCACATTGCAGTGCAAATGCCCTACCTGCTGTACTATCCCTTGGGCCCCAAAAGTGACATCTTTTATATTTTAAAAATAAATAGTGCCAGATCAATAGTACAGGACACTTATTTTGCACATTGCCAACACAGTAACCATCCTTGGTATCACATATATTGTTCAAGGAGCAAACCTTGAACAACAGTTGTGTTTGGCCTATAAACAAGAATACACATATAATGGATATAAGTGTTATATGTACTGGTACTAAACAAACTAAGCAGTTTTAGATTCTTAGGCTATGATTTTAAGTGCTCAGAATTTATTCACTTGTTTTATGTTTTGTGTAAGATGCTCTTGATTCTATTTCTAGAGCTTTTATATGATAATGTACCATATTAAAGTCATCTTGTGAGATTAGTGATATTATTTAGAAAGTTTTATAGTGGGGCCAGGGCAATGGCTCATAGTGCTGGAGAATATGCTTTGCAGGAAAAATGTCTGGATATAGTCCCCAGCCTTTCCACAAGGGACATGTGAGCACCCACCCTACCAGGAGTAGCCTCTGAATACCTGCACCTATAGCTACCTGCCAAAACAAGCTTCAAACTACAAATGTGTGATTGTCATTTAAAGTTTATTAAATTTAAGAGGTATCAAACCTTTGAATAGTTTCTTAGTTAAGATCTCCAGGGCTTTCCCGGGCCACATGCCTGGGCAAGCTGGTGAGTTGGGTCCCTTGGTGGAGCTTGAAGGTACCCTAGGCCTTCCCCCATTATCCATTCAGCTCCTTAGGGAGGGGTCTGGGTGGGGCTCTGAACTTCTGGCCTCCCAGCTTCTTGAAGGATCTCTTCTTCTTGAGCCGGGAGGCTAGCAGGAGGAGGTCTGGCAGGCCCCCGCCATGCCAGAGGTCTGCTTGACCAGGCCTAGCGGGGGTGCGGGACTTGGGTAACCCCAGCACCCCTCTACCACCTTGCTCCAGAATCTCCAGGGCTTTCCCGGGCCACATGCCTGGGCAAGCTGGTGAGTTGGGTCCCTTGGTGGAGCTTGAAGGTACCCTAGGCCTTCCCCCATTATCCATTCAGCTCCTTAGGGAGGGTCTGGGTGGAGCTCTGAACTTCTGGCCTCCCAGCTTCTTGAAGTCACTGGTAATCCCTGTCCAGTCTATATTTTCAGAATCGCGCAGGGGCTATCGCCCCCGCGCGCCACAAGCAAACATTAATAGTACTCACACAAGAAACATTAATAGTACTCACACAAGAAACATTAATAGTACTCACACAAGAAACATTAATAGTACTCACACAAGAAACATTAATAGTACTCACACAAGAAACATTAATAGTACTCACACAAGAAACATTAATAGTACTCACACAAGAAACATTAAAAGTACTCACTATCATTGAATTATGCTTTTATGTATGCAGAATGTCCATTTTGTACTCTGCCCTTTTCCATACCCCTTCATAAGTTCATATTTCTCTTTAACTTCTTTAATTCCTATCATCATTACTCCTCATTTACCCTTTCTAACTTAACTAGTGTAGAGTCCTAAGTCACAGACCAAAGTGGTGCCCTGGAGTTAACACCCACCCAACTATTTTAAAAGGCATAAAAAAGACACTTATATATTTTCAACATTTTATGGGTGTTTTCTTTGATGTCTATAAACTTTTGCTGAATATTTTCTTATACAGTGACGATTTTCCCCCCCACCCCCCATGTTTTTTATCTTCTCTTTGTGAACTGCTCAATATGGAATTTGGTGTGAAAGAATCCCTCAATTTAATACTTACGTTTGAACCAAGTCATGGGTCTTGTTGGAAATATTCTTACGCCCCCATATATCTGATAGCACCACGTGGCTTTATTTCTTGTTTGCTTAGGCACACTAAAATGGGAAAATACTATACATACCAATAGGTTCTTATCTAATAGAGACGAGAACACACAAATCTTGTAGTGCAATGAGACCTTACACCCTGAACACTGACATAAAGACCAGGCACAGGCCTCAGAAGAATGGGCATTCTCCATTCACCCCTTGATCTACAGAAGACATTTACAAAACATCCAAAGTTGTATATAACATCACCTGGTGGCATTCCTGTACCAGGGAAAACCCTACAGCTGCTCTGACATCTATCTACTCAAAAGAAACACCCCTTAACACTGAGAAGACAACAAGAACAATGACCTGCTTACTGGACAGGGCTTGCTGTATTGCCCCTTAATTGTGAGGTTTATCTATAACATCACCTGGAAGCAATCCTCTACCACGGAAGACCCTACCACTGCTCAGACATCGTCCTGCTCAAAAGAGACTTCCCTTAACACTGAGAAGACTTAATAACAACAACCTGCTTACAGGAAAGGGCTTCCTGCATTGCCCTTTCATGGTGAGGTGAAACGAGAAGACACTCCACATCATGACTTCAATGTAGGACATGCAGATTCCAGAATCTTTAATACAGAAACATGATACCAACAACAGAGACTGTGTGAAAAGTGTGTTGGCACTACGGACAATGTCTTGGATCGGACGATAATTTGCCTGAGGCCTAGAGCTGGTCTTATGCCAGGAAACTTCAGGGGTAGGATCTCTTTGTATTTAGGCGAAGGTTATTTCTTTCCATGCCTCTCATATTTTGGTGGGCCTATGCAAACAACAATTGCCACTCTAAGAATGTTTTTACTGTGCTCCTTTGACTCTAATCCTTAAAACGCTCCCACTTAAAATTTGAGGTTAACAAGCTAATATTCATGTACATGGAAATGTAAAAAATACTATGCCTCTAATGTTAAAGGAGTTACATAAGTTTGATGGCTTTAGATTGCCTTGTGTGCTGTTAAGAAATATAATGTGCTACAATCTGGGGACTCGAGGGACAAAATAATCGCACATGGATTCTGTTTTATTTTATCTTAACATTCTTTGGCTGAAAGTTCAAAGTTAAGATATCAGCAAGGGGACTTCTTCTGAGAATTATGTTATGGGTGATTGTCCTTCCACTGTAACTTTACCTTGTCCTCTTTCTTTGCATCTTTTGTTCTTTTGTTCTTATAATTCAAAATAAAAAAAAAAAAAAAAAGAATATGACTTTAAAAAAAAGAATTGGGCCAGAGCAGTGGCACAAGCAGTAAGGCATCTACCTTGCCCCGCTAGCCTAGGTCAGACCGAGGTTCGATCCCTCAGCGTCCCATATGGTCCCTCAAGCCAGGAGCGATTTCTGAGTGCATAGCAAGGAGTAACCCCTGAGCGTCACCGGGTGTGGCCAAAAACCAAAAAAAAAAAAAAAAAAAGAATGTGACTTTACCATAATATTGCTTCATAAGAAAACTACTGTTTTCAGATACTTAGCCCAGTAGTATAAACTATAATTTTAAGGTACTATGGTTATATTTTTAATATGCTAAATGACCTTGAAATAAAAATAAAACTTCCAAATAGCATTAACTCATTGACACAGGCACAGTAGTTTATGTTAATCAACCATATTCAAGTGTGACCCATCTGTGGTTTGTGCTGTGTCAAAGTGTTAAGCCACAAGAATATGTCTTTATTCACATACACTACCAAGTCTTGCTTGTCCTGAGATTAGGTTATGAAAACAAGATAATCCTTTCATTAACACATTGAATACACGATTGAGAAATTGAATTCAAAATAAAACTCTTAAGCTCTTCTGAGTAAATCCCATTTTTTTATTTCCTACTAGGTGCCCTAAGACAGTGGAAAACTTTTGTGTTCACAGCAGAAATGGTTATTATAACGGGCATACATTTCATCGAATAATTAAGGTAAGACTATTTTTTTGCAATTAATGTGCTTCTTCATAACAAGAGATTTAAACATAAGGAATCTTATTCTCTCACTTATCAGTTTATTAGAAAGGAATAGGAAAAATGGACTACTTGAAGCTAAAAGAAGAATGGATGATTATGAATATCAGATCTAGAATCAAAGACAGAAATAGTAGCGAAACACTGCAGCATTATTTTGTCAGCAGCTAACATAAGGGTAAAATGAGTAAAGGGTCCTACTGAGGTGAAACCAACAGCCAACGTAATCTTGTGACTAGTTTGAGAGATATTTTAACAGAAGAATGATGCTGCCACTTAAGTCTGATGCTGCCATTTAAATCTGAGAACTACCTGAAGCACAGGAATGGCCCCAGGATTCTCTTGAGCAGCATTCTTTTTTATTTTCCCTTTCTTTTTTTGTGGGGAAAGGTGGTCACACACAGCAATGCTCCACGATTATTCCTGGCTCAGCTCATCAGAATCAAACCCTGGTCAGCTGCAGACCCTTACCCACAGTAGTTGCTTCAGCCCTCTGCTGAACAGCATTCTATCGGATAATTAAGCACATCGGTAAGGCATTTGCCTTGTACCTGGCCAACACAGGACATCTTATATAGTCCCCTGAGCCAGGAGCGACTGCTGAGTGCAGAGTGAGAAGTAACCCCTGAGTGCAGCCAGGTGTGACTCAAAAACAAAAACAAAACATCAAGTATTGTTTGAAGGAAAAGTAAATTATCAAGGTTCTCAGGGATTAGTGAAATGACATCAGGAAACTGAGTTTTTAAGGGAAAGGAGGAGACAATAGTGGGACAGTTGATTAAGATTTAAACTGTTGGGGCCGGAGAGATAGCATGGAGGTAAGGCTGCCTTGCATGCAGAAGGTTGGTGGTTCAAATCCCGGCATCCCATATGGTCCCCCGAACTTGCCAGGAGCGATTTCTGAGCATAGAGCCAGGAGTAAACCCTGAGTGCTGCCGGGTGTGATCCAAAAACCAAAAAAAAAAAAAAAGATTTAAACTTATACATGCAGATATGACTGATCTGTATTGTACACTTCCTAAACTTATTTTTTATCACCATTTAGTTTTAAATTGTTAGATACTACATGTCACTGAATAAATGAGAATATGAATTTATGTTTCAATCATTAAGATTGTAAAAATACATCATCCAAATTGAAGAAACATTAAGGATTTAATAACATCAACGTATACATTAATTTTGTGGATGTTGAGATTTTACTGAATACCAAGCACTCCTGACAGACATAAAACTCCTTATGTATATAGGAAGAACAGTGTAAGATGCTTTTCATTTATTTAATGAATATGCTTTTATTTTCTTTTAAGGGTTTCATGATTCAGACAGGAGATCCAACAGGTACCGGTATGGGAGGAGAAAGCATATGGGGAGGAGAATTTGAAGATGAATTTCATTCAACATTACGACATGACAGACCATATACACTGAGTATGGCCAACGCTGGATCAAATACTAATGGATCTCAGTTTTTTATCACCGTAGTACCAACAGTAAGTAAAGCATCTCTGTATTGCTGGGAGGATAAGCCAGAGATATTTGTGTTTCTGATCTAAGTGAAAAAATCAATACAAATTAAAGAAAAAATATATAAAGATCACCTACAAATTAGATTTTACTTGGTAAAACAATAATTCTATAATCTAGACACTTGTTTAAAATCAACCGTACCAAGAACAATATTTTTTTACTGCTATCCTATTTCTTCATCTTTTGAACGATGGGAATTTTTTTGGTTTTGGGGCCACACCTGGCAGTGCTCAGTTGTTATTCCTGGCACTGTACTCAGAAGTTATTCCTGGCAGACTCAGGAACCTTTTGGGATATCAGGGATCATGTCATTTCAGCTATGTTCAAGGCAAATGCCCTATTTGCTGTGCTATTGCTCCAGCCCCCAGACTGCCTCTTAATTTTGAAGTAAGGTTCCCTCAAAGATACTAGTTTTAGCCATAATTTGTTTGTTTGTTTTGGGGTCACACCCATCTGCACTCAGGGGTTACTCCTGGCTCTGTGCTCAGAAATTGCTCCTGGCAGGTTCTGGGGACCATATAGGATGCCGGAATTCGAACCAATGTCCTTCTGCATGCAAGGCAAATGCCCTACCTCCATGCTATCTCTCTGGCCCCTGTTTTAGCCATAATTTTTAAGTCATGTTAAGATATAAAACTTAAACAACTTCAGATCCCTTTGGTATGAAAGAATTAGATAAACATTATACTCATATTTAATATAAGTATAGACGTTACTGTACATCATTTTAGCTGAATAAAAAGTGAATTATACAGGCTGGGCAGATAGTATTGGGTCTTTAGTAGTTTATCATATATGTGGACCACCAGTTTTTCCTGCAGCTCTGCATTGCCCCGACACAAAGCCAAGAGTGGCCCCAGTACCTGTTTGTTGTAGCCTAGGCCCTATAAACAGTAGCTTGAATTCTTTTTAACTTGTTCACCCAGACAGGTGTAGTTTAAGAAACCCAGGTTTACTAAGGTTTTTCTATTTATCCTTAAAACAGCCTTGGCTCGATAATAAGCACACAGTATTTGGACGTGTAACAAAAGGAATGGAAGTTGTACAGAGGATCTCTAATGTCAAGGTCAATCCCAAAACAGACAAGCCGTATGAGGATGTCAGCATCATAAATATTACTGTCAAGTAAAATGTTTCATTGTGTAAATATAAATGCTTGTATTAAACATGGGATTATTTCACATTTGGAAGCTGTAAAACTTGAACATACAATTTCTAGAATATGTATTTTTAAAACTTATTAAAGGTCTTTTTTAAAACTCTGCCTTTGATTTTTCTTGCAACATTCTTACTCTAGAGACTAAACTTCAGTAAACAGTACTTATATAGAATTTCTCAGGAGACTCAAAGCCATAGTTCTTAGCTTTTTAAAAAGCCTGCCAGATAATTTTGTTTTATATCCTCCACAAAAAAGTACTAGGTTTTACTAGTACTGGCCATCTCAAAGATTTTTTTCCTTTATTTTCCTTGTATTTCATGCCAAATAGTTTTGTCTTTTGATCATTTTTAGTAATAAAACATAGGAAGTCAGAAGTATAAAATTCTTAAATAATGCAATATTCTTTTCAAATATAAGAATCTGAATTACAGAGCTTGGAAGAGAATTTATAGGGCTGACTGGTAAATGTGCTTTCAAGTGAGAGGGAGACTTAGGTTTCACTCTGGGACTACATGGTCTACCAAATACCAGTAGACCCTTGTGTGCCACCAAGCACCCCCAAGTTAAATTTTTAATTAAATGTTTGAGTATATAAATACCTGAATTCTTGGCTGTTTATTCAGGTCCATTGATTATTTCTCAATTTTTTTCTAATGTGGCTAATTATTTTTAACTTTTATTAAACATCATTTAAAACTCCACCTTTGATTACTCTTTTGTCTTGCAATTATCTTATTGCAAGTAATAACTACCTAACTGTTGGAAGCTACCACTTCCAACTTATATAATCAGGAATCTAACATACAGATACTGAATTCTGTTACACACAAGATTAATACAATGTCAGTTATATTTCAACTTTTATAAAACTTAGGAGTAAAATATTCAAAAGAATTGTTTGAGAAATTCACTTCTTTATATTTTAAACTTTTTGTTTTGGGACCACACCTTGTGATGCTCAGGGGTCAGTCTTGGCTTTACACTGAGGAATCACTCCTGGCAGTGTTAAGGGATGCCAGGGATTGAATCCAGGTTGGCTGCAAGCAAGGAAGTGCCCTACCCTGTACTATTTCTGTTCCCCTCTTTTTTTACTTTATTGATCAGCATTGTTTAATTTTTCAATATAAATTCTTGTTAGGTAGGAGAATATGCCAGTACTATTTTAAGATTGCATCCTCTTTAAAAAGCAGAACTTAAGGAGCTAGAACAAGAGCACAGAGAGTAAGATAAATTTTATGTAGTTGAACTGGTTCTATCACTGGTATCTCATATGGTCCTGAGCACTACCACAAGTAATTCCTTAGTGCACAGCCAGGAGTAAGTGCTGTGCACTGCAAAGTACAGCCCCCATCACCACAGTAAAGAACTTCCAGTTGGACATAAAATAATTTTATGAAGCATTTCCCTGTCTAGTCTTTAGAATTATGTAGCAATTTATACATTGCTAAAATCCTAAACCTGTATTTTTGGTAATACTGCCACCAAGTGGCAGTGATGACATATTTTCTCTTTCCCCATTAAAATTATCTTGAAATCATGCTAGTTTTCATTCTCATAAATTTAATATATTGGAAGACTAGACTTAAAAACACCTTACAAGAAGTGAAAGGACACCTTCTCAGCCCCACATCTCTTGCATCAGCAAGAAGCTGCAGCTACCACTCCTGCTGACTTATCCTATGTAGCCCTTTTTTTCCCACCCACCTTCAATGTGGACTGTTACTTGCAGCTCCAGAGGGACACCGCAGCTCAAGGACACTACCTGATCCCTTACTGCTGCAAACCATTTCTCAGACTCAATAAGACCATGGTGTGGGATGAAAATGTAACCTGGATCTTATTCCTCCCCAAGACTATTCAAAAGACTTAATGGGGATTATCTCTATTTTCTTTGTATGTTTATTTCCTTAATAGTAGTTATAACTCTTGGTGTGTTTATTTCCAAATGTAGAAGTAGCCTCCTCCACCCGGCCCCCTTATTTTTCTTGTTTTGGTTCTGCTTAGCAAGAAATTCTAGTAGAAAAGTCTTGCTTGGGATAAAAGCTCAGGTTATGTAAAAGAGATCATCCTAACTGTCCTGACTTATTTTACTTAACATTATATCCTCCGTTTCCAACCAGGTTGCAGTGAATTGCATTTCATTACTTGTTGCAGCTGCATTTTCCACTGTGCATATATACTGCTTCCTCAAAATCTGCTCAGCTGTCACTGGACACCTAAGTGTTTTGTTGAGCCGGAGAGATAGCATGGAGGTAGGATGCATGTAGGACAGTGCTTCGAATCTCCGCATCCCATATGATGCCCCGAGCCTGCCAGGAGTGATTTCTGAGAGAAGAACCAAGAATAGTAACCTGAGTGCCGCCGGGTGTGACCCAAAACCAAAAAAAAGTTTTGTTCTTAAATTTGACTTTTTTTTTTGGTTTTTGGGCCACACCCGGCGGCACTTGGGTTATTCCTGGCTGTCTGCTCAGAAATAGCTCCTGGCAGGCACAGGGGACCATATGGGACACCGGGATTCAAACCAACCACCTTTGGTGCTGGATCGACTGCTTGCAAGGCAAACGCCGCTGTGCTATCTTCCCGGGCCCAGCAAGGTAGTTTTAATTGAACAAAAACTGATTTAGAAAAATGTGTTCAAGAGAGAACAAAGGTTTATTCAGAAAGGAAATAAAAGAAACAGGGAAGTAAGCAAGATACTGGTTCATAGGGAACACAGGGAAGAACAACCCAAACTAAAACAATCATAGATCATAATAAGTGAAAGAATACAACCACAAATAGTATTAAAAACCTAAGAAAAACATTTTATTTTATTGGGGTTTCTTTTGGGTCATGCCTGGCTCTGCACTCAGAAATTACTCTTCGCAGGTTCAGGGGACCATATGGGATGCCAGAAACTCAGGTCAGTCACATCCAAGGCAAAAACGCCCTACCACTGTGCTATCACTCCAGCCCCAAAATATTTCTTTATTAAAAAAAACACAAGCACTATAATTATAATCATTACAATTAGAGCTAAGCAATAGTTTAATTTCTCAATTGTGTTCAGTAATATGCTATGGAATTATAAAGTTTACCAAAATTGATGAAATAAACAATTTACTAGGAAAGAAAGTTTACCTGTTAGTGTTAAACCTCGCGCCGCCCCCAATACCTAGTAGAGAAAACCTTTCAAGGGTTCACAGGCAAATGCAACACCTTTTTTTATTTTTCACAGTTACGGTAGTCAAATACTAAATAACTTAATTTAGAAGTATTAATATACACACGAACTATACTTGTAACAGCATAACCTTTTACTTGAAAGGGATTAAATATGTATTATTTACACATTATCCATAACATTGATGGACTTAGAAAATTATTTCCTAAAACTTGTTTTAAATAAAAATAAATTTGAAGGAACTGAAACAAAACCTAAAAGTCACATCATGTCATAAGACATCAATTTCCTCATAGCAGTTCCAACTAACAAGATTTAGGACACAAGTTCCTCCAAATTAAAGAGCATTAAAAAAAAAGATTCTAGCTATGTTTAAATATAATGACTCATACTGTCATAGTGAGTATCCTTACAAAAATTAAACACAGAGTTGTAGAGAGCTCAAAGGGCTTAGTGCATGCTTTGCATATGGGAGGGGAGACCAGGGTTCAGTCCCAACACTGCATAGTCCCTGACCACTGGCAGTAGGGACCCCAGAGTGTGGGTGTGCCAGATGTGAACCCAAACAACCACTTACATATGAAAAATGGAACACAGTAAATAGCACATTCTTAAATTCCTAAAACACTGTATAATAAACATGACATGAACTTTTGTTTCTTCTTTCCTTAGACACACTCTTTTTAACTTTTCAAGAAGATATCTTGAATACATTTATCTGTTTATTTGCTTTTGGGCCACACTTGCGGATGAATGTGAGGGCTTACTCCTGGCTCTGTCTTCAGGAATAACTTCTGGAAGACTGCAGGGACCATATGGGATGTGGGATAATTAAAACTGGAAAGCAAACATCCCACCCACTGTAGTATTACTATGGCCTCTTGATACATTTATCAAAAAAATATACTAATTTTGAGACTGATATAAGTGATATAACACATTATTTAAGTGACTTCTCTTAGTAGTTTTCTTAGATCTGTACTTTTATATAAAGCCAATCCTGGTTCTATGTGTACTTTAGCACATACTTTTCTTATATTCATTCCCACTAAAGATGTAACAATTTTAAAAATTATTATCTTTAAATATATTGAAAAGTAGAAGGACCACTTTTGGGAAAATATATAACAAGATTCTACCATCGAAATGGGTCTTTTAGAAGTTAAGGTAAAACTAGAATATAACTTGACTTTCACAGTTTTATTATTAATTGTTCTTCAGTTTTTTTACTAATCTGACAATCAAAACTACTTAAATAACATTTCATTCTGACACACTGGGTTTGTTTACAAAATGTTTTAGAGAGAAAATCTTAATAAAACACTATAAAAATATTAAGTTATCTTTAGCTTATTATCTTACCCATAAAGGTACTGTTACACTCAACATAAAAGTAAAATAATCTTGTTACTCAAAGATGAAGTTTGGATTCATGAAGTCACGATTTTTGCAACTATTCAAATACTGCTGAAGTTCAGTGAAAAGGCAAGTGAGAGCACTAGCTCTACCTGCTAACACAGGAATTCCATTAGGCACTCAATTGGCTGTTCCTTCATTCTCAGAATTAGCCTTCACTTATCAGTTCTCTGTGACTACTTTTCCAATCTATGAGTCACATAAAATTTAAATTTAAGTAATAAATGCATATTTTGAAAAAAGCATATTCAGGCACTCCCTGAATTTAACTCAAGATACTTAAAATTTCGCTACCAAATCATTTTTTTAAAACCACATTCATTGTACTAAACTTCCAGTCCAAAATGCCTTTCGTACATCCTCAACTATTTTTGAGATGCAAACTTCCTTACAGCATGTGTGCAAAATAATTCTTAACCATAGATTTAAACAAGTGCTGCACTTAAAATCAAGCCACATCCAACACTCCTGCAGCCACAAGGTGCCGGGAGAGCCAGTCCAGTCCTTCATATAGTCCTGTACCACTTCGAGCATCACAGCCCTGAATATACCAGCTACGGCCACAGCACAGTTTATGGAGACTAAGGAGTTCAGTGATTTCTTCTACTGACAGAGCTCCAGCAACATCCTGAAACATAAATTAGATTTACAAATCAGATTATATTTTATTGTCCACAAAAACGACCATTATAATTATTACTATGCCATAACAGAAGCCTAAAATTAAAACCTAGACTCATTTTTAAATCATTATTTTCAGATTAATAGAATTTTTTAATGGAGTCTTATTGAAAAAAATTTGTAACAGTTTGTAAGAAAGCACATAAGCAAAGCAATAAAATCTACACAACCTGAATGTAAGATACTGCATCGATAAAATATAAAAAGAAAAATAAGCCAGCGGCCAGTTTTAGGACAGCAGGTAGGGAACTTGTCTTGCACATGACCAACTTAGGCTCAATTCCCAGCATTCCATATGGTTCTCTGAGCACAACTAGGAGTCATTCCTGAGTACAGAGCCAGGAATAATGACTGAGCATTATCTGGTATGGCCCAGAAAGCAAAAAAAAAGGAAACGAAAAAGAAGCATAAGAAATAACATATCTACAGAATATTTGTAATATTTCCTTCACTCCTTCTAAACATCCTTACTTCTCAGAATCAACCACAAGTAACAACAATTAGTTGTTTTCTAGAACATTTCTAGAAATTTGCATGTTGTCACATGCAAATTGTCACATACAAATATAAGAAACACAGTCCTTAGTGTATTTTTAACATACATTGAAGATAGCATTTCCAGAAGATTTTTCACATTATTTTTAATATTTTATATTTAAATATTTGAGTTGCATTTCACTGTGTGGGGTAATGCTTATTTATTTATGGGTTTGGAGGACACTTGCAGAGGTACTCAAAGGTGTCATGTTGCATCTTCCAGGGCCAAAAAGGCAAGAGCCTTCTTCACTCTACTATAGCTCCAGTCTCTATAAGAATTATTTCTTTTGGGGCCGGGCGGTGGCGCTACAGGTAAGGTGCCTGCCTTGCCTGAGCTAGCCTTGGACAGACCGCGGTTCGATCCCCCCGGTGTCCCATATGGTCCCCCAAGCCAGGAGCAACTTCTGAGCGCATAGCCAGGAGTAACCCCTGAGCGTTACTGGGTGTGGCCCCCCCCCAAAAAAAAAGAATTATTTCTTTTTTTGTTTTTGGGCCACACCCAATGGTGCTCCAGAATCACTGCCCAGAAATCACTAACGAGCGTTACTGGGTGTGCCCCCCCCAAAAAAAAAGAATTATTTCTTTTTTTTGTTTTTGGGCCACACCCAATGGTGCTCCAGGATCACTGCCCAGAAATCACTAACGAGACCATATGGGATATCAAGGATGGAACCTGAGTTGGCCAGGTGCAAGTCAAATGCCCTACTTTGTGTGCTATTGCTCCGCGCCTCTACTCCCAAAAGTGTTTTTTCTTTTTGGGGGTTTATTTTTTGCTGACACCCAGCTGTGCTCTAGGCTTACTCCTGCCTCTGCACTCAGGAATCACTCCTAGAAGTCTTGAGGAACCAGATGGGGTTCCAGGGATTGAACCCAGGACAGCAGCATGCAAAGCAAACACCCTACTCACCGTACTACCACTATAGCCCTGTAGCAATTATTTCTAAACCAATCCAACAGTTCTAACAGATTGAGGTGTGTACTTATTATAAATAACATCTATATACACAATCATACTTTTTCCTCAATATGCTTGTAAAATTATGTGTAGGCTAAACTTGGAATATTTGCCTAGAAGATAATAGTAATAACAGAACTATAGAGTAAGAAAGTGTATGCAAATAAAACTTTGATATGTACCGCCAAATTGCCTTTGAGGATAGTATCTATATACACATGGAACCTGAGGATTAACATTTCTTTTTCTTTTTTTTTGTTTTTTGGGTCACAACCAACTCGCTTAGGGGTTACTCCTGGCTCTACGCTCAGAAATCACCCTTGGCAGGCATGGGGGACCAATGGGATGCTGGGATTCGAACCACCGTTCTTCCGCATGCAAGGCAAACGCCTCACCTCCATGCTATCTCTCCAGCCCCAGGATAAACATTTCTAAAGTCTCTAATAGTATAATAGAAAACAGTATTTCACTTCGTCATTTGCATGTCCATAATCAAAATGTATAAGCTTTAAGCCTGCCTTTTGGGGAGTTGTAAAGATAGTACAACAGATAGAGATTTGTCCAATGTCCAGCATTCGATATGGTTCCTGTGCCCCACAAAAATAGCCCCTATGAGTGAATAATTTTCAAAAAATAGCCCCTACGTATCACCAGGTGTGGCTCAAAAAACAAAAAAAATTAAAAAAAAATTACATGTGTTGGACCAGGAAGGTGGCGCTAGAGGTAAGGTGTCTGCTTTGCAAGCGCTAGCATAGGACGGACCACAGTTCGATCCCCCATGTCCCATATGGTCCCCCAAGCCAGGGGCGATTTCTGAGCGCATAGCCAGGAGTAACCCCTGAGCGTCAAACGGGTGTGGCCCAAAAACAAAAAAAAAAGACCAAAAAACAAAAAAATCACATATGTATTATGTATGTATAATGATACTCTGATATATATATCAGAAAATTTATAAATATTACTAAATTATTTTGGGGGGATTATCTGGTTCACAGCCAGTGAGCCTCTGGGGTAACTCCTGTCATTACAGACTGAAATTATTCCTGGCAGTGGTCAGGGAAGTATATAGGATGTTGGGAATTGAACCTGGGTAGTCTGTGTACAAGGCAAGAGCTCTAACTACTGTTTTATCCCTCTAGTCTCATTAATTCTCTTTTTAAATCTTTCCTGCAATATTATGACACAGAATGCAAAACCTATTAAGTATTCTGAAAAACAAATACATACCTGTTTATTGGCAAAAATCAGGAGCAAAGCATCGCGAAGTTCTTTTTCTGTTAACAATTTTGCAAGTTCACTGTGTGCTTCACCAACTCTGTCTCTATGACTGCTATCAACAACAAATATGACAGCTACCAAAAATAAGACGAAAAGACTATTAGTTACTTGTTAAGTTTCAATAAATAGATAAAATATTTCAATGTTCTCATTATTATCATTTGGTTAGTTTCGTTATAGTCTGTTTTCCCCCATTTTTGTTTTTAAAGCATAGCTAATAGTGTTCAGGGACTACTCCCAGTCATGCTTGAGTAATCAATCATACAATGCCAGAAATCAAGCTCAGGGCTTCTCATCTGCAGAGCAAGTTCTCTATTACTGAACCATCACCAGTCAACCATCACTATTTTCACATAAAGGCTACCTATTGTGACTAAAGTTTATGGTGTGGTCTCAAATAATTCACATCCCCATTTTTTTGGTGGGGTGAGGGAGGCAGGTACAACCCAGCAATACTCCAGATTATTGGCTCTGCACTCAGGAATTACTGCTAGCTGGCTTGGATTGCCTGGTTTGGCAGTATGCAAGACAAAAGTCCTACTGCTGTACTGTATCACTCCAGCACCTCACATCCCTTTTTAAAAAGTTTTCATTTTACAGCTATAAGAGTTACAATCCTTAATCTACCAAACACAAATTGTTTTGTATTATTCAATGTTTCTCTCTTAATTAGAATGTAATTTTCATTATCTTATTTACTATACTACTTTTTTTTTTTGGGGGGGGGTCACATCCGGCAGCACTCAAGGGTTACTCCTGGCTCTATGCTCAGAAATCGCTCCTGGTAGGCTCGGGGATCATATGGAATGCCGGGATTTGAACCACCGACCTTCTGCATGCAAGGCAAATACCTTACCTCCATGCTATCTCTCCGGCCCCTATACTACTTTCTTTATAAAAAGATAATACCTAAAATATAAGTAAGTCACTTATCTTTATTTCTCCCAAGTACTTATTCTAGATTCTCAGGAATATTGTACTGAAAATAGATTGTATTTTCCATATAGACTGGACTATAAACACACAGTAGAAACTTCCTATTGAATTGATTCCCTTTTCGAAATCTTCCTAAATATTTATATATTCCCAAACCCTCAACCATTCCTCATGTTCAAAGTTTTATCCACCCACCCCATAAATCAGACCCCTATTTTCAACATCAAAAGTCCTGAAGCAGGGGCCAGAGAGATAGCACAGCAGGTAGGGTGTTTGCCTTGCATGTGGCCAACCTGGGTTCGATCCTCAGCGTCCCACATAGTGTGCCCCAAGACTCCCCAAGGAGTTAATTTCTGAGCAGAGCCAGGAGTACATCCTATCTCAGCACACCCTGAATGCCATCACCCCCCACCCCCAAATTCTGAAGCAAAATAATTAAGTCTCTTATTCAGCTGAGAATGGTATAACATAAAGAACTAACATAAACTTATTAAATTCCATCCTGATTACCAGGTAAAAGTATAAAAGGAGGCCAGCTGTAAATATAAAATGGTAGCATATATATGAGATTAACAGTAGCCAAAAGAAAATTAATGAAGCTACTTTTGTAGACAGTAATTGAGAATGCTATTGAAGATATAAAACTACTGAGTAATT
This sequence comes from Suncus etruscus, assembly GCF_024139225.1. Classification (NCBI taxonomy): domain Eukaryota; kingdom Metazoa; phylum Chordata; class Mammalia; order Eulipotyphla; family Soricidae; genus Suncus; species Suncus etruscus. The sequence continues at coordinate 123,760,130 of NC_064849.1, forward strand.
CAGGTGTTTTCTTGTTTGATTCTTGTTTCAGTTTCGATCAATCTTGAATGATTACATGGCACTAAATATGTTATTATATATCTATATAGGTTCATATGACACAAGTTCTGTTTTACACAATATAGGCAGCATTCATATGTAATCACTATAAGTATACTTTAACTTTTAAGAGAAGTAAAAAAAATACTCTTAATGATTGCATCTAAGTATAATTTTATTCCTAATTATGGTATTGCATGAAATAAAATACACACATTTCATTCTTTCTATCTTCATTTTAATTCTGTGGAGGTGGCTAGCAATATCTAAAGGTATAGTCCAAATTTTATCAAAGCTTAAACAACTTGTTAAAACATCCTTAAAACTACTATCCTAGTGATCTGAAAAAGTAAGTTACAATTTTCACACTTACCTTGGGTATTAAGGTAATAATGTTTCCACAATGGTCTTAATTTGTGTTTTCCACCAACATCCCAAATAGTGAACTTTAGATTTTTATATTCTACAGTTTCCACATTAAAACCTGTTTTATAAAAAAAATAACTTTAATAAATACTTAATTTATATTTACAATGAATGACATAAAAAAAACAATGGCAACTTTTTAGTACTGGGACTTGCAGATTATCTTTAGACATAAATTTCTATTACTGCACAGCCAGCTCTTTTGTTAATATAATTGTCTGGGTCTTTTTTATTTTTAACTGTTGTTAGCCTCCAAATCTACCAGGGTCCTGACAACCTTGAATTTCAAATATCTGCCAACTCTGTATAATACCTACATACCACTAACCTCACCAATGTTCTATTCCTAAAAAAAGTCCTGCTAATATTGTTTCTTTTTAATATCCCACCACCCACATTTAAATCTTGTGACCACAGAATCTTGCATTTTTCCTGAAATGCTGATGTCTTTAAAGCCAGGAAAGATTGAGAGAGCAATATCATGGTGGTAGGGTGTTTGCCTTGCACACGGCCAACCTCGGACTGACCCAGGTTCGATCCATAGCATTCCATCTAATTCCCTGGGCCTGCCAGGAGCAATTTGTGAGTGCAGAGCCCTGAGTAATCCCTGAGCACTGCTAGGTGTGGCCCAAAAACAAAAACAAAAGTCAGGAAAGAGGGGCTGAGTGACAGCACAGGAGGAAGGGTGTTTGCCTTTCATGCAACAGACTTGTTTGATCCCCAGCATCCCATATGGTCCCCTGAACCTGCCAAGAGTGATTTCCTGACTGCAGTGCCACTTGGTGTGGCCTAAAAACCAAATAAATAAATAAGCCATGAAAGACTCATCTCCATACTTGCCTGGTATAAAGTGAAACCAAGAGAATTTGTTAGACAGCTAGAGTCTGTCTAAAAAATGTTCATTAAAGTAAAAACCAACAGTCACTTACCAATAGTTGGAATAGGCTGCATAAACTCATCTTGTTTTAACTTAAATAAAATAGTAGTTTTTCCAGCACCATCTAATCCTAATGTAACAACTCGAATTTCCATTTTTGGTCCAATATGAACTCTATTGTCCTGTAATTAAAGTTTTAAAAATTATGAGTAAACATATATTTATTTAAGAAATTTATTTCCGGGCCAGAGAGATGGCATGGAGGTAAGGCGTTTGCCTTGCATGCAGAAGGACAGCAGTTCAAATCCCGGCATCCCATATGGTCCCCTGAGCCTGCCAGGAGTGATTACTGAGCATAGAGCCAGGAGTAACCCCTGAGCACTGCCGGGTGTGACCCAAAAACCAAAAAAAAAAAATTTATTTCCCTGTGTCCTACTCATTCGTAAGCTCACTGAAATTTGAGTTGTAGTTCCCAAAAAACTTGTATCTATTCTTGTCAGAGACCTCACTAATAAATCTCTCAGTAAAATTTTTTTGTGTGTGCTTATTTTCTTTTGAGGGCCACACTCAATGGCACTAAGTATTTATTCCTGGCTCTGCGCTCAGGGATCACTCCTGGCAGGGCTCAAGGGACTATATTGGGTCATAGGGATCAAATACACCTTAACAATTTTATTATCTCTCTGGCCCTTTAAAACTTAATTAGTGTAGAAATTTAAAGTTTACATATCCACTCAATTTTCAGAATCTCTAATTCAACTGAGTGTTTAAAATTCTTAACGCTTTATTTACAAATAGGATAATGGAGGTAGGGCATTTGCCTTGCACACAGCAAACCCAGGACGGACCAGGGTTCAATCCCTGGCATCCGATGTGGCCCTTGATCCTGCAAGAAGCAATTTCTGAGTAACCCCTTAGTACTGTCAGGTATGGCCCAAAACCACTAAAAATATAAAATAAAATAAAAAAAAATAAAATAAAATAAAATAAAAAATAAGCTACATATTAAATGGGAGGCCCAGGTTTGATCCCTGATTCTCTGACCAGAGCCAGGAATAGTCTCTAATTAGCCAGGTGAAGTCCTTTACCCCATAAAATAACTGAAAGTAAAACTGACTCTTAATGTCCCAAAAATACTCATTGTTAACATATTCATATATCCCTCCAAAATTTTACTTCAGCAACTTACCATTTGACATATAAAAAATTTTTTACAAAAAAAAAAACACATACTAGACTAAAATGGATGACAGTTTAAGGAGATTGATTATGTTACTTTCTATTCTCCATTGAGAGAAGTTATTTCGTATGTATATTCACAAATATCTTAGCTGTCTTTTCAAGCTAATTTATCATGGAATGCAAAATAAGATTTTCAAAAGACATAACCAAAAATTAAGTATAGTGCATTTACCTTTGTAAAAGTTACAGGTATACTAGCATCTAATTGAATATGATCTGCAACGTCTGTAAACTGCTGCTGCTGTTTTTGCAATGTTTCTAGTAACCTTGTAATTTCTTGTTTTGCCAAGACAACTCTGCAATCATCCTAGAAAAGATAAATAGATTTCTGTAAACTTGTTAATTCAGAGTTATCACCAGAGTCATCACTTAAACGTATGTTAAATTCCTTAAACAGTGCAGTATTAAAACTAACTTAATCAAAAACTTGACTATCATTAAGAAGATTGGGCATTAGTAAATGAGCTAGTAAATGAGAGTCCATCAACAGGGCATGAGAGATAGTGCAGGAGGTAAGGAGCTTGTCTTGCACACTGCTGTCTCTGGTTCAAATCCTCAGCACCATATATGGTCCCCTGAGCACCGCCATGGATTACTCCTGAGCACAGAAGTAGTATTAGCCCTGGAAGTCTATGCACTGCTGGATATGGCCCCAAAGCAAAAACAAAAACCATATTATCAGGAGAATAAAAAGATACACCGGCATATTCACATATACAACGTTATTCTATATAAAAATAAACCATAGTTAAGCATAATATGAATTTTATAAACATAGTAAAGAAAAAAAGAAAAAATAACAGCAAAAAGTCAGATTTATGGTTTAATATATATTAATTACCAAACTAAGCAAAAATAAAGAATACAACAGAAATAAAGATAGTGATTTACTCTTCTGGGGAAAGGAAGGTAGTTATTTAATTAGAGTCTGAGGTGTTTCTAAGGTGCTGGTAACGTCAAATTTTAAAATTTCCTAAGGTGGGTACTTACATATACAACAAGTATAAGATTTAAGCAAAAACTTAAAAGAGATAAAAACAAAGGATGAAAACAACATCTGAATATATACTATATGTCTACTATGAGTTTTAAAATTTTTATAGGGGCCAAAAAATTAAGAGTACAGTGGTTAGAACATTTGTCTTGCACGTAGTTGGCACAGGCTGAATCCCCAACACTGCATATAGTCCCAGGCCACACCAAGAATGATCCCTAATCACAGCCAGGTATAGCCCAAAATGAAATAAATAAAAATTTTTAAAAGTATAAAAAATTAAAAATGTATTGTGGAGAAAAAGGAAAAAGTCAAATTGAGAAGCATTTTTTCATTTTTTTTTCCCTCTGAATTATGAGCCACATCCTGTGGTGCTAAGGCCTTATGCTTCAGAGATCACTCATGGCAATGGTTGGGGGGCACAATGGGATGCTGGGGATCACACCCACATGCGAGGCAAGAACTCTACCCACTGTACTATTGGTCCAGTTCTATAAGCATAACTTTTATAAAATATATAAATATTTTCAAGTATTCAAGTAAATATGATTTAGGACAAGATTAATTTATAATATTTGATATAAATTAATTATCTATCATAAGCAAAACAGATATCTAATAAGCACTGGATACAAATAATTCAGAGATAGAAATATGAACAAGACTTATTCATTCAACATGCAGGATAAAAAGCATGACCTCTGCAAAAGAGGTAATATTTTCTTCATATCTTAAACATCAAAATCATAAATTTGTTATAATACTGACATCAAAGTTAAGATCCACTGAATAGAACAGATGTATGTAGCACATGCCAGAGACATCCCCTAACAAAAGAGCTTCAGAAAACACAAAATATTAAATACGTCTACATGCAGCAGACATAAGGTATTTATTAAATTAATTTAAAAAATAACAAGCATGTATATTAGTTACTTATCTACTTACTCTTACAAATCTTTTTTTTTTTTTTTGGTTTTTCAGGACACACCTGTTTGATGCTCAGGGGTTACTCCTGGCTAAGCGCTAGAAATTGCCCCTGGCTTGGGGGGACCATATGAGACGTCGGATAGAACTGCAGTCCTTCCTTGGCTAGCGCTTGCAAGGCAGACACCTTGCCTCTAGCGCCACCTCACTGGCCCTGCAAATCTTCCTTATTAAGCTACATGATAACCAAACTGTAAACTATTTACCTGCTGCAAAGTCTTTTCACAATGGAGACATGCTGTAGAAACCTGGGACAACAAAATAGTCATGTCTTCTTGTTGCTGCCGAAGCCAAATCAGTTTTTCTCGAACATGAGCATCCACAACACTTAGTGCCATTTCTTCTTGACGACAAAGAGTTTCATGCAGATCAGAAAAATAAGCTCGGACACATGATCTGGCATTCTCTGCAGTACCTGGAACCTAAGAAAACAAAAATAAGTTCAAACATTTGACCCTAAAAAATATTTTATGAGGCCGGAGACATAGCATGGAGATAAGACATTTGCCTTGCATGCAGGATGGTGGTTCGAATCCCAGCATTCCATATGGTCTCCCAAGCCTGCCAGGAGTGATTTCGGAGTGTAGAACCAGGAGTAACTACTGAGCCTGCCGAGTGTGATCCAAAAACCAAAAAAAAAAAAAAAAAAAAAAAAAAAATGTATGTGAAAACAATTAAAATTTAAATACTGTCTATATCTTTTTGTTAGTTTTTGTTTTTTTGGACCACACCCATTGAGGCTCAGGGGTTACTCCTGGCTATGTGCTTAGAAATAGCTCCTGGCTTGGGGGGACCATATGGGACACTGGGGGATCGAACCATGGTCCATCCTAGGCTACTGCTTGCAAGGCAGATGCCTTACCTCTAGTGCCACGCTCCAGCCCTGTAAATACTGTCTATATCTTATAAATTTAAAAATTTGTGGTTTTCTTTGGCTACATCTGAAAATGCTCAGGGCTTTCTCCTGACTCTGCACTCAGGGATCACTCCTACCAGTGCTTAGGGGACCACGTGGTACCAGAACTCAAACCTGGGTTAGCCATTTGCAAGCCAAGTGCCCTGCTACTAACTCAATTCACTGCACTATTTTCGATTTTATTACACAGAAATTCAACATCTGGATTAAATTTATTTTCTGGTTTGTTTGGGGGGGAGGTCATACCCAGTGGTACTTAGGGCTTATTCCTGGTTTTATACCCATAGAGCACTTGTGGCAGAGCTTAGGGGACAATATGGGATTCCAGGGATCAAAATCAGGTTGGATACATGCAAAGTTGGATATCTTACTTGCTATACATCTCTCTGGTCCCAGATTAAGTTTATTATCTTGATTCCTTTATCACCTTCCAAGTTTTCATACTCGCCTACTAGTGCACAACAGGACTATCAATTGGGCAACGTAGAAATGGAAGCATTAGGATCCTTCTAGTTACCTAGCTAATCATTATTAACAATCATTAAGACCTACCTACTTTTAAAAAAATCTCAAATTCATCTACTTAGAACATTAATTTCCATTCTTATTAATCTAATGTCATAAAAGACCATAAAAATTCTCACACAACCTCTATGTCAACAATAACCAAATAGTAAACACTAAAAGTTCACAAACATACATGTTCTGTGTGAGCCATTCCAATTCCATCTTCTACTATTTGTTCACCTCCTTCAATGTGTTGAACAATACCAACTAATTTTCTGGAATAATCAGAGATTTCTTCAGTAAAGGTTCGTATGCAGTGAGCCATATCTAAAATTGATGCTCGGATCTGGTTAGCTTCTGGTTCCAAAACTGAATGCTGTAAAAGAAAACATTACATGAATATAAATTCATGACATAAAGAAATATATGAATCTCTACTAAAATTTTTTAAACAGAAATAGTCACATTAGGGCCAGAGCAATAGTACAGAGGGTAAGTCACTTCCCTTACCTTGCATGCAGCCAACCCAAATTCAATCCCTGGCATTGCCTATGGTCCCTCCTGTAGGGTACCTATCTGAGACCCACCCATTTTTGGGAGGGGTCTTGGGAACCGGATAATAGGTGTAATTATTTAATACAAGACCTCCCACCCCCAGCCCACCAGGAGCGATTCCTATGCGAAGAGCCAGGAGTAATATTGAGCACCACCAGGAGCGACCCCCCCAAAAAAAAAGGTGCCTGCCTTGCCTGCGCTAGCCTAGGACGGACCTCGGTTCGATCCCCAGGCGTCCCATATGGTCCCCCAAGAAGCCAGGAGCAACTTCTGAGCGCATAGCCAGGAGTAACCCCTGAGCGTCACAGGGTGTGGCCCAAAAACCAAAAAAAAAAAAAAAAAACTAACAAAAAAATTTATCCTGCAAAGAAACTATTTAAAACTTGGAAATCCATTATCACTAAGCAAGACCACCAGAGACAATATAAGCAGTAGTTTATCTATGGACATAAATTTGTCAAACCAACCTGTGGATTATAAAAGCAGGTACACAAAGAGAAATTTTATTTCCTGCTAGAAAGTTTATTCTTTACAGAAGAATCTAGATGTCCTTGCAATTTTTTAAAGCTCATCATGCTACAAACTTCATTCATTTTCATCACTTAACTCTCCCTCAATTGCCACTGTTAGCATAAAAAGAGGTCAACAAAATCAAATAGTGGAATGATAAACCAGGGAGAGTCCCCCATTTAATTATGTTCATACCTTGTGACCTTGGTGTTTTCCATATTCTTTGCAGACACAGCACATAAGTGGACCAGACTGACAGCCTTCTTCCAAGCAAACAAACTCAATGGCATGCACCTGATGCTGAGAGCACATGGTTTTCTCATGAGGCTTATCAGCTAGTGGCACCCTCCTGTGCTTTGCTAATGTCTTTGTAGAGTGAGTAACTTGGGAACACTCTGAGCACAAGTGAGTGGCACATACTGTGCAATATACAGATGCAACATGAGATTCATCTTCATCACAACGAACGATACTCTAAAGAATAAAAAGTTCATGTCTTAAATGGAGCCACTGTAACATAGCAATTTTTTAAACATAAAAGTCCATGAGTCCATGATCTTTTTCCTCCCACCCATTTTTTTTTTTGGATAAGCTTTTCTATATGAAAATAAACTGGTAACTAAGTAGAAAGTACAAAATTTTGTAAGTACATCTTAAAGTATATTCACTTCAGGAGGAGGGGATGCTGGGAACAGGGTTGGAGGGAGGTCCACACTGGTGGTGGAAATAGCCCTGATTCAATGTCACTATGTACCTTAAATATTACTGTGAAAGACTTATAATTCACGTTGGTCACAATAAAAATTATTAAATATATATTCATATATATATATATTTTTTTTTTTCACTTCAGGGACTGGAGGGATAGCACAGCAGACAGGCATTTGCTTTCTATGTGGCCCACCGGGTTTGATACCAGGCATCTTATAAGTTCCCCCGAGCCAGCCAAGAGTAATTTCTAAGTTCAGAGCCAAAAGTAACCCAAGAGTGCAGCTGGACGTGGTAACAACAACAAAAAAAAAAAATCACTTCTATCACTTGCTTCATAACTGCATATCAATATATGCTATGGATTTGAGGTTAAAACTCAAACTATACTCAAGATAAAATCAAAGATAACTTCTAAGAAATCATCTCTAATATTACAACTGCTATCTATAAGAAGCCATTTCCTGGGGGCTAGAGTAATAGCACAGAGGGTAGGGTGTTTGCCATGCATGTGGAAGGTTCAATCCCTGACATTCCATTTGGTCCCCCTACCATGCCAGGAGTAATCCCTGAGAGATGCTGGTTGTGGCACAAAACAAACCTAAACAAATGAAAAAGGCAATTTCTCTTTGCACTGAATGATCTCTTTCACAAGTTTCTTATTATGCTGTACATGTACTCTAGTCACTGATTCAAATTTGTATTCTCTACCTTAATACAGTTTATACATCCTTCTTATCTGAGGTGGAAGAGTGTTTTGGCCCATGACCTGAAGTGTTCCAGAGCTACTCTTAGCTCTGTACTGGCGATAAGAGATCAAACTGGTGAGCTGGAGTGATAGCACAGTTTGTCTTGCACGCGGCCAACCCTGGACAGACTCCAGTTCGATTTCTAGTATCCCATATGGTCCCCCGAGCCTGCCAGGAGTGAACCCCCTCAAAAAAAAGAAGAGATCAAATTAGGGTTGGCTGATGCGAGGTAAGCACCTTACCCCTTATATTTTCTCTGACCCCTACATTCTTCCAAAGTCATTTTACTCTATTTAGTCCTTTGAAATAACTAAATTATAGTAAAAAGAAAAATTTACATACAAAATAAAAATTGGGGCCAGAACGATGGCACAGGCAGTAGTGCATTTGCCTTGCATGCACTAACCTAGTTCAGATAGTGTTCGATCCCCTCCAGGCATCCCATGTGGTCCCCCAAGCCAGGAGCAATTTCTGAGTACATAGCCAGATTAACTCCTGAGCATCACCACGTGTGGCCCAAAAAGCTAAATAAATAAATAAATAAATAAATAAATAAATAAATAAATAAATAAATAAAAATTGGGAACTAGAAGCCAGAGCAGTGGCGCAGAGCAATAAAGCATCTGCCTTGCAGGTACTAGCTTAGGACAGACCGCGGTTTGATCCCCTGGCAATTTCTGAGTGCATAGCCAGGAGTAACCCCTGAGCATCACTGGGTATGGACCAAAAAACCAAAAAACAAAAAGGAAAATAAATGAGCCAAATTTTTCAGAAAATTCTAGTTTTAGTTTTATTCTGTCTTTTTTGTGTATGTGTGTGTGTGTGTGTGGTTTTGGGGTCACACCCGGCTGTGCTCAGGGATTACTCCTGGCTTCATGCTCAGAAATCGAATTGCTCCTGGCAGGCACAGGGGACCATATGGGATGCCAGGATTCAAACCGATGACCTTCTGCATGAAAGGCAAAACCTTACCTCCATGCTACCTCTCCAGCCCTTATTCTGTCTTCTTGAGAATACTTGCCTTCAGAACTGCATGCAATGAAAAACTGTTTCTCAGTGGGGGGGGGGGGGGTGGAGACAAGAGAGAGAAGAGAGAAGAGAGAAGAGAGGGAGAGGGAGAGAGAGAGAGAGAGGAAAAGAGGGAGAGGGAGAGGGGGAGGGGGAGGGGGAGAGGGAGAAGGGGAGAGGGAGAGGGGGAGAGGGAGAAGGGGAGAGGGAGAGGGAGAGGGAGAGAGAGAGGAGAGAGAGGAGAGAGAGGAGAGAGAGGAGAGAGAGGAGAGAGAGGAGAGAGAGGAGAGAGAGAGAGAGAGAGAGAGAGAGAGAGAGAGAGAGAGAGAGAGAGAGAGAGAGAGAGAGAGAGAGAGAGAGAGAGAGAGAGAGAGAGAGAAAGAGAGGAAAAATGTATGCCCCAGAGACAAGCAGGGAAAGAATATGAGGAGGGGGAGGGAAACTGAGGACTCTGGTGGTTGGAAATGTGACAATGTGAAGGGTGTTATACATTGTATGAGTATAACTCAAGCATGAACAACTTTAACTGTGGGGAAAAAATATTACGAACAACCTTGTATTCTTGGTGTTAAAATAAAATAATTAAAACAAAATAAAACCCTGTTTCTGAGTTCCTAATTACTGTTGTGAAAAAGGCAATTCCTTCTTTTATCAGCAATGTTTTTAATTATAAAAAAAAAATTGGGGGGCTGGTGAGGTGGCGCTAGTCAGGGGTCTCAAACTCTATTTACCTAGGGGCTGCAGGAGGCAGAGTTGGGGTGATCCTTGAGTGCAAAGTCAGTAATAAGCCTTGAACATTAGGGGGTGTGACCCAAACAACTAAAACAAAACAAAAAAAGATTCCTCTAGGGCAGGGCCACAAAATATTGTATGGAGGGCTGGGAGTTTAAGACCCCTGGTAAGGTGTCTGCCTTGCAAGCGCTAGCCAAGGAAGGACCGCGGTTCGATCCCCCAGCGTCCCATATGGTCCCCCCAAGCCAGGGGCAATTCCTGAGCGCTTAGCCAGGAGTAACCCCTGAGCATCAAACGGGTATGGCCCAAAAAAACAAACAAAAATAAATAAATAAATTAAAATAAAAAAGAAAACAATTATATTCATAACAATCTAGTTTCAGAAAATTATCAATACCTCTCCGGATAGTCCAATGGCTTCTTCTGCAGGTCCATACTGACCAGTATGTCCATTCTGTAGTCGTTCTAAAAGCTCCAGTAAAGCAAAATTTTTTTTCAATCCCCAAACACCTGAGTCTCCTAGAATATAAAAATTAAAAGTCTAGTAAAACTGTATTTGTAATTTTCTCAGATTAATAACTAATGTCTAAATTTAAAACCATTTTCTTTTTGTGTTGAAACAATTGTATTAACATTCTCTTTTAAAAAGTCATTCTAAGTAAAACATACTTTAAAATTATGTTACTTCCTGTCATTTATCTAATGCTATTTTATTATTTTTACATTTACTACTACAAGTATTTTCCAGTATTTTATAGCAACTGATAATACATTTTATATAACCCAGGCTAGCATATATATGTATATAACTACAAGTTTCACACATCTATTTATACAATATACTCTAATGCTTTCTATTTCTTTTTTAAGATGCTGTTCATAATCAGGCCATTCATTTCATAACTACAGATAAGTAATGACTATTTTTTTAGTTTTATTTTATTTTTTATTTAAACACTATGGTTACACGGTTGCTCATATTAGTTTTTTTTTGTTTTGTTTTTGGGCCACATCTGGCAGCGCTCAGGGGTTACTCCTGGTTCTGCGCTCAGAAATCACTGCTTACAGGCTCAAGGGACCATATGGGATGCAAGGGATTGAACCTGCCCCATATTGCCCGCTTGCAAGGCAAATACCCTACCACTGTGCTATCCACTCAGGCCCGCTCATACTAGTTTATTTTTTTCTTCCATAGATAAAATTGTTCATGAGTTAGTCATATAATGTATATGACTTCACCAGTGCACATTTCCCTGCCATCAATGTCAACAGTTTCCCTCTAAACTTCCCTGATGCCCTCTTCCCTCCCACTTAACCACCGCACCTGCCTCTGGGGCAAGCATTTTATCTCTTTTTGACATTGTGGTTTACACTACTGTTAATGAAGGGATGCCATGAATGTCCCCTTCATAGTAGAACTTTCTAACTGCCCTCTCCACTCTTTGTGGCAAGCTTCCTACTAAGACTGGTTCTCCTAATCCTTATCCCTATTGTCTCTAGATATCATCTCCACATTGTTTTTTATTTTCCTTATATCCCACAGATGAGTGAGATTATTCTGTTTGTCCCTCTCACTTTGACTCATTTCACCCAGCATAATAATCTCCATGTCCATCCATGCAAATTTTACTACTTTATTTCTTCCTAACAGCTACATAGTATTCCACTGAATAGACATAGCACAGTTTCTTTAGCCACTCATCTTTTGTTGCTTCTAGATTTTGGATATTATAAATAATACTGCAAAGAACATAGGAGTGCAGATGACATTTTTGTATTGTGATTTTTGTGTTCCTGGGGTATATCTCTAAAGTGCTATTACTGAATCATAAGTTCAATTTCCAGTTTTTTTTTTTTTTTTTTTAAGGAATATCCATATTGTTTTCCAAAAAGGCCAGACTAGTTGGCATTTCCACTAGTAGTGAATGAGAGTCCCTTTCTCCCCACATCCACACCAGCATTGGTTGCTCTTGTTCTTTGCAATGTGTTCCAGTCTCTGTGGTGTGCGAAGCTACCTCATAGTTGTTTTGATTTGCATCTCCCTGATGATTAGTGATGTGGAGCATTTTTTCATGTGCCTTTTGGCCAGCTGTATTTCTTCTTTGAAGAAACGTCTGTTCATTTATTCTCCCATTTTCTGAAGAAGTTAGTAATTTTTATTCAGTTTTGCTAGTACCTTATATATCTTAGATATAAGCCCTTTATCAGATGGGTATTAGGTAAATAGCTTCTCCCATTCCATGGTCAGCCTTTGTATCCTAGTTACTGTTTCCTTTGAAAGTGCAGAAGTTTCTTAGTTTAATATAATCCCATTTGTTTATCTCTGCTTCCACTAAGCAATGACTCATTGAACTGAAAAATTCACACCTCCCTAGACAAACAGAACTAGAAAAGATAAAAATAATATTTTTCCCTGACTCTAATAGAAAATTTTGAAGCAGTAAACGACTACACAAATTCCATCACACAAATACAGTTTCTCCTTGATAAATATAAGTGAGGAATACGGTTCAGAGGTTCAACACATGGCTCATGGACCTGCTAAGGCCCTGAGTTCCACCACTGGCACTGCAAAGTAAATTAATAAATGAAAATATTTTTATAAACGGAAATCTGGAGAGATACTATAGGGGTTAAGACATTCGCCTTGCATTGAACTAATACCATTTATATCGCCAGGACCACACATGGGCCTCTGAGCATTGCCAGGTATATGGATGAATACCACCCCCCAATCCTCCACCCCACACATACCAAGAAATTCACTGATTCAGCAATGCTACTCCTGGACCTTTGTCTGAATGATATCAGATACTAATCTGAAAGAATATTTGTGGTTCTATAATCATACGAGAATTATTAACTATACCGACCTACACTAAACAAAGAATCAAGGGCAGCAATAGTATAGGAGGTAGGGCTCTGCTTTGCATACCACCAACAGGGTTCAATCCCCCAGCATTACATATGGATCCTTGAGCAATTCCTGAGTGTAGAGCAGGACTAACCGCTGAGCATATCGCCGAGTGTGACCCAAAAAATAAAACACTAAATCAACTTAAATACCTGTGAACAAAGACTAGAAAATATACTCAATTATTATAAATAGACTCAATACACTCACTCACTTTTAGCACATAGAAAATCAAATTGTATATTTTGGAAAAAATGGATGCACACTGAGGTAATTATACTCAGTAAAATATTTAAGGAAGCAAAAAGATGTTTCTTATGTAAAATGACTAGAGCAAGCAAACTAGCATGAAATAGTAAAACTAACTCCTAGATATGTTAAAAACTATGGTAGCAGAGGGCGAGTCAAAAATTGGTCTTTTCTGATGGTAAGAGTAGTATTATATACATAAACTACTGTGAAATTAAATGTTGGAGATTCCAAAATATTGCAAATCTATTATACATCAGTAAAAAACTTTTATGGGGGGAGAAAGTAAGGGTGAGGATAAAACAATGATGGAGGGACCCAGACACACTGATGGCAAGTATGGCACTGTATTGTATTGTATGCATGAAACTCATTAATAGTATTATAACTTGTGGTGACTTTTTTCTTAATATTGTCAATTCTTTTTTACATATTGTCACATGTAACGAACACATACACAAAGTGCCAACTGTATCTAGACAGTATCTACTTACTGCCTATTTTTGATACATGATACTGTCTACATAACCTAACATTTCAATGATTTAAAATAACCAAAAACCACTTTTTGCTTACACACCATTTGAAGGATTGAGGACAGTAAGAGAGGTTCTATTTTTCACTATTCTTGACCAGGAATGCACTCCATTTTGTCCAATCATCTGGTCTACCAAAGAGATTTACTGCAAGACCTTAAAACAAATTCTAAAATTTTTCTCCTAGAATGATAACACTTCACTTCTGCTTTTATGTCACTTTATGTTAAAAATGAATCGCATACCTATAATTAGAACAAGAAAGTATGAATTTTATTGAAGAACTGAAGTTCTTGACTGTGAACAATAGATCAGATCCTGATTCTCTCACATTTGTAACCTTCTTCTCTAGATTTTTTTTTCTTCATACTATTATATGTTTTCTTTTGTTTTGTTCCTGTTTTGGGGCCACACTCGGCAACGCTCAGAATTTACTCCTGGCTCTGCACTCAGATATCACTCCTGGAGGCTTGGGGACCATATGGGATGCCAGGAGTGGAACCCTGGTTGGTCCAGGTTTGGCTGCGTGCAAGGCAAATGCCCTAACCACTTTACTATCACTCCAGCCCCAGGTTTTCATATTTATATTAATTATGTAAGTTATTCCTTTACCATTGAAAAAAATTTTTTGCAGTGCTATAGAGCAAACCGAGGACCTAAAACATGTTTTATTTCAAGTTAGAATATGACTAACTACTCCCTGTCATAATTTTCTAGTTTAAACATTGAGCGTTTGACAGCTGGAAAGATAACACAGTGTATAAGTACGGTGCTTGCCTTGCACCTGGCCAACCCAGGTTTAATCCCAGGCATCCCATATAGTTCCTCTAGTCCACCAAGGATAATTGCTAAGTACAGAGCCAGGAGTAAGCTCTGAGGACCAACAAGTATGGCCAAAAACTACAAACAATGCAGAAAATAATACTGTTGGGTCAACACCACAGGGTCTAGCAATACCTGGAGTAATCTCATACCCCCGGCCATTTCTCAGTACTAGTGAACGTGGCCTGATGCATGTAATAAAAACAAAGTAGATACAATATTTTAAAGCTGTAAATACACATATATATATTTTCCTACCTAAATCTGTTACTTGTCGGTCAAAAGGGCAACGAATTGCTCTTCCATGAAGTGGCAGACGAGTGAGACAATCATGACAAACTGTGTGGCCACAAAGCAGAAGGCGTGGAACTTTGTCACCTTGCAAAGAAAACACATCTTCACAGACTCCGCACTCCAACACCTAATATTTGGAAATGGAACATAGGTTCTTCAAATGACTTAAAAGTACATATAAACATTTAAGTTTAAAAAGTGAGCTAATATACTGAAACAATTAAAGCTCCTTTACTCCTACTCCTCCAGAAAAAAAATCTAGGCTGCAAAAATTGAAATCCTTTTTAACAACTCAAAAGTTTTCACATAATAGATACTACCTAAGTTATATTATAGTCTTTCCTAATAGTGAAACCTCCCTGAAGTTTAATGACATTAACTAATACCATCATGATCTTTTGAAAATTTGTTATAGTTGAATATGAAACTATGTAATTGGGGCCTTAATTCTTTTGCAATTATTAAACCCCACTAAATCAACAGAAATACATACTAGGACATTTTCTCAAATTGAGCTATGCCTTCCCTCAGAGACACACTGAAATAATGGAGGGGTTGGGGCAGTAAAAGCTTAATGTGAAATTGGGACACCTTTTTTATTTACTTAAAGAGATTTCAAAGGAGGCAATGAATACTTTGTTCTCCCTCTAAAAAAGGGGCAGTAAGCCAAATTAATTCGGGAATCCTCACATACGTGGGAAATATAGCATCTTTGTTCTTTTTCATTTATAGGGTAAACTGTCAGTGGTAGGATAATTTATCCCTGTAAATTTAAAAAGAAAAAGAAAATAGCAACAAAAACCAAAGATGTTGTATTTCTCAAGAATTCTCCAGTAGTCATTTGTTTCACTTAAGGTAAAGCAAAAAAAGTTGTAAGATTTAAATTTAAACTCCCTGTTTTCAATACAGAAAGTATTTTTTATAGAAAATATATAGAATATACTTCCTTCTAATTACAACACATGACTTAATGAAAGCCATGTACTCAAATTAAAGAGAACAATACTAAGTGGCAATTGGCATATCTGGTTCCCAAACCCATGAACTTGTACTTTAGTTTTTTAAAAAAAAAAGCCCAAGTAAATGCCCCTTCAAAAATGACTATATATATATATATATATATATATATATATATATATATACACACACACATATGTATATATATAAATATATATATATTAGTACTCCTTAATATAGCTGAAAGTGTTATAAGGTACTAATTTAAGAAATATCCATACTGACTAGCTATTCTACTTTGTTTTTGTTACTAAAACAAAGCAGTGGGCTGGAGAAATAGTACAAGAGATAAGGCGCTTGCTTTGCACCTTGGGCCATTCTGACAGATCTATTCCCTTAAGCCTTACAAGAAGTGAACCCTGAGCACAGAATTATGTATAGCCCCTAAGTAGAGTCTAGCTAGGTATGCCCTCAAAACCCAAAAATAAATTAAAAACTAAAAAATATAGAAATCATTTAGACATACTATACTTCCATAAATAGCTTTATTAATCTAATCCAGAATAGCAAATGTATTTAGATGTTTTCAAATGATGATGTATATGGCATCAATATGTATTTATATACTCAAAATTTGCACAAAGTGCTTAACATGAAGAATTGCTAATTTCTGATTAGTTATAAACATGAAATAGAGTATATAATCTATGATGTAATGTTATAAGAGGTAATGACTACTCTTTTTATTTATCAGATTTTCAAAGGATAAAAGCCCTGTCATTAAACTACAAGTCATTTTACATACTAGCATGTGTTTCAACTTTTTATCTTCCAATGAAATAATCTATATAAATAACAATGAGGTATACTGCTTTTCATTTCAATCTTATAACTCCATAATTCTTATAAACTAGGGCATGACAATAATGCTAAGGAGTTATTGCACAACTCTGGCACATTTGCACATAATGATGGAACTTTAAAGAGCTTCTATTATATCAAATGCTGCTATAACAAACTTTAACGTGCCCACATCAAATTGTACGCAAATGCTCATAAGCAGCGTCGTCAAGATTGAAAGACAGCCCAAATATCTACCTAAAAAGTAAAAAAAAAAAAAATCACTTGAAATGTTAATAAGAGTTCATCAGAACCAGTGGAAGGAGGAATTAATCATATCTTTTCTTTTTTAATCCTTCTTTTGCAACTCAAACGCTCAGTCAGGAATAAGAATATTTCAGGATGCAGTTCATTTTGCCAATCACTAAGATTCGTTTCCCCTTCTAAATCCTTTTCTATATAAATAACAGAAGAAAAGCAATATACCTCCATTATTTTTTTTTAATTTTATAAATGCATTTTGGAGCACTTCTACATGGCAGCGAACAAACTCCATGCGCCAGATACATCAGCCACCGTGCCCACCCCATCTACCCTTGCAGACTCTGCAACAGCTTAGACAGAATACACTATCTATCTGTCTATCCAGGGCAGATCCAGCAGCCATCGCTGTCAGTTTACCGAAGGAGCAGAGCATTCGTGAGAAGCAGACTTCGGGTGCAACCTATCCCTGTTTCCTCCCCTGCAAAAACGGGTAAGTGAACAGCCACCTGCAACAAAGGTTATCAACGAGGCCAAACACTTAACGGTGCCTGCAAATAAGAATGGCTCCATTTCTTTTTATAGGCCTATATGTTTTATTTTTTATATAAATCTTTATCTAAGCACCATGACTTTTTAAGGGGAGGTGGAAAGGGTGATGATGCACGCACGCCTATGGAGCGTTAACTGCAGAGGAGCCAGGGCCAGGCCAGCCCGGGCCACTCTCCCGGGCCCATCCGCACAGGCTATCGGGCACCAGTCTCCGCGGCCGAGGCCCCAGCAGCCAGCCCGCAGAGCGCCTCGGAGGGAGCCGGCGCGAAGGCGCAAACGTCGCGGGAAGGGCACCGCCAGCGGGCCCAGAGCCGCGCAGCGGCGCATCCATCCCGCCCGGGTGCTGTGCAGAAGCAGCCCAGGCCGCAGCGCCCGCTGGGCCCGCGAGACCAAGTGCGGGGAGGCCGAAGGTGCAGAACACACTCACCTTCACCACCGCGGCAGTGCGGCTGCCCTGCCGGCCGCAGTCCAGGCCCGCTCCAGGCTTGTTTACTAACAGCAGGGCGGCCATCCTCAGAGGACCCGCGCCGCCGGTGGAGCCGTCACGGCCTGCTCCCAAGGGGCGGGGCATAGGCTCTTGCCCAGAATCCTCGGCGCCACGGCCTGCTCCGAAGGGGCGGGGCTTAGGCTCCTACCCAGAATCCTCGGCGCCACGGCCTGCTCCGAAGGGGCGGGGCATAGGCTCTTACCCATAAGTCTCGGCGCCACGGTCCGCTCCGAAGGGGCGGAGCATAGGCTTTTACCCAGAATCCTCGGCGCCACGGCCTGCTCCGAAGGGGCGGGGCACAGGCTCTTAGCCATAAGTCTCGGCGCCACGGCCCGCTCCGAAGGGGCGGAGCATAGGCTTTTACCCAGAATCCTCGGCGCCACGGCCTGCTCCGAAGGGGCGGGGCACAGGCTCTTACCCAGAAGCCTCGGCGCCACAGAGTGCTCCGAAGGGGCGGAGCATAGGCTCCTACCCAGAAGCCTCGGTGCTCGCAGCCAGCCGTCCGACTTAGGGCGACTTAGGCCCTCCGTCTGTGTCCGGCAGCACGGCCTTGGATATAAGCACGTATTATTATCATTCAATCTGAAACTTATAGAAGAAAAAACAATTTGGGGGGTAAAGAGTATCCCCAAGTGTTTGCAAAATAAAAAAAGGCCTCAAGTCCGGGACTACAAGTCCCGACGTGCAATGCGGCCTAGGTAGGAACTACAAGTCCCAGAGCGCATCTGTCGCGCCGCAGTCCTGTAGACTTGCGCGGTTAACTATCGGGTTCTGTTTCTTTGAAGTGGCTGTGACTGACTAGGAAGTCTTTGACGTCTGGTCGTTGCGAAGCCAGCTGTTATGGCTTTGGTAGAAAAGCAGAAGCCGTTGGATCCGCGAAGGGCGTGAACAGAGAAGTTTAAGGCACGGACAGACAGGGACTTGTTGGAAAGACCGCTTCTGGGTTTTCTTCTGGACGAGGTGAAATCTCTCCGGCCCCCGTAGGCGGGAAGCGAAAAGTGCCTGTCAACATGGAAGTGAATCCCCCCAAACAGGAGCACCTGCTGGCCCTGAAAGGTAAATGTTAGAGATCATCCTCTTTCCTTTCTTTCTTTTTTATTTGTTTATTTAAACATCGTGATTGCAAACACGTCATAACAAGAACACCCCCCTTCGCTGTGCAACCTTCCCATCACCAATGCCCACATCTCTCCCCTCCTCCACTCCCCGCCTCCATTCGAGACATTTCTACATCCCTCACTCACTCACATTGTTATGATAGTTCTCAGCGTAGTTATTTCTCTAACTGCACTCATAATAACTCTTTGTGGTGAGTTTCATCTCTTGAGCCGGTCCTTCTGGCCCTCAAGAAATCATCCTCTTACTCTAACACGAACCCCCATGATCACCCTAAGACTTGACATCTTTATTAACATTTTCCTGGTCCTGGGATGTAGACCTGGTCCCTTTTCCACATTCCCTTCGTTTCCTCCCCTGTGCCTGGACGCCAGGAGGAAGCCTGCAGTTTCTCTGCTGGGTAGGTTTAAGGACTAGCTCGCTGGCAAATCACTTACTCTGGTGATTGTGCTTCTGTAGCCATCAGATCGATGGCTGACGTCCCAGACCTGTTCTGGGAGCCCTAGGTACCAAGATGATTTACGGAGGGTGTCTCGGTGCTTTTTCAACTTCTTTCATCTCTTCATGTCGCAATGATGAAGTCACCCCGCTTCTCAGCTGTAAAATCTCCTAATCGTTTGCACAGCGGTTTCCAAGATTTAGACACCCGTAGTACCATAATAGTGATTTAGGTTTTTTAAATTGACTAGTTTGCCTCAACATTGAAGTATAACCAGAATGTATTCGCACGTGTTTTGTTCGTGAATCCTTTGGATTTAGTTAAATTATTACCTGTAATAAATTTAATTTATTACCTGTAAAAGCAACAGGGCAGAGTTTTTTTTTTTTTCTGGAATCCATGCTTTCTAAGCCTTTCATCTTCTCTGTTTTCTACAGCTGCAAATACTTTTATTTAATTTTTTTTTATTTCTTGAATGCTGTACTCTGTGGTTAACAAATCCTTTTTAGATAGAGCTGAGAATGTGTTCAGTAGATGTTAGACGTCCATTTAATTACACTTACCTTATGTCATCCATCCTGAGGGACGTTTATCTCCCAGTTATAATGTAGATATTTTCAGATCCCTATAGTTGTGGTTAATAGTATAAGCTCTGATTTTTTTTTTAATAAAGTGTCAAGTAATACGATGTTAGGTCTGGAATGCTACTGAGCCTAAGCAAACGAGCTTGATGAAATGGGTTATAAAGAGGAAAAGAAAAACCACTGTTCTTTATTGCTCAACCTCATACCCACTAGTGGAGTAGACAAGACTTAAGACACTAAGCACTTCCAAGAATCCAAAGCTAGTACCAGGTGAGGCAGTATTTCACCTTCAAGGACATTGTCTTTCTAACACTCCATGTTGCCTCCTAGTGAACAGCCTATGCAGGAATCTTTCCCTTACTGATAGTTTTGGTGGGAATTTGGAATAGTTCCATTTGATGGGAAAGCTGCTACATGTGATTTTATATAAATTAGATGCAATTGGACAGATTCCAGTGATATGAAGACTAGTAGCCATTGGAAATATTTATTTTCATATTTTTCATTTTCAAAACAGGATACCTGTAAAAGTATTTGTTAAATTAAATGGAAAAATGCTTTGATATTGACTGAGAACTTCAGTTTTATAAAACTCTGGTCCTGTTCTTCCACATTGCCCTCACTGATTGTAAATTTTCACTTTTTTCACTTTTAGGATATTGAATGACAAACATATAGCTTATATGGTCATTTGCATTTGTTTTTTATATGCTTTAAAACAGTTAACAACTCTCAGAACTTCAGTGTCTTTGGAGATACCATGAATAATTTCAGACAATAATGAATATTCAGTGCCTTATCTTTCAATATAAAGTGCAAGGAGAAAGAAAAAAATTACAAAAAGATTAATTCTTGAAAGAATGTGTCATTCCTTATTTATACCACATTAAAATTATGGATTTTAGGGGATTATTTAAGAGTTGTCAAATCTGGGGCCGGAGGATAGCATGGAGGTAAGGTGTTTGCCTTTCATGCAAAAGGTCATTGGTTCGAATCCTGGCATTCCAGTATAATCCCCTGTGCCTGCCAGGAGCGATTTCTGAGCGTAGAGCCAGGAGTAACCCCTGAGCACTGCCGGGTGTGACCCAAAAAAACACAAAATAAAAAAGAGTTGTCAAAGCTATTAGTTGACATTAGCAGTAGGTAAAAAAGAATTTTGAGATTAGTGGGGCCAGAGTGATAGATATTACAGCAGCTAGGGTGCTTTCCTTTCATCTAGCTGACCTGCAATTCAATCCCCTGCAGCCCAGATGATTCTTGGAGGCCTGCAAGGAGTAATCCCAGAGTAGAGTGCAGAACCAGGATAAGCCCTGACTGAGCATTGCTGGGTATGACACTACCCACCCTGCCACCCTCCTCCCCCCCAAAAATTGCAAAATTAGTTATTTGTTCTGAACTATTTGGAATCATTGATTATTATTATTAAATTATATTGGTAACATCATGACAGAACTTCCAACTCATAGTTATCCTAGAAATAGATGATCTCATTTTATCCTATAATATGATGATCTCTCTTTCTGGGAAAAGTTTTCAATAGCAATAATCGTGCCTTGGATAAACCTCATTGGTTATGATACTGCCACTGCACAAAGCTTATCTCTCATTCTGTAATGATTTTTTTTTTACTTATTTTAGAGCAACTTGATTACTTCCTCTGGCAGGCTTGGGGAACTGTATGTGGTGCTGGAATTCGAACCCGGGCCTACCGCTATACTATTTCTATAGCCTTGAATTTTTGTCTTTTTAAAGTGTAAAATGATCTATTCTTCCCAAATATATTAAAAATTGCATTAATTTTCAATTTATGTATATATCATATTTGTTATAAATTTAGTATTTTAAGATATTAACTTGCTGATTTTGTCTATGTTCAGATTATTACTGAAGATATTAATCTATACTATTTTTTTTCTTTTGGCTTTTGGGTTTCACCCGTCGGTGATCAAGGGATACTCCTGACTCTGTGCTCAGAAATCGCTCCTGACAGGCATGGGGGACCTTATGGGATGCCAGGAATTCGAATCGCCATTCATCCTGAATTGGCTGCTTGCAAGGCAAATGCCGTACCGCTGTGCTATCTCTCCAGCCCTATATCAACATTTTTTTTTTTTTTTGGTTTTTGGGCCACACCCGGCATTGCTCAGGGGTGACTCCTGGCTGTCTGCTCAGGAATAGCTCCTTGCAGGCACGGGGGACCATATGGGACACCGGGATTCGAACCAACCACCTTTGGTCCTGGATCGTCTGTTTGCAAGGCAAACGCCGCTGTGCTATCTCTCTGGACCCCTATATCAACATTTTTAATTTATTATACCTGTAGAGTTAAACATGATGACTACTAACATTTTTAGACTAGAAGTAGTTTTTTTTTTTTTTTTTTTTTTTTTTTGGTTTTTGGGTCACACCCGTCGGTGCTCAGGGGTTACTCCTGGCTGTCTCCTCAGAAATAGCTCCTGGCAGGCACAGGGGACCATATGGGACACCGGGATTCGAACCAACCACCTTTGGTCCTGGATTGGCCGCTTGCAAGGCAAACGCCGCTGTGCTATCTCTCCGGGCCCTAGAAGTAGTTTTTTAAGACTGCTTATAAGTAAAGTAGGTAACTTTTTCTTTCCATACTTATATCAGTCTTGGTATATAGTGTATGGACAGGTGAATCGGGCAGCCTCTGATAAGCATATATGTATGTCTGTCCTGTCATGTACCAGAGGCACATGGTTTTATGAATCTTATGCAGCTGATGTTCTGAGGCATCTAAATATCTTATTTTGATTTTTATTTAATTACTTTATTTATTTATAAGGTTAATAATAGTTAATTAAGGATAATATAGCTGGGTTTTTTTTCAAATACAAAGTTGTTCTTGAATGCGTATCAATCATACAATGTAGAACACATCACCAGTGCACATTTCTCCTACCACCAATGTCCCCAATTTCCCTCTCACCCTCCCCATTACTTGCCTCTATCTCTCATTCATTCATTCATTCTCTCTCTCATTCTCCTATTTCTCACCTTTATTCCTTCCCTTTTAGATACTGGTTTGCGAAATATCTTACTTTGATAAGAGAAAGGATTTCCAATTTTGTGAAAATTCACATTTATCAATAGAACTTTGGTAAAATGGGGCCGGGAAGGTGGCGCTAGAGGTAAGGTGTCTGCCTTGCAAGCTCTAGCATACGACGGACAGCAGTTTGATCCCCCGGCGTCTCATATGGTCTCCCCAAGCCAGGGGTGATTTCTGAGCACATAGCCATGAGTAGCCCCTGAGCATCAAATGGGTGTGGCCCAAAAACCAAAAAAAAAAAAAAAAAAAAAAAGAACTTTGGTAAAATACCACTGAAATTGTTTTTTGTTTTTCCTTTCCTCCCTGCCTGTTTGCATGTTGGCTTTGCCTCCCATGTCTTATTTTTTGCAATACTTCTGCTTTAGGTCCTGTTTCCCTCTGCTTTGGAGAGACAGTCTTGTAATTATAAATTTAGCTATGAGGAGGAGACAGCTAAGAAGTTTTCATTAAAAGTAACTGAATGACTGCAAAAATGACTACAGAAGTAATATTATATTACCGACCAAATGAGACTGATCCCACACAACTGCCCAAAATTATAGAGAAAGCACTTCAAGACTTTCCTACTCGTCCACAATCAAGTTTTATTCCTTGGTTCCTACATGATGGGTCCAAACTTCCACTCAGACCAGGAAGATCACCACCTGTGATTACTGAAGAGTCAGTTGATGATGTGAAAAACGACTTACCCTTATCAGAACATGGTGTTAAGTCACATAGTTATGATTGTACTGTAGATCTATTGGAGTTTCAACCTGTTTTGAATAAAAAGAAGCACTTAATACGATCACACTCACTGAATGAACAGACTATTTTGAGAAATCTGGAAAAACAATCAGAGAAAGGAAAGCAGCTTAAGAAGAGGTCCTGGAGTATTTCACTTCCCGGAAGTACTTGTATAAAAAAAACTTTTCCTTTGTCTAAAAAATTGCAAGACAATTTAAGGACACTAAATTTGCACTCACTTCATAGAGCAAGATGGACAATAGAACACACTATACATGATAACCAAACTCTGGAAGACATTTGGGCAAAACTTAATCGAATTATCAGGCATAATGAACTTCCATCTTGTAATGCTACAATTCAGAGACATCTAGGCCAAATCTGGGTGTTCTGTGATGTTATGTACTGTGAATATGTGGGAAGTCTTCTTAAAGAAAGATTAGCTCTTACTGGGAAAATACATTTATTTGTGCATAAATATGGTACTATTTTTAGTATGTAAATGCCACTGATTGTGAAAAATTCTGGATGAATTATAAAATAGTAGGATGAATAAATGTTTTACTATTTTGATTTCCTCCTTGACTCCCTCCTACCCTCCTTCCTTCTTTCCCTTCTCTCCCAACCAAAAAAAAATTTTTTTTTACTATTTTACAAATTTTAATGGCAGCATCTTATTTGTTCCTTCACAAGAATACCCTATTTGTTCTTAACAGTGAAAAATAACTATATGGTAATATATATAGTTTAAATTCCAAAAATAAAAGGTGAATTCAGGCTTGCTGATTAAATTAGGAACTCTCTGGGTTCTGCTTTTATCCACATACTTTTAAGTTAATTATGATAAATTATTACTTAACTGAATTTGAAGATAAAATTACTCTAATTTTTAGTAATTAAATTAGTCCTACTAGTCCTATTTAGTTGCCATAAATAGTAAGAATTTTGGTAAATTTCTATAATAAAAATTTTACTGGGGGGCTGGAGAGATAGCATGGAGGTAAGGCATTTGCCTTGCATGCAGAAGGACGGTAGTTCTAATCCTGGCATCCCATATGGTCCCTGAGCCTGCCAGGAGCGATTTCTGAGCGTAGAGCCAGGAGTAACCCCTGAGTGCTGCCAGGTGTGACCCAAAAACCAAAAAAAAAAAAAAAATTTACTGTACTTTTCTCTTCTTACCTAAAGTTTATTGACTTTATTTTTAAATAAGTTTGTTTTGAATGAATTAGTTAAATTGGGAGATGAAGCCAGAATTCTACATATGTTTCAAAAAAAAATGGTAAGAGAAAGTAGTGTTAGGTTGTAGGGTGTGTTCTTGGAAATTGCAGTAAGAAAACTGTAATTTGGCTAAAACTGCAGTGTATCTTGGAGGGAAAATACAGAAAACAGAAAGTCATGATTTTTGTTTTGTTTTGTTTTTCTAACATAGCGAATTCATTCTTAACATTAATCCAGGCTATTAGATGGCTGACTCAGCAGTCATTTTGACTTATGAGTAAAATGTTTTAAATTGAGCATATACATTATCTTATAAAATTACTCAGTGATTTTAGAAAAATAATCATGTGGAATTATGGTAACTTCTATTTATTTGACACATGTAAATGTCTACCATGAACTAGATACATTAGAGGAGGCAGACATGGAGTGTACATGAAGTTAACTGACATTAAATAATTATTGCTAGTCCTCTGAGTAAAAACGAGTAAGTCTGTACTTATTGGTAAGTCTGAGACATGTCTGCCTTTCGGCACAGTTCTTTTTTTTTTTTTTTTTTTTCTTGGTTTTTGGTTTTTGGGCCAAACCCGTTGACGCTCAGGGGTTACTCCTGGCTATGCGCTCAGAAGTTGCTCCTGGCTTGGGGGACCATATGGGACACCGGGGGATCGAACCGCAGTCCGTCCAAGGCTAGCGCAGGCAAGGCAGGCACCTTACCTCTTGCGCCACCACCCGGCTCTCGGCACAGTTCTTGACGTTGGGTTCCTTACAGCCTAAACTGACTTAGATGTCTACTAATCAAAACTGAAAAAAAAAATCTATTCTGGGACCAGAGCAATAGTGCAGAGGATAATGTGCTTGCCTTGTATGTGTCCTCACCTGGGTTTGAACTCCAGCGTCTTATATGGTCCCTCTGAGCACCACCAGGTGTGATCCCTGAGTGCAGGGCCAGGAGTAAACCCTGAGTACTGCTGGCTATGGCCCCAAAACAAAAGAATTCATTTTTTCCAGTTAGGTTTTAGAATATGCAAACATTCTGTTACTACTTTTTTTAAAAACTGCTTAATGTACGTTTTATCTATGAAGCATGAATGCTTCAGTCTTCAGTGAAAGATGTGGGTAGAGGGAGTTTCCAGGGTTCCTTTTTTTTAGTAATTTCTCGTCAAGTCATTAATTTTACTTCTCCTTAATCATAAGTATTGCTTTAAGAATTCATTCAGTCGGGCACGGAAAAAGGAATAGCCGGACCAATAGAAGGACCACTTTCACGGATCCGTCTTGAGCAAATTCTGACGGAAGTGCAAGTGTCCAAAGAGAAGAAGGCCAACGGCTCCGGTGAACACGATGTGCTAAGAACCCCAGGCACCGGAGATAGAGATGGAGATGGCACTGTGCCGCCTTGTGCCTCTGAGCCAGAATCTTCTCCGTTAAGTCATCTGGGAAATACTCCACCAGAAGCCTCCTTGGGAAAACCACGTGAGACAGCCATGTTCTTTTTGAGAGATGTCTTTCTGCTTTGCTGTGGTATCTTTAATTCGATTCAGACCCTGGAAAAGAAGTTTGAAATCCTTGGTGCAAAGCTTTCAAAAAGTCGGCATTTTTTACAAATGGCATCAATGCGGGCATATTACAAGCCCTTTAACTACCAAGCAGGGGTCTTCAAACTACGGCCCGCGGGCCACATATTGTATTTATTCCCATTTTGTTTCCTCACTTCTAAATAAGATATATGAAGTGTGCATAGAAATTTGTTCATATTTTTGTTTTTACTATAATCTGGCCCTCCAACAGTCTGAAGGACAGTAAACTGGCCCCCTGTTTAAAAAGTTTGAGGACCCCTGCAAGGAGCCAGTACCAACGGGCACAAAAGAGAAACAGTCGCCCTGGTTACTCCAACTGCCAACGTCGTGATCCTACTCTGCTGGTAGTGCCACCAAATGGTGAGAGTAATTCGGGGGCCTTTCCGGTGGAAACATCATTGCTTGCACCAGGGGCTCCCCACCAGAAGCAGATGTTACCCCTCCAGCAGAAGATCCCAAGACCCCACTGGGAGATCCAGGTCACCCCTGATGCAGCATTAGCATTGCCAAGCACTTCTTTTAAGCCTTCCTTTCTTACTTAGCACAGGGAAGTCTGGCAACCTCAAGTCTGCTAAAGTTCCAGCAGCTTCTACTAAAATTGTGCTGCCCCCGATGGAGCAGCCTCCGACCCATCATCCAGAACTGATGGCTGAGCCCACTTCACTGCGACTAAAGAACCTCCACCAACAGGTATGCTCATTTGTCTCCACCCTCACCTCGAATGCAGGCTCAAGGGTTGGAACTGTCCAGGGCATTTTGAAGCCAACCTTCTCTGATCCTTCAACCTGGTCAGTGAATGAAGTGATCCTCTTTCTGAAACGAAGTTCTTCTGAGAACATCAGCCCTCTTGCTCACTGCTTTAGGCAACATGACATTGATGGGGAAACTCTGCTACTACTCACGATTGACCTAATGGTGAAGTACATGGATATCGACCTGGAAACTGCCTTGTCAGTGTATGACCTCATCCAAAGACTTAGAGAGGAAAAAAATACTTCATAAAAGAAATTTATTCTTGTCGATTTATATAAATATAAAATATTTATATATTTATAAATTATAACTTATATGTTAATTTCTAGAAGACCAATGACATCTTAAAGTACTATCATTTTTCGATCTTTGGATATTGTCACTGCACAGTAGGTCACTGTCCAGAACTGAAAATTTAGTGTCCACGATACTTCTCCAAAAGCTATTTAACATGTTAGCAGTAGCATATTCCAAACAGGTGTTTGTGTTCTTTATGTTTTATGCTTTCATTGCGTTGTTTCCATACTTTGCTCATGTGTGGACATGTAAAAACTCGTTGCTCACTACTCAGGTGTGATGGCAACGTTTTAATTCATTTTGATTGCTATTCTGTAGTTTGTAATGTTGTTCAGAATGGCTTCTCACGTGTATAATTCCTACCATCAAAACCATAACCAGTGTACCCATTTCCCTTCCTCAGGGACAGAGGTGCCCTTCCCTTTCAAAGAAACCACCTTCCACCAAATCAAATGTGTGGATTAGTTCTCCAAGAAATTTCCAAATTCTTAAAAGAGCTATTGTTGGTTTTTGTAATTTTTGTGGGTATTTTGTTTCAGATATTTTATTTTATAGTTGAAATAGGTACATAGAAGTACATCTTTTCTTCTTGAATTGAAAATGAAATTTTGCACTCCCAAAAAGGAAAGATGACCTGTACATAAATAGTGAGAGGTTTTTATTATGTCCTATGAATGCCTATCACTAAAGACCATGCGTACTACTTGCCTACCTACTTAGTATTCTTTGTACAATGTTTTAAGTTACTTTTGCTTTCTGAGTCATTTTTCTGGTGAACTGTGTAAGAGGATTTGTTTGAATTGTGTTTGGGCTTTAAGAATGAAATCTTTTTATGTAAATAATTTTATTTACATGATTATTATAAATATTCAGTGTAATGGTTACAAGCTCTGAGAGGATGCTAATTGAGTTAGCTATTTGTTAGTAATACCTGTTGAATCTTCACTGACACCAAATAAATGGTTTTACTTTTGGAAATAAAAAAAGAATTAGTATTTCCAGCAAGCTTGCTAGTAAGATTGATGTAAGATTGATTGATGTTATTCGGAAATCATAGTAGTAGGTTTGGCTTTATTTTAGTCTTATCTTAAAGTTGCTAATCAAAAGTAGGGACTGTATCTATAGTCGGTAAAGTATATCTATATCTATATAGATGCCTATATAGGTACACCTATATAGGCATATCAATATCGGGTATACTATAGTCGGTAAAGTGCATGCCTGAGTGTGAAACCTGAGTCTAAGTGCCTGTACATTGAAAATCAAAGATAAATCAGAGATCATGGAGTGCTTATGAGCAGTTTTAAATCTAAGAATGAAACATAATTAGAACTTCTTTGTCATCATTGCATGGGCTAGATTTAATTTTTTTCAAATTTATTTTTATCTAAATTTCTGTTCCTTTGAGAATAGAAATCACTCCTGGCAGACTTGGGGGACCATATAGGATGGTAGGGATCAAACCCAGGTCTGTCCTGGGTAGGCTGCATGCAAGGCAAATGCCCTACTGTTGTACTATTGTGCCAGCCCCATACAATTTCTATCTTCTTGTTTTATGACCCATCTTGGAGAATGTCCCATGTGCATTAGAGAAGAATGTGTATCTAACTTTCTGGGGATGAAGAGCCCTACATATATCTACTAAGCAACTCTCTTCCATTTCTTTCCTTCAGAGCCAGTAGTATATCCTTGTTAAATTTTAGTCTGGTTGGTCTATCAAAAGGTGACAGGGCAGTACTGAAGTCTCCCACTATTATTTTGTTGCTATTGATGTTATTCATCAAATCTATCAGCAGTTGGGGCCAGAGAGATAGCACAGTGGTAAGACATTTGCCTTATATGTGACCAACCCAGAACGGACCCAGTTTGATTCTTGGCCTCTCCTATGGTCCCCCCAAGCTTGCCAGGAACGATTTCTGAGCACAGAGCCAGGAGTAACCCCTGAGCATTGCCAAATGTGGCCCCAAAACCAACCAATCAATTAATCAATAAATTAATTAAAAATATCTATCAGCAATTGCTTTTCTACTCCTTATTGGGTGCATATATGGTCAGGAGTGTGATTTCTTCCTGTTGTACGTACCCCTTGATTATTAAGTGTTTTAAAGCAGAAATCAAGAAGTATCTTTTATTATAACCTTTTTAAGCCTGTCATTTGACATTAGTATTGCCTTTCTAAGAGAGTTCTTTGCTTGATTGATTGTTCTCCAGCTGTTGACTTTTAGTCTATGTTTGCTCTGATTATTAGATGTGTTGCAGGTAGCAAAATGTAGGATTCAAATTTTTGATCCATTTTGCCACTTTGTCCCTTAACTGATGCATTTAGTCCATTGACATTGAGAGAGATGATTGTCTTGGAATTAAGCATCATCTTTTTATAGGAGTTTGGTGTATTTGATGGGTCTGCCTTTTCTTAAAATAGGCATTTCAGTTCTTGTTCGGTTTGAGTCTGTAAAGTTTCTGAGCTATTGTTTATCTGTGAAACTGTGTATCCTTCCTTCAAACTTGAATGTAAGTTTGGCTGGGCGAAGTATTTTTGACAAAGAATTCATTTCATTGAATTTTGTCACTATATCCCACCACTGCCTTTGAGCCTGGAGCTTGTGATAAATCTGCT
The DNA here is from genome assembly GCF_024139225.1 of Suncus etruscus. NCBI lineage: Eukaryota > Metazoa > Chordata > Mammalia > Eulipotyphla > Soricidae > Suncus > Suncus etruscus. The sequence continues at coordinate 123,790,692 of NC_064849.1, forward strand.
GTAAATCTTGTGGATTCTTTTTTAAAATGCATTTTTTCTTTTTGATCTTTCTGCTTTCAGGATTCTATCCCTATTAGTGGTTTTCATCATTGTGACTAGCATGCTCTGTTCTTTGGGGTGCTTTTCTTTTAGCTGATACTCTGTGGGCATACAGGATGTGATTGTTGCATGCTCTCTTTTATTTGTTTGTTTTTGTTTGTGGGTCACACCAGAGGTGCTCAGAGGCTACTGGCTCTGAACTCAGAAGTCATTCCTGGCAGGTTCAGGGGATCCTATGGGAATCATATGGGAGATGTTTCAGGGATTGAACCCAGGACAGTTATGTGCAAGTCAATCACCCTACCTGCTTTGCTATTGCTACAGCCCACTCTTTAGCTCTAGAAACTTCTCAATAATGATGTCCTCGACTGTGGTTCTTCATGGGTCTCTGGGACTCCAATGATTCTTAGATTATTTCTATTGAGTTTATCCCTGAGTTATTTTGTCATCTGTTCACTTTCCTTGGGATTTTTTCCATCTTCTTTTTATTTATTTTGTTTGGGTTTTTTTGGGGGGGGCCACACCCATTTGATGCTCAGGGGGTTATTCCTGGCTAAGCGCTCAGAAATTGCCCCTGGCTTGGGGGGACCATGTGGGACACAGGGGGATCGAACCGCAGTCCTTCCTTGGCTAGTGCTTGCAAGGCAGACACCTTACCTCTAGCGCCACCTCACCAGCCCCTCTTTTCATTTATTTTAAGGCTCTTTTCCAGCCTCTTCTGTTGTATGAAGGTGTTATATTCTCAAATTCCATCTCAGAATCCATCTGATTCTGTCCTCAGCAGTTGTTACCTTGGTGAGACCTCTTAGTGAATACTTAACTTCACCTACCAAGTCTTTCAATCCTGTCATTTCAGTTTAAGGTTTCCTTATTTCAACTTTTACACTTTCTTGAGTTTTAGTTGTGATTTATTCGGTTCATTCCATACTTTGAATTCTTCGAACATTCACCACATTCCTTTCTTCTTTTTTGTCTTGTTTTGTTTTGTTTTTTGGACCTCACCTAATGACGCTCAGGGGTTACTCTTGGCTATGTGCTCAGAAATCGCTCCTGGCTTAGGGGACCATATGGGACCCTGGGGAATTGATCCACGGTCCATCCTAGGCTAGTCCCAGCAAGGAAAATGCCTTACTGCTCCACACCATTGCTCCAGCCTCTCCGCCACATTTCTTTCTAAAATCCTTATTGGAGAGGCTATAAATGTGGTCAGTAATTTTCAGATCTTCAGAGCTACTATCTACATTCCTTAAGCATGGTATGGTTCTGCATTGTTTCCCCATTGTCACCTTTGCAGTGTGGTATCTTTTATGTGTTGTGCTAGGGTTCATTGACTAGAAGAAATGTACAGCTATGGAGTGGGGCAGCGGCACTCTTCTTGTTGCACAGGTATTCATTCCCCGAATTCTGTTGTGGGGCAGGGCCCCGCTCACTCTTCACCTGATGTCAGTCCTTGGGCAAAGGCCACACTGTGGTTCACCTGGTGATTCTGGCCTCAGTCTTGCTGTTTTCCATTCCCTCTCTTATTTTATTTTTCAAATAATTTAGATACTTTGAACATTTCCAAGATAAATTACTGCATTATTGCTTGTTTTAATTCGTTCAAAATACTAAAATTTATCCATGGTTCATAATTTTGTTTTGGGGTCACATCTGGTAGTGCTCAGGGGTCACTCTTGGCTCTGCACTGAGAAATCACTACTTGCACTTGGGGGACCATATGGAGTGCCAGATATTGAATCCAGGTTGGCTGTGTGCAAGGCAAATCCCTTACCCACTATACTATAGTTTCTCCAAGCAGCACTCAGAGAAGCAGGCAGTAGTATGGATGAAACCCAGGCCTTGCATATCTAAAATACTTAAATATATACTCTAACATGCACAGGAGAGATGGTAGTATAGCAAGTATGGTGCTTGCCTTTCATGTGTATGACCTTGGTTCAATCCTCAAGACCCTATAGTCCCAAGAGTAAGTCCTGAGCACCACCTGGTGTAACCCAAAAACAAAGAAAGATAAATTATGCCCTCTAATCTATATAACTATCTCACTGGCCTACAAGTATTTTACAACCAGTTTTAGATCTTTTTAAAATTATCTTTTTGTGGGTGGAGGTTGAACCACATCTGCAATTGCTCAGATGAGATTGGGCACATTCAAGGTGGTATGGCCATAGACTGGAATTGCTCACATTTGCTTTTGGCTCTGTTTGTGGATCATTCCTGGAGGCCTCAGAGAACTATATGAGTTACTGTAGGTCAGACCTTGGTCATTTACATGCAAGACAAGTGCCTTACTATACTATTACTTCAGTCCTTTAATTTTTTTTTTAATAGAGGGTTATTCTTTACCCATCCTCTTCTGTATGAAGCCCTAGAAAAACATATCATTTGTGAACTCGTAATATTTGCAAGGCTGGTAAACATAGAGTTTGAGTTTATTATAACTGAGTAAGTTGGTTTCATGTTTGGGTTAACTTGCGAAAACTTTTTAAACAGTGTTAGGGTCAGTGAATGGAATCATTTTGAGAGTGGGAAGTGCTGGTGATTGAATACTGGGCCTTACATATTCAAAGATGCACTGTACTCCTGACTGATACTAACAGTCTCCTGACCCCCCCCCCCCTCTCTCTCTCTCACACACACACTTTTTGTTGCTGTTGCACATAGCTGTACTCAGAGCAGTGCTCTGTGCTCAGGGCTTAGTCCTAGAGGGCTTCAAAGGACCAAATATGATACCTGGGATCGAGCCAGGTTGGCTACAGCAAGGCAAGTCCCTTTCCTCCTATATTATATCTTTGGCTCTAGTGATACATTTTCAAACTATCTTATATATCAATGGATTTTCATTTATATGCTACCTAATTTAATATGGACTTAAGTATTGTAATATATGCTAAGTCTAGTTCCTATTTTTCCCTCATTTTCTTAGCTTATTAATTCTTTTTCCTAGAAAATGTCTAGATATAATAATATTCTATTATTTTCCAAGAAAAATAGTAGTTTGTGTTGGAATCATATAAACTTACATATTAACTTATGTATTTTATTCATTTACATATTTGGGGGGGGCAAACTTGGCTGACTTTGTGCTCAGAGGCCACTCCTCACAGGGCTCAGGAAGGCCATATGGGGTGCCAGGGAACAAACTCTGGCCAGCCGTATGTAAGATCAGTACCCTTTCCACTGTATAATTGCTTGAGTCCCTTATATTATATTTGAATAATTTTAACAGAGTTAGAAAAACTCCTCCTCACTTGCATGTGGCTGACCTAAACTCAACCCCTGACATTCCTTATGGTTCCCCAAGGCCATCAGGAATGATTCCTGAGCACAGAGCCAGGAATGAATCCTAAGCATCACCAGGTATGTTATATAAAACTAAAACAATTTTTTAAAAAATGAATAGGCCCTTTTGCATGAAATTGTTTTCTTTTTAAAATGCATATGTAACCTTTTCTCCCTAAATGACTAGTTTGGAATTAATAATTTATTGATATTATTTACATGATATCTCAGGATTTTTCCCTCTTTGTTGCGGTTTGGAGGGATCAGGTAATTACATCTTGGATGCAGGCCTGTGCAATTTGTTGTGCTGCATCAGGAATTGCTGTGGTAGCATCAGGGATCACAACTGCAGTGTCAGGAATCACACTGGAAGCCTCAAACAGGCAAAGCAGATGCTCTACTTCTAATCCATATCCTAGAGCCTATTCAGGAAGTTGTTTGGGTTTTTGTTAATTCAGGAAGTTTTAAGCCTTTACTTCCTATTATCATACTACAAGAGACTTAAAACTCCTTTGTTTTACAAATGAAGCAAATTATTTTATTTTTAGGCAATTTTTGTAGTTCATTAGGTTTTACATAAAAAACCTATTTTTTTCTTTTTTTTTTTTTTTTTCGGTTTTTGGGCCACACCCAGTAACGCTCAGGGGTTACTCCTGGCTATGTGCTCAGAAGTTGCTCCTGGCTTGGGGGACCATATGGGACACCGGGGGATCGAACCGCGGTTCGTCCAAGGTTAGCACAGGCAAGGCAGGCACCTTACCTTTAGCGCCACCGCCCGGCCCCCTAAAAACCTATTTTTTTCATAGAGGTTTTTAAATACTGACATTTGTTATCAGTCATTACATAACAATTTTAGGAAATTAAGGTATATTTTATATTAGTATAAAATTGGTGAATACATATACTTGAAAGTATGAGACCAAGTAGAATTAATTTTTTTTCTTTAATTTCTTAATTTATAGTGATGCGGTTGACTAAGCCTACTTTATTCACCAATATCCCAGTAACCTGTGAAGAGAAAGATTTACCAGGTATGGCACATATTTCACTGTACTTGCACCTAAGGAAAATTTGGAATGTAGACTTCACATATAAGAATGGAATAAGCCTCATCTTGACAAATTTAAACTCTGTTTCATTCTTTGGTTTTGTACCTGTTTGTATATCATGTAAAAATGATGGTTAGTTGAGAAAGAGGTTTTACTCATAGCTATTAATTAATTTCATATCCCTCTAATAATGTATGTATTAGCACCCCTCTTATTTAAAATTATTGGAGCTTTTACCATGTATTTTATATCTTATAATCTGTGTTTTTCTTTCTTTCTAAAGTGTTACTGTGAATCCTTAGGTTTTCTCTTCTAGTTTTCATATTGAAGTTTAGAAAAAAATTGTAATGTAAATTTTGTTCCCTTTTAGATATTTCTTTATATAAGTAAAGCTTATATAGACAAATATTCGAATATCATGTTTTTCCCTTGTATAGGAGATCTCTTTAACCAACTCATGAGAGATGACCCTTCAACTGTAAATGGTGCAGAAATTTTAATGTTGGGTGAAATGTTAACTTTACCACAGAATTTTGGGTAAGAAATATATATTCATGTTAAGAAATGCAACTATATATTTGGGGGGTGGGGGGGGGGGTAACAGCCGGCAGTACTCAGGGGTTACTCCTGACTCTATGCTCAGAAATCGCTCCTGACAGCCTCCGGAAACCATATGGATGCCGGGATTCGAACTACCATCCTTCTGCATGCAAGGCAAACGCTCTACTTCCATGTTATCTCTTCAGCCCCAATATTTTAAAACTAGTACAGATCATTTTTCAGAAAATAACTATGGAATGGAAAGATGCTTACTAGTAATGATAAGAAAATGTTTTTCAAAATTTTATAATTCTGTTTTTATCTTTTTTTTTAAATACATATAAGACAGTTTGTAGCAGTTCCTAGGGTGACAGAATTTTAATTTTCTTTCTTTTTTTTTTTTTTTAGATATTACTGTACATTGAGTTCTTTAATATTTTCTTTTATTGTTTTGAGGCCACATGATGCTTAGGAGCAACACTTGGCTATGCGCAGAGGACCATATGCAGTGCATGACATTCAAACTGGGGTAGTGGCAGCATGCTAGACAAGGAGTTTTTATGCTGTTTGTCTAGCCCACATTGTTTCTTTTCTTTCTCTTCTCATTCTTTGTCCTTTGTTTGGGGCCACATACCAAGTGTGTTTGGGAATTACTCCTGGTAATTATATGGGAGACCCAGGATTGAATTCACTGTATCATTACTCTGGCCACTTCTTTTATTTTTTTATTTTATTTTATTTTCCTTTTTTTGAAGCACTGTAATTTATTGTTCATGATAGGGTTACATGCATACAGCATTTTAATACCACTTCCCTCTACCATTCTCTCAAAGACCACTCCAAAAGAACAAAAACACTAAGGGTCCAGAGACATTATAGCAAGGGACTTGCCTTGAATGGAGCTGACCTGGTTTGATTCCCCAGCCTGAATTACTGCCAGGAGTGATCCCTAAGCACAAAGACAAAAGTAAGCCCTGATTCCTACAGAGATAACACCAAAACAAAAAATAAAATAAAATTACTTTAAAGTCCATATGTTATTTTTCTTCTTAAGATTCAAGACATAAATTATTTCCAACTGGAACATTATCACTAAGCTCTTTAGATAAATAACTTTAAGAATCTTGGGGCCGGCGAGGTGGCGCTAGAGGTAAGGTGTCTGCCTTGCAAGCGCTAGCCAAGGAAAGATCGTGACCGCTGTTCGATCCCCCGGCGTCCCATATGGTCCCCCCAAGCCAGGGGCAATTTCTGAGCATCAAATGGGTGTGGCCCGAAAAACCAAAAAAATAAAAAAAATAAATAAAAGAATCTTAGCATGTCATTGACTTCAGTGACTATTACTGCATTTGGTATAATAATTGAGAAAAAATATACATTTTGTAGCTAGAATGTATAATTTTGTTTTCTATTTTGGATTTGGTATAGTGGCATAGCTGGTAATACTCGGGCACTGCATCCAAGTAGCAATCTGCTCAGATGTCATTTTCAGCAGTGCTTAGGAGAGTATGCAGTGTTGGAAATCAAACCTTGGCCTCCTTCTGCAAAGCATCACTCAGCCCATTAAACCAGCTCTCTGACCCCTTAATCAGTATTTTGAGTTGGTAGACTTGTGTGAATAAAGGAATATTAAAGCTGTAGCTCACTGCGTATCTATTCTTCATTACTTTTGTTCCACAAAGCTCTTTGTGGTGCTCAAATGATTTGTGCTAAGACTTACATGAATTTCAACATAAAATTCTCCTTTATTTCATAGGAACATATTTCTGGGAGAAACTTTTTCCAGTTATATCAGCGTTCATAATGATAGCAGTCAAGTTGTAAAAGACATATTGGTAAAAGTAAGTGACATACTTATTTGAATATATGTTTTTCAAGTTTTATATTTCTTAGTCTTGAAAATTCATTAAAATTCTTGTTTTACATCAACTGGAAGTTTTAATAATCATTAACAATTAGCATCAGTTAGACTCCAAAAAGTTTTATAGTTTTTTGTTTTTGTTGTTTTGGTTTTTGGGTCACACCTGGCAGTGCTCAAGGGTTACTCCTGGCTCTATGCTCAGAAATCACTCCTGGAAGGCTCAGGAAACCATTAGGGATGCCGGGATTCGAACCACGGTCCTTCTGCGTCGAACACAAAGGTCCTACCGCTATGCTATCTCTCCGGCCCCCACAAAGTTTTAGTTTATATGCTGCCAAAGCAAACAGACTCCTGAAAATTTAAAATATGCTGGGGCCAGAGTGATAGGACAGTGGTAGGGTATTTGCCTTGCACCTGGCCAACCGGGGACAGACCTGGGATCGCTCCCCGGCATCCCATATGATCTCCTAAGCCTGCCAAAAGTGAGTTCTGAGTGCAGAGCCAGAAGTAATCCCTGAGCACCACCAGGTGTGGCCCAAAACAAAAAATAAATATGCTAAGAAATATTTTGTCCTGTCCTCCAAGTTTGCAGTCAGTTCTTTGAAAAAATGTTCTAACTGATCAAAAGTAAGTAATATTTTTTATTTATCTGTGTGACTAAATAATGAAAAATTATTATTTGGGGGCCACACCTGGTAATGCTCAAGGTTACTCATAGCTCTGTACTCAGTAATTACTCCTGGAAGTGCTCTGAGAACCAAATGGGATGCTAGGGCTCAAACCCAGGTTTGCTGCCTGCAAGGCAAACACCCTACCAACTGTACTTCTCTCTAGCCCTAACAGTAAAATTTGAAAAAGTTATAGCAAGGAAGGGAAAGAAAGGGGAGAAAAGAATTAAGAGGGAAGATCAAAGACAAGCATAGCAGGTAGGGCATTTACTTTGCACTGACAGGGTTCAGTCCCTGGCTTCCCATGCAACCCCAGCCCCCAGTCTGCCACGAGTGATTCCTGAATGCAGAGTCAGAAATAACTTGTGAGCACTACTGTGTGTGGCCCCAAAACAAAAACAGACACTGTAGCTCTACTTCAGAATTGTGGGCATTCGGGAGCCGGAGAGATAGCGTGGAGGTAAGGCATTTGCCTTGCATGCAGAAGGTTGGTGGTTCGAATCCCAGCATCCCATATGGTCCCCTTAGAGCCTGCCAGGAGCGATTTCTGAGCATAGAGCCAGGAGTAACCCCTGAGCGCTGCCGGGTGTGACTCAAAATCTAAAAAAAAAAAAAAACAGAATTGTGGGCATTCAATGAATAATAACAGGGCCTTGTATATAGTTACATACCTAATATATGTGAACTCTTTTGTTATGAATATAAAACAATATAATTGATAGCAATAAATATCCCACTTCAGAGTACTTAACATTTAAAATATTAAACTAGATTTAACTGCAGAGTGGTTTCAAAAATTCCTGTTGCATAAATTCTCTTTAATCTCTATGACGTAATGTTATCTCTGCCTGAATTTTTTTCTTAGCCTCTGACTTCAATTTTGACCATAGCTGCATTAATAATTCAGCAAATATTTGTTAATTGCCTAGTATGTGCCAGGCACCATGATAGAGAGGTAAGAGGAGATAAGAGAAACCTGCCTCCCTACACCATACATTTTTGGATTTTTCAGTTTAATTTGTTTTGTTGTGTTTGAGGGCTACACACACAGTGCCCAGTGATTTCTTCTGGCTCTGTACTCAGAAATTACTCCTGGCAGGCTCAGGGATCATATGGAATGCAGGGATCAAACCAGGATCATCTATGTGCAAGGCAAACACCCTATTCACTGTGCTATCACTCCTGCCCTACACCTTACTTTTTTGGTAGGGAGAAAGAAACAGGTCAACAAGATCATCTAATTATGTGTGATAAATATTACAAAGGAAGTTATAGTTGGATAGTAAAAAATAAAGATTAAGGGAAAATGCCACTTAAGAGTGATAACTGTTCCAAAGACAATAGAAGGAGGAATCTAATAGCATATCTTGAAGGAAGGAGGATTTTTCTTTAGAGAACAGAGCCAGTTTTTAGTTACTGACTTCAGTTTCATTAGTTCTCTTACACATTAGCTAGTCTCTGACATCTAATATTGCTTTGAATACTTATTATCTAGCAGGATATATTTAAAAAATGTGTTTACTTATATCAACGCTTATTTCTATAATGTGCATTTAAAAGCAGATTCATCAGACCAGTGTTCAATTTCACTAAAGGTTTTATAACCTCTTCTTTATTGCTTATGTGTAGCTTTTTCCTTACAAAGGAAGACTAATCTCTAGTTAGCCATAATAACTATCCAAAAATGTGCTATTTATCATCCTAATATACATTAGGACTTTATAATTAATAATTCAACAGTAAACATATTTATCATTTCTTCTTTTTTTTTTTTTTGGTTTTTGGGTCACACCCAGCGTTGCTCACCTTTGGTCCTGGATTGGCTGCTTGCAAGGCAAACGCCGCTGTGCTATCTCTCTGGGCCCATATCATTTCTTTTTCTTTAGCTTGCGTTTGACATTTCACTTTCCCTTAAATACAGTTGTTTTCTTTTTTATTCAGGTTCATTTAATATTTTATAGTCCATCCTGAATATCTTCTACTTCTACTGATTTTCTTTTTTTTTTGTTTTGTTTTTGGGCTTGACCCATTTGACGCTTAGGGGTCACTCCTGGTTATGCACTCAGAAATTGCTCCTGGCTTGGGGGGGACCAGATGAGACACCAGGGGATCAAACTGCGATCTGTCCTAGGCTAGCACTTGCAGGGCAGATGCCTTACTTCTAGCACCACCTCTCCAGCCCCATAGCTGATTTTTATTTATGTTTGAGGTATCTGTGGTGTGTGTACTCCATTGTCATACTTGAAAGCATTATGCTATGTGCAGAAAGATTTCATTACTCCCCTTTCCCTCTACTATATTGTTCTGTTTACCTTATGCTTTGCGCCCCAAACACATTCACACCTTCTGGGTAATCACTTTCATCTGAAATTTTTTTTCATTTATTTTTTTAAGGCTGATCTTCAGACAAGTTCACAGCGTTTAAATCTTTCAGCCTCCAATGCTGCAGTAGCTGAACTAAAACCCGATTGCTGTATTGATGATGTCATACACCATGAAGTAAAGGAAATTGGAACACATATGTAAGGATTAATTTTACTGGTTCTTAAAGTCTTTTACAAATATGTTTTCATTTCTAGTCATTTACTAAACCTAGAACCTACTTCAGGAGGAATTTTATATTCCATGTTTGCATGTGATGAGAAAGAACATTTAAACAAAATGTTGTTTTATAGTTTAAAAAAAAATCTTGGGGCCGGGAAGATGGCGCTAGAGGTAAGGTGACTGCCTTGCAAGCGCAGTTCGATCCCCCGGCGTCCCATATGGTCCCCACAAGCCAGGAGCGATTTCTGAGCTCATAGCCAGGAGTAACCCCTTGAGCGTCAAAATGGGTGTGGCCAAAAACAAAACAAAACAAAATAAAATCTTAATTTGCTACTGTGGATGTAGCTCAGTAGTAGGGCTCTACCATGTGTGAGTTCTTGGGTTAGAACTACCAGGTACTACAAAAACAAAGGGAAAAAACTTATTTTGTTTACTTTTGCATCTATAAGTATTCCGTATCTGAAAAAAATAGAAAGGCATGCAAACGTTTAAAATTGAAGTTGCATACTATAAAAGTATGTTTATATATGTCATATATTAAACACATGGACAAATATACATATACATCTGTACATATATTATGCTAGCAACTATTGTTGATAGCATTGATTTTTAAATTTACAATGTTTCAGTTCTTGGTTCTGTATTTAGATATGATTATACATTCTATCAACAGAACTCAGAGATAGATGGATAGAAAGATATGTACATACATTCATGCATACATACATACGGACATACAATACATACATACATAGAAAGATAGATAGTTTGGGGCCACATTTAGTTGTGTTCAGGACAGACCATTGAGTATATGCTCAGGGGTCACTTCTGGCGTGCTCAGGGGGTCATATTCAGTGCCATGGATCAAACTGCATGCTAACTCTGTACTAGCTCTCCAGCCCAAGTACCCAGAAATATAAAAACTACTTAAGCTGTGAAGGGAATAGTTTTGATTATATATTCCAAGTTTCTGTATGTATTTAAATGTGAATTCTATTTTTCATTCAGTTTAAGAGGCAAATATAAAAATTTTAACCATATAAAATAAGTTTAGACTTATCCATGAGTTTGAATAGTGATTCAATCAGCTCACCAAGTTCTAATTGTTCTTCTAAATATATATCATTATCCCGTTTTCTTCTCTACTTATATTACTATGTTACTTCTTATCTTGAAATACTTATTATTAAATCATACAGTATTTATTATTTAATCCATTTATTTTGATGATGAATTGTTGTATGCATTTTTTATTTGTGGGATGGCAATTGGAGGCCACATTCAGGATGCTCAGAGACTGCTCCTGACTCTGTGCTCAAGGGTCCATCCCGGTAATTTTATGAGGACCATAGGGAGCATTAGGGATAAAAATAGGACTAGCGGGGCCGGGCGGTGGTGCTAGAGGTAAGGTGCCTGCCTTGCCTGCATTAGCCTTGGATAGACCGCGGTTCGATCCCCGGTGTCCCATATGGTCCCCCAAGCCAGGAGCAACTTCTGAGCGCATAGCCAGGAGCAACTTCTGAGCGCATAGCCAGGAGTAACTCTTGAGCGTTACCAGGTGTGGCCCAAAAAAAAAAAAAAAAAAAAAAATAGGACTAGCGGCATGTAAGGCAAGCATTTCAATCCCTGTCTTTCTAGCCCTTAAAGGCATTTAAAAATATATGTAGTCTGTGATTGACATGAACTTTGCAGTAGATTTCTTTGAGCTTATATTTGAAGTCTCATCACTTACTGCATAATCTTAGATGCATCCCTTGATTATTCAATGACTTCCACTTCTCTTGGAAAATTATGAGTTTTTGTAGATTTTATAAAGCTTCAAAACCCAATCTATCAACTGCTTTAATCGTAGGTTCAAGCTGTTTATTTTTGTTATAAAGGAATACCTGTATCATTTTGTTTCATTTACTTCTACCTGTTTGCATCTCAGATTCAGCTGACATCCTAGACTAGCATAAATCTCCCTTTTTGAATATTCCAGAGACCCACATCTTATCACTTTCTTTGTCTTTATTAATCAGTACTCACTGAATGTCTCCTCTCTCCCTTCCAGTCTGAGTGTCATGAAGTCACCTTTCCAGGACTTTTCAGAGAGCAAGAGTCAGTATTTAAATAAATTTTAAAGTATGATCAAGACTATGACTCAAATGAAGTATAGAGCACATGCTTAGTTAGCATGTACAAGGCCTCAAGTTTGATCCTTCATACCACATGGCCCCTGTAAAGTGTAGCTCTGTAGCCTCTAGTACTGACTGACACACAAGGCTGAGTATTATATTTTGATAGGTCCACAACCTGGCCCCTACTTCTGCAAGATATGTCCCCTATAAAAATATAAAATTAATAAAAATTAAAGAAATTAAATATGTAAAATCCCCATTTTGCAGAAAATAAAATGTGTAGAATTAATTAGTAAATAATGGTATAGATTAGCAAAATGATTAAATGATTTTCAAATAAAATATCTAGCTTCAAAACCCATATCTCCTTTCTACCATGAACATTTAATAGATATTTTATTTTGGTCAAGTCTATATATATCCTTAGTACTTGACTTAGTACTAGTATAGGTATAAAGGAGAAATTAAGTTTACCTGTAATATTACCAAGAAATTTGATTTATTTATTTAAAATATATTTCTTTATAAATTTTATATATTTTCAGATTGCTTTAATAATGTTTTACAAAATTTTTGTTCTTTCTTTTTGCTTTTTTTGCTTTTGGTTGATCCAGTGGTTCTCAGTTCTGCTCTCAATCTTGTACACAGGGATTACTACTGGCAATGCTTGGGAAACATTTGTTAACAGGGTTTGAACCCAGCAAATGAGTCAGTCTGTTGAGCTGTCTCTTTGCTCTCCTTTTTCTATTTTAAAACTTACTGGGAACATTTTTCCATTTGAATTATTATTGTTTTTACCAAGTCATGGGCCAAACCCCGTCTCATGCATGCAAGGCATGCACTTTATCTCTGAGCTACATTCCCAGTCCTAAATGGTTTTATATTTAAAACTTGAATCATACATAATCTTTTTTCTTTTTAATTAAAAGAATATTTTATCTTGGCCCCCAAAATACTCCTTCTTGGCAAGGCAAAGGAAAAAAATTGAGTGGAGAAGAAACACAAATATAAAATAGTGGGGCCAGGAGCTAAGGGGTCTCAGATGCATTGGTGATGTTAAAAAAGAACAGAACTGGGCCCGGAGAGATAGCACAGCGGTGTTTGCCTTGCAAGCAGCCGATCCAGGGCCAAAGGTGGTTGGTTCGAATCCCGGTGTCCCACATGATCCCCCGTGCCTGCTAGGAGCTATTTCTGAGCAGACAGCCAGGAGTAACCCCTGACACCGCCAGGTGTGGCCCAAAATCCAAAAAAAAAAAAAAAAAAAAGAACAGAACTAAATATATAAGTCAAAGGCAACAACAAGGAAATCTAACAATTAAAACTTCAAATGAGCCTGTTATACTGGTAGACTGAGGGCAAGGGGGAAGGGCATGGGATGCACTCTGCGAACATTGGTGGCGAGAGGTCTACAACTGGTGGTGGGATTGGCCCTGATACGTTGGATGTCTGAAATCCAACTGTGAAGAACTTTGTTAATTACAACAGTTTCAATAAAATATATTTAAAAAATAAAGAGTATTTTTGGTTGGAGAGAGTACAAGTAAGACACTTAATTTGTACATGGCAGGCTCGGGTTTGATCCTTGTATCCCACGTGGCTTCCCACTTGAGCATCAGCAGGAGTTGAGTCCTGAGTACAGAGCCAGGAGTAACTCCTGAACATTGCCAGGTGTGGCCCAAAAATCCGGAAAAAAAATTCTATTTCCCTTCCCTTTGTTGATGTTGTAGTGGCCAGGGATACATTTGGTTCTAGTTCTTGCCCAGATTCATATACTTTAGTTTCTTACACGCATCTGGCTGCAGTGTGCCCCAAATCACACTCTATTGTGTTCACAGATCACAGGCAGGCAGCAGTGTTGCTGGGATGGAAGCTGGCATGTGGGGTGGTCTTTAGTAACAGACTCAAGAGCTGTCTGCAAGGTAGTGTTCTGCCACTTAGCTAGATCCCTGCACCCCTAGAACATGGACTTTAATTTATTTACTTAATTGTTTGACTTCAGATTATTTCTGCTTTCACTGCTACAAATAACACCTTGCAGAGTTTAATATTTTCTTATGATAGATTACTTGAACTGTGTTTACTAACGAAGCATGTAACACTGTTTTTATCATTATTGGATATCAAACCCACAGCCTTACACATATTAGGCATGTGCTTTACCACTGAGCCACATTCCCAGATAAACACTTATTTTGGTTTGAGGCACTGTGACTTATTAAAGCATTTTAAGCAGACAAATATTCTAAAAACACACTTCACCTAAGCATCCGCCTCCCTCCATGAAATCCTCTTAGCGTACCCTCCCACCCCCCTCTTTCACCTTCCATCCTTGGTAAGCAGGAGAGAGGGCGCACACCCAGCAATGCTCAAGGTTTACTCCTGGCTCTGCACTCAGGAATTACTCCTGGCAGGCTCAGGGAACCTTTTTAGATGCTGGGAATCAGACATGGGTCAACTGCGTGCAAAGCAAGTGCCTTACCTGCTATACGATCTCTCCAGATCTTGAACCTATTTTTTAATATGAAATTATCTACCCAGAGATTTATTTTAGAATATATTTCACCTTTTGGAGGAAAAGTTTCTGACTTCCTGCTTTAAAGTAGTTATCTCATTTTACTGAGTAGAGTTTTCTTATTTTCTTTCTTTGGGGAGAGTTGAGCTGGAACCATTCCCTGCAAGGTTTGGGAGGTGCTCTCAGCTATGTGCTGGAATTCAGCCAAATGCCAGGCAATGCCTTAACCCCCATACTATCTCATTGACCTTTTATTCCTGTATATATGCTGAAACTTCTATCTCTGATTTAGGCTCATTTGACTACATTTTCACATCACTGGCATAAATATTTTCCAAATTTGTTTGTGAGATTGAAATGTTTTAGATTACTACTAAGAAACAAATTTTAAATGATCCAAATTTATTGACATTTTTCTATTTCAGCTTGGTGTGTGCAGTGAGTTATACAACTCAGGGTGGAGAAAAAATGTACTTTAGAAAATTCTTCAAATTTCAGGTAATGCATATGGCAATAGTAAATTGTGTTTAGATACTGCCCCCTCCCCAAGTAAATAGTTATTCCTGTTTTTATGCATAGAAATTAGACTGCAAATAAAGCAAATACCTTAATATTTTTCTGATTTGTCATATTATTAGCAATTTAAGCAAGTCTAAATTTTATAAGAACAGAAATTATCATTGCCAAGGTAATTAGAAATATACCATAATGAAATTTGGAGGTTTTTAGCAAAAATAAAGTTCCTTTTTATAACTGACAACCTAAAAGGAAGAAGAAATGAATGTAAAGTTTAGATAAAAATACGAATGGTGTCTGGAATGGTGGCACAAGCATTTGCCTTGCACACGCTGACATAGGACAGACCAAGGTTCGATCCCCCTGTGTCCCATATAGCCCCACAAGCCAGGAGCAATTTCTGAGCACATAGCCAGAAGCGTCACTGGGTATGGCCCAAAAACTAAAAAACAAACAAACGGGTACTAGAGTGATAGTTCAGTGGGTAGGGGACTTGCCTAACACATGGGCAACCTGTTTTGATCCCAGGTATTCCATACTCCCAAGCCTGTCAAGCATAATCTCTTAGCAGAGTCAGGAGTAAGCCCTGAGTACCACCAGGTGTGGTCCAAACAAACAAATAAAGAGTAATTAGTGGCATAAACAATAGTATAGCAGGAAGGGTGCTTGCCTTGCCCACAGCTGACATGAATTCAAACCCCAACTCCCAATTCCCCCGAACCTGACCAAGAATGATCCCTGAGTCCAGAGCCAGGAATAAACCTGAACATTGATACATGTGGCCCCAAAACAAACAAAGATAACTAGCAGATTTCTAAAGAAATGTTTACAAAATATATTTGGTCCAAACTTCTTTTCTGGACTTTGAGTCATCAACATTGTTGTGAGAATTATATGTTTATTCAGTTTCAAAGTACATTGTCTAAAATAGTTAAAAGTTACTGGTTTAGGGGCCAGCGTGGTGGCACTAGAGATAAGGTGTCTGCCTTGCCAGCGCTAGCCTAGGACGGACCGTGGTTCGATCCCCCCGGCATCCCATATGGTCATATCCCATATGCATATCCCGTATGCGACTTCTGAGCGCATAGCCAGGAGTAACCCCTGAGCGTCACCGGGTGTGGCCCAAAAACCAAAAAATAAATAAATAAATAAAATAAAAGTTACTGGTTTAACTAACATATGTATGTATATGAGTGGGGAGATGAGACTACCATGTATCTATGTAAATTTAGACCTGTATATGTTGGTATATTTGGTGGAGTGGTCAATTGTTGACCCACATCCCGCTGTATTCAGGGCTTAATTCTGACTCTGCACTCAGGGAAGATTCTTGGCAGTGCTCAGGAATCATATGGGGTGCCAGGGATCAAATCCAGATCAATAGCGTACTAGGACCTACCTACTGTATTATTGCTTCAGCCAGGATGTGTTTTTTAGATTGTGGAAAGCAAGCACCCTATCTGCATCTTACTTCTACAACCCCTGTAAACCAAAGAGAAAGTAGAAGCTTCTTAAATTACTTATTTTGATAAGCAATTATTTTGAAATACACATATTGAAAAAACATATAATTTATATATTCAGTTCAGCAAAAGGAAGTAAAATGTTCACTTAACTCCTCAAGATATCAAAATTACCTTTTAAAAATTTTTTTCTCTGATTTTGCAAGAGTAGAATGGTATATATACGGTAGAAAAGTCTCATTAAAATTGGGAAATGCCCTTGGCAATTTTAAATTTTTGAGTAGAAAGAATGAAATAAAATAATTGGTCAAATGATAGAATCTTCTCTGATTGATATTTTATTCAACTAGGTTCTCAAGCCATTAGATGTGAAAACCAAATTTTACAATGCAGAGGTAAGTCTTGAACACTTAATAGGATTTCGTATAAGATCTTATTTGACTAAAATTCTAATGAATTATATTTTTTCATTTCAAAATAAGTTGTTATATAGCTTTGAATTACTTTTTATTAAATAAATAAAGTTCTATCAGAAGTGAATAATTTTCATTATGCTGTCTTGTAATCAGCTGTTTTCAATTCATTTGGAATCAACATACTTTAATTTTTATTTTAATTTTGTGAAACATTAACTTCCCTTTCATTAAATCAGGGGTCCTCAAACTTTTTAAACAGGGGGCCAGTTCACTGTCCCTCAGACCATTGGAGGGTCTGACTATAGTAAAAACAAAACTTATGAACGAATTCTTATGCACACTGCATATATCTTTTTTGCAATGAAGAAACAAAACAGATACAAATACAATATGTGGCCCGCAGGCCATAGTTTGAGGACCACTGCTAAATGATTTGCCTATAACCCACTTAATTGTTTAACTGTCTATAAAAAGCAATCTGGTGAATATTTACAATGTGGACTTATCACAAAAAAATAAAATACTAAATCTAACTCTGATAAAAATATTTGATCAAAATATCTAACAAATAAAGTTCAATACATTAAGTTATTTGTTCTCAGAAATCAGTGTATTTGCTGGAATTTAGGTTACTGTAATTAGTGAATAACTTGAAATGTTCCTGGGGAGAAAAAGCTCAGCAAGAATTCAGAAAAAATTAACTTTTAGAATAAAAGGTTAATTGTTTTCTGTCTTAGGAATATATAAATTAAAACTTCATATGAAGAATATTTTATTCTTTAAATTTCTTTACAGAATTCTACTTTATCCTGACATCTAGAATTCCAAATATAGTAGGTTTTATAATGAGTTCTATAACCCCTAGTTCATGTGTTTTTAATAATACTCAGATGCAGTCTTTCATTATGAACATTGCATCTTTATTATGCTAAAATAAACTAATTAGAAATTATCAATCGCATGTTAAATTTGATATATTTTGCCAACAGCATCTAAACTTTTATTTTGTACTATGAACCTTGCACTACATCTGAAAACAATACGATACTTAAAATGAGGCATTTCCCCAACCCAGCACCAAAAATCTATTAGGAGAAAAGAAAATAGTTTTAAAATGTCAAAAGTATCTACTGTTATATGATGAATCTAAAAAGAACAATATAAAAAGATGTGCTATAGGAACTCTGAGGATGAGATTTTAAAATAGCATGAAGAAGCTTCTAAGACACTTCTGGGAACAGGAAGAGAACTGGAGCTAAATCTGTAAGAAATGGATATTCAAAACATCCAAATGTCAGAAAATAAAGCACTCCAGAAAAACTAAGTTGCAGATACACACGGAATATTGATTACAGAGTAAGAAGCAAGTGTATTTATTGGCAGTTTATGGTCTCATCAAAATTATTATATTAAATTAGGTTCTTAAAAAGTTGATGCTTCGGGGCCAGAATCGTGGTGTCTGCCTTGCTAGCGCTAGCTTAGGACGGACCACGGTTCGATCCCCCAGCATCCCATATGGTCCCCCCAAGCCAGGAGCAATTTCTGAGCACATAACCAAGAGTAACCCCTGAGCATCAATGGATGTGGCCCCCACCAAAAAAAGGTTAATGTTTCTATGAGGGATTTGAAATACTATATGATACTGCATATATAATATAGTTATTCAGCATAGTAAATTTTAAATCGCTTTAATTTGTGTGTTTTGTTGGAAAATATTTTGTTCACAGTATCGGGAAAATGTAACTTAGTCTGGTAAATTAATCAGAAAATTAAAAATAAATAGGACTGTAGGTGGATCTTTTACCCCCCCTATAATTGTCTCCTAAGGAGGCATATATTAATATGACACTTCATACAGTACTTTTTAAGTTTTATAATACTAATATTTATAAATACTTGTAAATGGTTTTTAATTGCTAGTTATTTTATGGCATATTCCCTCAAAGGGGAAAATATCCCACATTTCCACTACACTGACAAGTAATTAATTTTTATTAATCCACATTCACTCTCAAGCTTTACTTTTGTATATAATATTCTGTTTTTATAATCAGATAACAGTTTTGATTGTTGCCTTCTTCAGTTAACATTTGAGACATAATTTTTAATCTAAACCTTTGAAAACTGTATCTTTAAAACCAGGAGAGAACAAATAGCTTTTAGGGTCTCTAAGAGGTTTTATATTAACCTGTTGGGCAAACAGATACTTATTCAGTCTGTAGGATAGGACAGAGTACTATTGATTTCAGCAAGGAAACTCAGGACATGACGGCATCAGTAAACCACACTAACAGTAAGGACTGCTTTGTGCCTTAGTCCTTACCCAATAGCTATTACTGACCCCACTTTGTCTTAAACATGTATTTTTATACTATTTTCTAGTAATTAGAACAATATATGAATCATGAGAGAAAAAAATTTTTTGAAGAATTCATTGTAGTCTTCTTATATAGGAAAGCCTTGCCAGAAGGTGACATTATAGTGAGGGTTCGAACATTACTCTCGTCTCCATGTTGGAAGTACAAAGGGTTGCATTGTTCCTTCTTGTGCTCAGGGGACCATGCAGTGTTGGGATTGAACCCAGACCTTGAACATGAGCTTCCTACATGCAAGGCATGTGTTCAGCCCATTGAACTATCTCACCAACCCAGAATTAAAAAGTGTAGTCAGCTACTGGATACAGAGTTCAGTGCCAGAAAAAATAAGAAACTGGTGGTGGAGACTGTTATGACATAATTACAGTATGAGTATCTCCCCACTGGATACTTATTCTCTAGAGAGTATTTCTTTGCATCTGGAAATATAGATGGAAAATTACTTCCACCCATGTTTTACAAGAGACAGCATAGGACAGGGATATTCAAGTGGTAGGGCACATGCCTAATTTGTGCAAGTCCCTCAATTTGCACTGCATAACCCCAGATACCACCAGAAATAGTACTGGTAGCCTCAAACAGCAGTGGTGAGAACTTTTTAGGTTACCTTTATAAATAAGTAATTTTAGAAATATAGATAGGAAAAGATTATAAAAAGAGAAGAGAATAGACTCTTGATTGTATGATTCTGTCTAGTTCAGCATTCCCTACGTAGGAGTGGTGAACCTTTTTTCTGGTGAGGACCATATGTATTTGTAACATTAACAGGCCATACAGGGGATGCTGTGTGTCCCTTTATGTACTAGGATCAGACAACAGGGACTTTGAAGGTCTTACATAGTTCACAGGCTGGACATTCACCACCCCTGCCCTAGAGAGTGATCTAACTCTGGTCATCCAGAAAAGAGGGTTCCATTAGTCAATAAATTTAAGAGACGTTCTACACAGCCTTTTCTGAAATGTGTGCCCACTCTAAAGAATCTATGAGGATTTACACTGGAGGTAGAGAGTTAAGAAAGGCCTGATAGGGACCAGAGTGATAGCACAGTAGGTAGGGTGGTTTGCTTTGCATGTGGCTGACTCAGGTTCGATCTCCAGCGTCCCATGTGGTCTCCCAAGCCTTCCAGGAGTCTAACTGCTACTGGGTGTGGCCAAAACAAGCAAACAAAAAAACCCGAGCTAGACCTCTTTCCCTTCAGATTTGACCTTTCAATATTTTTGTTCCTGTTTAAATATTCTTCTCTATTCATTTAATCTTAGCAGTTTCACCTTCTTAGAAAAATGATTTGTCATATTTTTCATGTTGCTTTCTGTTTATCTTCTTGTTTTACTAAAAATACTGTCTATTTAGTTAATAAAAAATGCAATAATGCATTTTATTTTAAAGTTAGTTGTTCTTTTTCTTTAACATTTAATTCTGATTTTTCTAATTTTTCTTTTTTATTTTTCCATTAGAGTGACCTCAGTTCTGTGGTAATTTAATTTTTTATTATAAATTTATATGCTTTCCTTACCACTTTTTTACTGTCTGCCTAATTAAACTCTATAAAACATAGTGGAAAAACAAAGTTAGTTGGAATACCAGCTGATTGGCTTCAGAAGGATGTATATAATTTGTACTTTTTGAAATTATATTTATTTTAATGTTCTTTCATTTTAGTTTTTTCTTGATTTTTTTAAGAAGATACTTGTTAATTTTATTTAAAATAGTCTTATAATTTTAACATTGTACAATAAAATAGTCTACTCTCCTCAGTTCTCCAAATAAGCTAATTTAAATTCATTTCAAGTGTATTCCAATTTTAGTTTCCAGTCTAGGTCAAGTGTCAAGATGGCACTTTGGCAATAGTAATAAGAAGAAAGTCAAATGTTCCCGTTAGGTAAAATGATATTTTTAAATTTATGTTTAAAATTTTTTAATGTTACATTTTTTAATATTACATCCATATTATGGCTATTAGCCTCATTGCCTTAGCACTGGACTCTTTAATTTTTCAGATGTCAAATTACTTTGTACTAACTGTTCAAACTAACTTAATTTTCCATTATGGTGCTTGTTTTCTTCTACTTATCTGTCTAAGCGCTTCTTAAATTTATGTAAAAATAGCATTTTTAAAATTGGAATGTGGGTATATGGTTTTTTACTTTTAAAGCAATGGATTGATGGGATATACTTTTTTTAGAAAAGGGAACAAAATAATTCCTTTATGTTGTTATAAATTGATAAATAATTACATTTCTATTTTCATTTGAAGACTGTTTTATTTAGGTAATAGCTTAAATTATATTTTTATAAATTATTTCCTTCTATTTGGATTTAGCACTTAAAAAGCTCATCAGTGCCAGTATCTGGTCATAGTTTATTTTGTTTGATTCTGTATATTACTTTGAAACTTTTGAACAGACTAAACCTTGCTTATACTCAGCATATAATTTTTATATATTTTTTAAAACAAAGCCCCCCTGGGGCTGGAGAGATAGCATGGAGGTAAGGCATTTGCCTTTCATGCAGAAGGTCATCGGTTCGAATCCCGGCGTCCTATATGGTCCCCCGTGCCTTCCAGAAGCAATTTCTGAGCATGGAGCCAGGAGTAACCTCTGAGCACTGCCGGGTGTGACCCCAAAATATAAAAATAAATAAAAATAAAAATAAAAACAAAGCCCCCTTTATCTGTGAAATATACTACCTAGTGCATGCCTGCAACTTTAGGTGGTTGTGAATCCTAACTACTTTTCCCACATATACATTTCCATGACAAAGTTTAATTTTAAATTAGGTACAATAGATAACAATCATAACAAATAATAAATAGAATAGTTAGGGCTAAGCTGTAGCTCCAGTGAGAGAGCACTTGCCTGTCATGAATGCGGCCCCAATTTTTTTTTTTTTTTTTTGGTTTTTGGGTCACACCCTGTGACGCTCAGGGGTTACTCCTGGCTATGCGCTCAGAAGTTGCTCCTGGCTTCTTGGGGGACTATATGGGACACCGGGGGATCGAACCGCGGTCCGTCCTAGGCTAGCGCAGGCAAGGCAGGCACCTTACCTCCAGCGCCACCGCCCGGCCCCAGCGGCCCCAATTTTGATCCACAGTATTACCTGGTGTCCCATTAAAACTATTAATGTACTAGTAGTCCTAGTAGCCTTTGAACACAGGAATATCCCCTATTTCAGAAATAGAACACATATAACAGTAACCATAAAAGTATGTAAATGTGTTCTATTTCTTTCAAAATGGATTATTGTACATGCTATTTTTGGACTGCAGGTAACTGAAACATGGAAAGTAAAACTGAGTAAAGAAAGGATGTCTGTTCAGATGCAAAAATAATGATCAAATTGTATAATAATAATTTTTATTATAAACAATCATGAAATAAAAATGTACACAAAAGTACATACATAAAAGAAGGGGCTGGAGAGAGAGTACAGCAGGTAGGGTGCTTGTTTCACATGCAGCCAATGCAGATTCAATCCCCAATATCCCATATGGCTTCCAAGTAATTCTAGGAGTAACTTCAGAGCATTGCTAGGTGTGGCCCCAAAACCAAGCCAAAACAAAAAAAAAATGCATATTACCCATTGATGAAATTACTACCTAATAGCAACAGTGTGTCACTAAAACTACAAAATGTTTTTGCTTGATTTTAAAACATCCAAGATTGACCAGTGTAATTAATATTTTAGTCATGTAATATCAATATATTTAAAATAAACCAAGAAATTATTAACAACCACTACAAATTGGTTTAATCAAAAATAAAAAGTTTAACCCTGGCTGGAGTGACAGTACAACCAGTAGGGTGCTTGCCTTGCCCAGAGCTCAACCCAGATTCAATTCTTGGCACCATGGTCCCTCAAGCCCACTAAGAGTGATCCCTGAGTGCAGTCAGGAGTAAGCTCTGTACAGCACGAGGACTGACCCAAAAAACAAACAACAAAAAGTTATATCCCAGGCCAGAGAGATAGCACTAAATTTACATGCAGTTCAATATGATAAAAGTGACCCAAGACCAGATAGAGTTATCAACAAAATCACCATTTAACATTTTTATTACTTTAACTTAAAGATTTTGGATATTTCTAAAGTGAATTACAGTTTAAAATATTCTTGTATATTAATACAAAACTATTATCATTATCCCCTATCCATTGTTTGACAAGCTATAAATTTACTAACACTTAACTTTGCCCATTAAATTATGTTAGGATGAAGATTTCTTACATTAATTATGGTAACTTTGATTTGCAGGCATGAACTAATCACATTTGTGATTAATATATTTTTCATATAACAATTTTTCTTAAGGTAAATATTGATAAATACCATCACTCTTGGGTGGATTTTTTTTTTTATATCTTCAGACTGATGAAGTGTTTCTGGAAGCCCAGATTCAGAATATTACAACCTCACCCATGTTTATGGAGAAAGTTTCATTGGAACCATCAATTATGTACAATGTAGCAGAATTAAATTCAGTTAACCAAGCTGGAAAATGGTAAATATGAATTATGAAGTGTTTATTTATATTTTGTAAGGTACAATATATTACATTTTAGAGTTTTATGATTAGGAAACATATTTTGTTTGTTTTTGGGTCACACCCGGCAGCGCTCAGGGGATACTCCTGGCTCTACGCTCAGAAATCGCCTTCTGGGGCCCGGAGAGATAGCACAGCGGCGTTTGCCTTGCAAACAGCTGATCCAGGACCAAAGGTGGTTGGTTCGAATCCCGGTGTCCCATATGGTCCCCCGTGCCTGCCGGGAGCTATTTCTGAGCAGACAGCCAGGAGTAACCCCTGAGCAATGCCGGGTGTGGCCCAAAAACCAAAAATAAAAAACTGAAATCGCCTTCTGGCAGACTCAGGGGACCATATGGGATGCTGGAATTCAAACCATCATCCTTCTGTATGCAAGGCAAATACCCTACCTCCATTCTATCTTTCCAGCCCTTGATTAGAAAACATTTTATTTCAGGGGTTGAAGAGAAAGATCTTCAACTGGAGCATGTAGGTGCTCCCCCATTTACTACCAGGAGCTGAGCACCAAACAAGTAATTACCCTGAACACCTCTAGGTCTGGTCCCCAAATCAAAAACAAACCAATTTTCTCAGCATGCACACCAACCTTTATTATTTGCATCTTGTTTTAATGTGTTTCATTTGTAGTTGATGAGTCAGCATTTGTACTTGTAAAAACAATTGTTTACATGAATGCTTATTCTGTATTGCACATTTATCTAATGTTTTTATAAGAAAATGCTTTAACTGAATCAACATGAGAGACAGTTACAAAGTTACTCATAATTGAGTTTCAGTCATACAGTGTACAACACCCTTCACCAGTGTACATTTCCCACATCTCCCATTATTATACAAAATAGTGTCATTGTATGAATGTCTCTTGTGCTCACTTCTTTATCTGGTCCTTCTGATAAAAACAAAAATCCTATTTACATTTTGTTTTATTGTTTGAAGTACTTGTTCTTTTAATTTTCAAAGTATTTCAGCAAGGTTAGTATGGAATCTCTCACCTTTATCCTGCAAATAGTAACAAAAATGAGGCATCAAAAACATAATGAAGATGTTCAAAAGAAAGAATGAGATTTAAAAGAAATATTTTCTCATTCAATAGTCTCATCTGGACACCAAAAAATAGATACATATATATTGAAAGTGAAAGTTACCTCTTTCTGTAGGTAATTGAAAAGAGGAAGAATAAACAAACCCAAGGTTGATAATGTGAAAAAGAAGGTTATAGCTAAAGAACCTGATTCACAAATTTATTTTTTATCTTACTGTGATGGTTAGATACCAAAAAGTTAATGGTATCCCATATACTCATTGAGGAAGACTCTGAAGAAAGTATCTCATTCATTTACATCTTTTAGCTCCTTTTGAAAATTATTTGTTTAGATGGGTATGTTTCTTTTTATTCTAAAGTGGAGGAGGCATAATTTAGAGAAAGAAGACAGGTACTTTGGGTTCTGATTTTACTTTACAACTTAATTAGCATAGGTTTAAAAACATTATATAGATGTCAGGTGTATAGAATTCTGATTTAACATTTGTGTGTACTATATTATGAACACCACTAAAAGTTTCCAGGGCTCTGGATATGACTCAGTAATGGAATGTCTGTCCTGTATATTTGAGGCCCCAGGTTCAATTCCTGGCACTGCAAAGTGAAAGCTTACTTTCCAGCCAACACTATACTATTGCTCCCCTTTATCAATTCACCTTCCACTTTAAGGTTCTGATTTCTGTTGCCTTTCGCAGATGATTGATAGAAGTGCCATTTCTGGTTTTGTTCTAAAGAACATCAAGATTTTTCTTAGCAAATGAGAAAAAAACATACTTACTACAAGTCCCTTTCCTTTATTTTGAAATTACCAGTTATTCTGGTCTATATTTTGGGCAGTAAATTGTTCAGTTCCATCCAAAAGAACATTAGAACCATGGTATTTTCTTTACAAGATGCCAGAGGATTTTCTCCATCTCTCTGTCCCTCAGCGTAACTACATTTGGGTCCAGAACATATCTACAGCCCATGGATACACGCCAATATTTGTACTGCCTAAAGCCCAAGAAGGAGTTTGCAGAAAAAGCAGGCATCATTAAGGGAGTAACTGTAATTGGAAAATTGGACATAGTATGGAAAACAAATCTAGGTGAAAGGGGAAGATTACAGACCAGCCAGCTTCAGAGAATGGTAAGTCTGGAGAAAATTTTATTTGAAGTTTTGGCATGAAAAGGGAGGCTCGTTAGAAAATCAGCACTATGAAAATATGAAAAAATAATATGCCTTCAATGTTTAAGGAGTCACATAAATCTCATGACTTTAGGTTGCTTTGTGTACTGCTAAGAAATGTTATAATGTACTACAACTGGGGACTTGTGGACAAAGTAATTGTACATGGGTTCTGCCTTATTTTTCTTAATGTTCTTTGTAAGTTCAATATTTAGGTGTCAGCAAGGGATTTCTTCTGAGAACTCTGTTTATGGGCAATTGTCCTTTCACTGTAACTTTACCTTGTCCTCTTTGCATCATTGTTCTCATAATTAAAAAAAAGAAAATCATCACTATTAAATGCATTAATGTTGCCAAAGAATAAGATATAAAAAACTAGTAATTTAACAGATCTCTAATTAGAAAATTGATATTTCTACCTAGAAGTGAGTGAGAAAGTGTTTAACTCAAGTACTCAGAATTTATTCCTGGCTCTATGCTCAGGGATCACTCCTAGTAGGCTCAGAAGACTATATGGGATACTGGGAATCAAACCTGGGTTGTCCACATGCATGGCAAGATCCGTACCTGCTGGACTATTGATTGGCCTCTAACTAGTCTTTCATACATGTTTTTTAAATTATAGTATAGATTAAAGTAACTTTTTCTTTTTTTGGTTTTTCGGGCCACACCCGTTTGACGTTCAGGGGTTACTCCTGGCTAAGCGCTCAGAAATTGCCCCTGGCTTGGGGGACCATATGGGACACCGGGGGATGGAACCATGGTCTTTCCTTGGCTAGCGCTTGCAAGGCAGACACCTTACCTCTAGCGTCACCTCACCAGCCCCAAGTAAAGTAACTTTATCCTTTGTGTCCTCCTATATAATTCATGCTCACTATTCACTCCAACTTTCAATTCTTCAAGTTTTCTTTTTGTAGTGTTCTAAAACTATGACTTTCTCATTCATTTACTCAGTTCAGACTCTTTTAAGGATGTTTACAATCCGAGTTATCGAAACTCAAAAGGTGAATCCTTTAAACTTTATAGGTAAGCATTGGTTGTATAGATTTTAAAATATAGCAGTTAGCTGTTATCCTAAAATAACTTATTCTAAACCTGAGGTCCAGCCTTTTGTTTATTTCTTGTGAACAAATAAGATTTTACTTTTTTCTTTTTTTTTTTTTCATTTACTTTATTGAATCATGCCCAGCACTATTCTAGACCTAGTCCTGGCTCAGTGCTCAGGGATATCTCCCAGGAACACTCAGGGGACATCGTGTCAAGGATTGAACCCTGGCTTCTGCATGCAAGCCATATGATCATCCAGCTATTGAGCTGACTTGCCCAAGACATTACCTTTAGAAAGCAACCCTTAAAAATCAGAGCCCCTGGGGTTGGAGCAAGAGCACAACAGTAAGGTGTTTGCTTTGCACATGGCTGACCCAGGATGGACCTGGGTTCAATCCCTAGCGTCTCATATGGTTCCCCAAGCCAGGAGCGATTACTAAGCACATAGCCAAGAGTAACCCCTGAGCATCATCTGGTGTGCCCCCCCCAAATCATAGCCCTTGAAAAGTTTTTTCAGAGTGGGGGGGGGCACCTTGCCTACTGGACTGTCTCACCAGTTCTTAAAATCTCTTATTTATCTGTAAAATTCATCTTAACTCTACTAAACATGCATGAAGACAGGGAATAATTATACCAACAACAACAAAAACCCACATCTGTAGCGTTATTCTGAAGGTAATAGAATTAAAAGAAGTAACATCAAAAATAGCACAAGGTACAGCAGAGTACTTTCCTTGTATGTGGCTGACCTGGCTTCAATCCTCAGTACCACATATAGACTCCCAAGTGCCACTATGAGTAAGCCTTGGGGCATGGTCATAGTAAACCATGCAGTAAACCACAGGGTTTGAACCAAAAACCAAACAGAATTATGAAAGAAGAGTCCTATTGCATTTGCCCAAGTTCACCCTGAACACCATGTATGGTCTCCTGAGTACCATACTGAGAATCCTGAGTGATCCCTAAGCACAGAGCCAGATACAGTCCAAAATCATAAAAAAGCCAAAAGGTTGGGGGACAAAATATGACAAGAAGAATGGCAAAAATAAGCATTTTCTCAGAACATTGGTCTGGATACCCAACAATTATTGACAGGACTTGTTAGTGTGTTATTTTTATTAAGATGGGAAGGTTTTGTAAGAGATACATGTTAATTGTATTGCTTTTCTCATAGGCTCCAGGTTATGGTGATGTCAGGTTGTCTCTGGAGGCAATTCCAGATACTGTAAACCTAGAGGAACCTTTTCATATTACCTGTAAAATAACAAACTGCAGGTAATGTCAATGCTTGTGGATTTTCTCCTCACCTACCTAAAAGAGAATTTTGAATCTTTTAAAGATGCTATCTCCTTTTAAGTTTCCTTTTGACATAGAGCCCTGATGTTGAAATTGTCTGCTAGATAGTACAGGTCTTCATCTTGTAGATGTATATTACATATTTTTGACATCTTAATATATTAAATGTTCTGTATTTTATTTCACCCAGCATCCTGAGACTGTTATAACTTACTTTCTGTGCCACAAAAACAAAAAAGGCCACCTCAGAGGTTCAGTGACCTTTTCAGACTTACAGAGCAGCTGGAAAAGATAGGGCCAGAATTTGAAACTATGTGTATTTGACTTCAAAGTTCACATTCTTTTTGTTTACATTTCCTTCGCATTTCAGAATAGTAAAGAATGAGCTTACTTGGATAAAGAACAAATTTAGGCATTATGGTATAATATACATTCATTGCACTAAGATAGTTTTGAAACATAACTGAACTGTATCTTTAGTTTTAAGAGAGTAAAATTGGACTGGAATGATAGTATAGTAGGAAAAGTCTTATGTGTGACCAATCCGAGTTTGGATTTATAGATTCTCTAGCACTACAACCCCATGAATACTACCAGGATTAACCAGGTGTAGCCCCAAAGTCTCCTCCCCCAAAAAAGTTTAAATTGACTGTTAATATGCAGAACAACATAGATTGGAAAACAGAGCTTTAATAATAAAGTATAACCTATCCAGTGAGAAGCAAAGAGCAACAAAGCTTTCAAAAAAGTTCCATTCTCTATCTCTGCTCCCAGCTTCATAATCTTGATTAGGCATAGCCCAACGAATTTTTTTTCTTCATTTCCTTGTTTTGTTTCTCAGCATGTTACATATGAGTGAGGTCATCCGGTATTTGTTCTTCTCCCCCTTACTTCACTTAAAATCAAGCCCTCCAGTTCCATCCAACTCATTGAACTGCAAGATTTCATCTTATAGCTGCATAGTAATCTATTGTATATTCATACCAGATTCTTTATCCATTCATCTGCTTGAACATTTGGGTTGTTTCTGTATCTTAGCTGTTGTGCTTTCTGTAGCAATGTAACAGATGTGCATGTATCTATATTTAATGTCATTAAAAGTTTTACAAACATGTTTATTCCAAAGTGGTGATAATTATAAGCATAAGTGGCTCCATATTATCCTGAACAAACCTGAATAGTGTTTATTTTATAAATTGTGTTATTTTTTTTTTTTTACATTTTCTGGACTATGGAAAGATAGTATACATAGCAAAAGCACTGAGCCAGATTTAGTTTATTTTTCCTGAGGAGAACCTAACAGGAATAGGAAGGATATACCATCACAAGATAGACATATAAAATAAGGCTTTGTCTGAAAATCTTTTTTTGTTTTTTGTTTTTTTTTTGGGGGGGGTTTGTTTGTTTTTTTGGGTCACACCTGGCAGCGCTCAGGGTTTACTCCTGACTCTATGCTCAGAAATCGCTCCTGGCAGGCTCAGGGGACCATATGGGATGCCGGGATTTGAACCATCGTCCTTCTGCATGCAAGGCAAATGCCTTACCTCCATGCTATTTCTCCGCCCCCTGAAAATCTTTTGAAATAGCAAAACTGCTTACCAATCAATAGCAGAACCTGTAGGACTGTATCCACATTGACAGATTAGGGGCTTTGGAGCCCCTAGAGTATGCACTCTTCTTTTTTTTATATATAAATATATATATATATATTTCTAAGAGTGGGAGAAATCAATGGTAATGTCAAAAGTAATTTATAGTATCTATGAAAGAAACAGTGTTTATTCCTTTTTTCTGATTCCTCCAGCAGTGAACGGACTATGGACCTGGTTTTGGAAATGTGCAATACCAATGCTATCCACTGGTGTGGCATTTCAGGAAGACAACTTGGAAAGCTCGACCCAAGTTCATCTCTCTGCCTTGCCCTAACTCTTCTCTCTTCAGTACAGGGACTGCAAGTATGTTTCTGTCTTCAATAATTCCAGTATTTATTGTCCATAGCCTATTTATTACACTATATTATCTGTAACAATAAGCATTGAACAAAAATTTAGGCCTGTTAATCTTTCTCTCAATAGAGTGTCTCCGGCTTAAGACTAACAGACACATTCTTAAAGAGGACATATGAATATGACGACATCGCACAAGTCTGTGTGGTATCTTCGGCTGTTAAAGTGGAAAACTGACGAAAATTTCCCAGCATTATACTTTTAACTGAGCTTCACAGAACTTCTGGTGTCTTATCATCATTGTAAAAAGACCAAGTCAGTAGCAAAAAGAAATATGTGTTATTTAAATTTCTTTTCTGTAAACTAGGATATTAAATACTTGTTTTTTAAAAGAAAAATCTACTGATGTTATCTCATGTGTTATATTCAAAAGATAACATTTTTATCTTTTTCATATATATTATTTTGTTAGGACCCAGCCAAGGATCTAAAACAAAGATATCAACAAAACACAAAACAGAACCAAGCACACTGTACGATATCAGTCAAAAAATACTCAACTCTGCTCTTGTAGTGAGAGTCGCCAGTGGCAAGAGGCAATATAGTGTTTACAGAAATGGGGAGTTGTGGCCTGCAGCTGGTTTGCTGACCTCAGTCCCAAAGAGAAAATTGTTTCTTAGAACTTTATGTTCTTGTAACATTTAATTTAGAAGTATTTCAATTAACCCCCAGTTGTTGTGTTGTTGGTTTTTTTTTTAGCTTCTCAGTTAACAACATAAACTGGGATAGTTCTTTGTTGTTGTTGTTTTGTTTTGGGGGTCACACCACTGTCGGTTGCTCAGGGGCTACTCCTGGCTCTGCACTCAGAAATCACTCCTGCCAGCCTCAGGGGACTATATGGGATGTCAGGAATTGAAACCACCATCAGTCCTGGGTCAGCCACATGCAAGGCAAATGCCCTACCTACTGTGCTATCTCTCCAGCCATGTTAGTTACATAACTAACAGTATGAATATTTGTAGTTCTCAAAGTTATTGTACTAGTATGTGTTTGTCTTAAACTTCAATACTGAGCAGCACATCAAAATTGATTCTTAGGTTGTTCATCATTCTGTCAACTACAAAACTTGATGATTTTCCATTCTAAGCCAAACTGACCTGGTATTTTTCCATTGGAAATAGATTTGTTTTTTAATTAGTGATGGGTATGTTCAAAGGATTTCTAGCTTGTGATGTTTAATTTAAACTCTAAACCATTTATTGACATCGTAAAATTTTCTAGCCATGTGTTAAAATCCAGGAACCAAGTTAATTGGGAAATTAGGTTTCTAAGCTCTTCATAGCATGATTTGTAATAAAAAAAAATTCAATATTTTGTCAGGGAAACTAAAACTTACACTGTTAAATAAAAAAACTCATTTTGATCATTTGAAATTCAATATATATATATAATTCTATAAGTATAAGATACATTAAGTCAAATACAAAAATTTGTTTTTCATAAATACATAATTATTTATTGCCATGACAAATTATTCGACCCATGATGAAAGCTATAATCGGAATGAGATTTGCCCCTTAAATTGGAGTAATAATTAATGCCTATGAAAAATAAAATGCAAACTGTATAAAACTGAAATTTGTCTTTCTTCCAACGTTATTATAATTGATGAAGTAAAACTATAGTCAGTGCACAACATTCTGATTATTTTTCAAGTCATATTCTTATGACTGAAACCTTCTGTTCCACTATTTCAAATAAAAAAAAACTTTATTTTTTTTGGTTTTTGGGCCACACCCGGTGGCACTTTAGGGGTTTACTCCTGGCCCTGTGCTCAGAAATCGCTCCTGGCTCAAGGGACTATATGGAATCCGGGAATCAAACCCAGGGCCATCCTGGATCGGCTGCATGCAAAGCAAATGCCCTACTGCTGTGCTATCCTCTCCGGCCCCAATTTAAAATATTTTTAAATTTTTGTTTTGGGGTCACATACTACCAAGTTCACTGCACTTAGGTATCACTCCAGGCATGGCTTGGTGTGGGCCACTGAGGATCAAACCTGGATCAACCTCTGACCGTGTGCAAGACAATTGCTCTACCCACTGTACCATCTCTCTGATGTAAATTTAAATGTAAAACATAATTATCACTTAGAGTCTGTTAATTTAGGGGCTGGAGCAATAGCACAGTGGCCTTGTATGCAGCCAGCCAGGTTTTATCCTTGCATAGAGATCAAATGGTGCCCCCTCATTTGTCAAGAGTAATCCCTGAGCATGGCTGGGTGTGGCCCAAAAACAAAAGAATCTGCTAATTGTATCACAAATTATTTGTTATAACCATTATTCATACTTTCAAAAATAAAGGTTAGATATACCAGCTTAGAGTTGATCTTAGAAATAAATTATATGCATAATCTGATACATTAAATGAAAATATTATACTCATAAAGATAACATTTTAAGTTTTACATAGCATAACAACAAAATGTTATATTTACATTATTCAATAAAATATCATTTCTGGAAATCAATAATTTCTAAATAAGAGTGTGTGTGTGTGCATCGTCATTCAATAAAATATCATTTCTGGAAATCAATTTCTAAAGAGAGAGAGAGAGAGAGAGTGTGATGCTTTCTCCTTTCTCTGCTTAAACCTGAGACTGCTTTCCAGCCAATATATCAAATCCATGTTTGGGACATTCCTTATAATTTTATGATTTTGTGATTTTACTAGCACAGTACAAACAAAAATTTTTCAAAGTAATTTGCAAGGCAGAGATTCCAAGTGGCAAAGATTTTGGGGCTGAAATGACTCAGAGAGAAAGGAAATTCAGATTAAGTGAACAGAATTCACCTAAATAGATTATGCATAGTGTATTAATTAGCAAAGAAACAAAAGTGAAATAAAGGAAATGTACCAGTTTCAATGGCAAAATAAAGCAAATCAAAAAACTAATTCAAGTGTGAGTGTATTTTTTTTTTCATGATTTCTTTGATTTGGTTTAAGGGCTAAATGAGGTGGGAAGTGTTTCCTCGTTTTCTAGAAGGCATTGTCTTGTGGTCCTAGTACAGGGGTTGGCGGTATCACTTAAATATTTTATTTAGCTATTAATTTGCACAAATATATGTTTTACATTGTTAAGTGAAAAAGTTCTTTTTATCTTCAGATCTACACCTAACTACAGGATTCTGTAAATAACATTAAGATAAGAAACATTGTATGCAGTGCTATATTTGTTTTAAATCGAGATGGCAGCTCCCAGCATTTTTTTTTTCTTCGGAAAGGAGTCCAAGTGGCTCTTGATGTCTTAAAGGTTGCCGACCCATGCTAATTTTTCCTGTTAAATATGTGCTGGAAGTCAACATTGAAAGGTCTCTAAACCTAGTTTTTAGGAACATATCTAACTTCCCATTGAGCTTTGGTAGTTTTGTATCTTACAAGGAATGTGCCTCTTTTTGTTTTGGGACCACACCCAGTACTGCTCAGGTATCATTCCTGGAATGGAGGGGTGGGGTGTTCCTCTGCCCTACCCATTGTTTGATCTCTGGTCCCAAGGAATGTGTCTCCTATATTGTTAAATATATAGATTTGAAGCTGGTCTTAGTACTTTCTAATTATCCTTTAAATGGTCTGCAGGGCTAGAGTGAAACTGTTGAGTTGTATTTCTGTTTGACTAGTCAGTATTTTGTTGTGTTGTTGTTGTTGTTGATATGAAAGTATTCTTAAATACTCAAGATAATTAGTCTAGAAACTTATTCTAATTCAACATTGGATAAGTTACGATTTAATTAAGGATTGTTTGATTTTTTTTTCCCCACAGTCATCATTGTCTATAATACTTACACTAGAAACACTAGCAACTAAATTTAACTTAATGAAAACTTCAGTGGGTTTAGATGGCATATAGGAAATTGAATGAAGAGGTCCTGAGATTTAAGTATCATGCTTCTCTGACCAAACTATAGATTCATATATGTCTCTTATAGCCTGAACCTAGGTTGTTAGGCATTTTGCTAGTCTGAGAACAAATGTAAATAATGTTCTAAATTAGTCTTTGGACCTAATTAGAACCAAATATTATAGTCTTTAAAATGGTGATTTCTTAAGCATTGTTATAGGACATAATAAATAAAAATTGAAGGTGTTTGCATTTTTAAGTAAACTCCCTAATGATTCTTATAGAATTCACTGTTCTAAGCTCACAAAGAAAAGTTGGTCTTTAAACTTAAAGATGCCAAGTAATTGCTTTCTTGAGAATAATTGTAGCAAGACTCTGATCATCAGTATCATTGATTTAACCTTATGTTCTTTTTAGTTTTTCTATACAATCCTTTGGTAAATGGCAATTTCATTATTAACTACGAAATTCAATTTGGAATTAGAATGGTCTTGTCCATCAATATAGTTAGGACTATCCATTAATAACTAATGCCATCTCTCTCCACTAATTTCAAGATGATATTTTAAACCCCATATTAGAAACTGCACCAGATTAAGAGTAAACATAAAAGAGAAAAGGCAAACCAATCAGTGCAGATTAAATGAAGAAGCAATGTTAGTAATCGAGGCTAATAATTGAGGCTTTATGTAATCCACCAAATAAGTACTGAATTTTCAAAAAAATCAGAATTCATGGGAACATAATTAAATGCCACTTAGAAAATCCTTAATTAGGGTCCAGCCACTGGTTTATTTAAATATAAGGATATGTGCAAGTCTCCATGGTAAGATCACCAGTAAGGAAATTGTATTTGCTAAATTAGTTATACAAATGACTAACCAGTACCATTAAGGATTTCTAAATGTATTTTATTATGTACTTAGCATAATTAGCCATGCTAATGTTATCAATAACCAAACTGCAGGCAAGTTTAGTAGAAGAACTAGCAGAAAGCCTGAGCATACTACCTACTTCATTTCTATACATTCACAGCATCTATTCTTTTCAAAAACATCCCTTACACCAAATTCTGCTCTCTACCAGCTCTTAGATTCCCTATCACCATCAGAACAAGTGATTCCCTATCACTACTTATGGTACTGGCCTCTCACATATATTCTTTACTGATAATCCTATCACTGCTAACTAAAACTAGATGACAAATTTCTTCACTCTATACCTTGCTACTCAAGGGCAATTAACTTTTCCCTATACCTATAGATCTATCCTCCTGTCTGTGTTCCCATTTCAAAGAAGTGCTGTTTTAGGGAAATCCGGAGCGAGAGCGTTCACCTTACTGTTCATAAATATACTCTGCTTATTAGTCTAAATATACAAATATGACGATGAAGGTTTGAAAATGAACCCCTGTTCAGTGCTATTTGGCCACTTTTAAGGTACTTATTTATGAAGGGAATCATGTTATGTTCCAGTCTGTTTGTGATAAACCTATTATCTAAACAGATTTACTCTTTAGTTTTTGTTTGTTTGTTTTGGCGACTATCTACAGCAAATGCTTCAGTGCTATAAACCATTTGTATTCTGTGTAGGGTACCCAGCCCCTAATCAGGAATGTTCTTCAGTGCTGCTGCTGAAGGTTCTGCTCCGAATGTGATTCCTCAGTTGCTCTATAAGTTCTGGATTCTGCTGCTGTATCTGCTGAGCAAACTGCTGCCCCCTGTGACCAAGAGGCAAGGACATGAATTACAGAATTTTCGTTTATACATTATCAATGCAAGAATAAAATAAAATAAAACACCAAACTATAAAGTATATGGATACTTCCTTTAGAAAGTAGGGGGCTTCTTCAAAAACCATTTTAGAATGAATTTAGCTTCTGAAAATTTACCACTGCCACCTTATAGCATGACTAAAATATACTGTACTTTATCAAAAATAAGTCACCAAGCCAGAAAGTAAAATTTTAAATTCCAATGACAAACAGCCAAAAAGTGAATGCCTATTTATTGTTGTATATTCTCAACTACATGTAAGGTATTTGTTCTTGGCAATCAAGTCTTAAAAGTTTCATGTGACATGGATCACATTAATTTCAGGATGCTTGTCAACTAACAGCTGATTTTTTTTTTCTGTTTGGGTACCACACTTGACAGTGCTTAGGGATTACAGCTAGCTCCCTGTGCAAGAATTACTCCAATATGTGGTCAGGAACATGATATACAATGTTTAGTATCAAACTGAATAGGTAGCATGCAAGGTCTTACCCTATCTCTCTGGCCTCAGAGTTATTTCCTTTAAAAGAAATTTAAAACATTCCTGAGTTTCCAGAATTAGATATGACTTACTATAACTCTGAAAAATCTAATATTGCCAATGGGATTACACAATCATGATCACAAATAGCAACCAATACTGTGATTTAAAAATTAGAGCCAGCCAGGAGCAACCTTTAACCATAGAACCTTAAGTAATTCCTGAGCAATGGTGAATGTGACAAAAAAGAAAGAAAAAGGAAGGAAGGAAGGAAGGAAGGAAGGAAGGAAGGAAGGAAGGAAGGAAGGAAGGAAGGAAGGAAGGAAGGAAGGAAGGAAGGAAGGAAGGAAGGAAGGAGGAAGGAAGGAAGGAAGG
The DNA here is from genome assembly GCF_024139225.1 of Suncus etruscus. Lineage (NCBI taxonomy): Eukaryota > Metazoa > Chordata > Mammalia > Eulipotyphla > Soricidae > Suncus > Suncus etruscus. Next base: position 123,827,643 of record NC_064849.1, read on the forward strand.
AGGAAGGAAGGAAGGAAGGAAGGAAGGAAGGAAGGAAGGAAGGAAGGAAGGAAGGAAGGAAGGAAGGAAGGAAGGAAGAAGAAGAAGAGAAAGAAAGAAAGAAGAAAGAAAGAAAGAGAGAAAGAAAGAAAGAAGAGAAAGAACGAACGACAGAAAGAAAGTAAGAAAGAAAGAACGAAAGAACAAAAGAAAGAAAGAAGAAAGAAAGAAAGAGAGAAAGAAAGAAAGAAAGAAAGAAAGAAAGAAAGAAGGAGGAAGGAAGAAGGAAGAAGGAAGAAAGAAAGAAAGAAAGAAAGAAAGAAAGAAAGAAAGAAAGAAAGAAGAAAAGAAAGAAAGAAAGAAAGAAAGAAGAAAAGAAAGAAAGAAAGGAAAGAGAGAGAAAAGAAAGAAAGAAAGAAAGAAAGAAAGAAAGAAAGAAAGAAAGAAAGAAAGAAAGAAAGAAAGAAAGAAAGAAAGAAAGAAGGTTTCTTAAGCAATTGAGATAGAGTAAAATTAATGTGCTAAGTGGTGAGAAGATATAATCAGTTTTTCACAGAAAAAGCCTAAATAAATGTTTCCAAAATGTCATGTTAATATGCCATAGTTTTATTATTTATATATTAGTTTAATATAGAGTAATATATTACTTATACATTACTCATTTTTAATAAATTTATATAAAATATGTCAATATGGGGCCAGGAAGGTGGCGCTAGAGGTAAGGTGTCTGCTTTGCAAGCGCTAGCATAGGACAGACCGCGGTTTGATCCCCCGGCGTCCCATATGGTCCCCCCAAGCCAGAAGCGATTTCTGAGCGCATAGCCAGGAGTAACCCCTGAGCATCAAACATGTGTGGCCCAAAAACCAAAAAAAGAAAAAGTCAATATATCAAAATATATAAGTATATACTATTTTTAAATGTGCATATGCCTAAATAATACAAATATGTGCTAAAAAATTTTGCATACTTTTAAAGCATATATTTTTTATTTTAATTGTTTGGTTTTAGGGACATGTCCAACAATGTTCAGCGGATATTTCTGGTCCTACACTGAAGAATTACTCCTGGTTTGAGAGACCAAAGAGATGCTGGGGATTGAACCCAGGTCACTGCATGCAAGGGAATATGCCTACCTGCTGTACTATTACTCCAGCCCCTATATTTGGCTTTTATTTAAAAGAATTTTAGTTGAATTAATTGAATCTACCAAAAAAATTTTTCTTGTCTCTTGATTGTAGGAATGTGGCCCTCTCTTTGTGTAAGTGAAACCCTAAATTCAGTTCAGATATATGGGGTTTCTCAAAAGTAATTTCAAATTATGACCTTCTTTAAAAAAGATTTAACAACTAAAGGTACATTTAGAGTAAAAGATAACAATTGAACAAGAAAATCCTTTGAAACAAAACATAAAAACAAATTAAAAAATAACATTTCATGGAGCCGGAGTGATAGCACAGTGGTAGGGAATTTGTTTTGCATGTGGCCGACTCCAGGACGGACCCAGGTTCGATCCCCAGCACCCCATATGGTTCCTCCCAGCCTATCAGGAGCGATTTCTGAGTGCAGAGCCAGAAGTAACCCCTGAGTGCTGCCAGGTGTAGCCCAAAAACCAAAAAACATAACAATAACAAAAACAAGCAAACAATAAAACTTATTTCATTATTTGTAGTTTAAATGAATACTTACGCTTGGATAAGGCTGGACAGGTCAGTGAGACCCCCAACTCCAGCAGCAGGCCCCCCAATGGCATTTGTCATCATTCCAGACATTCTAGAGGAAAGAAATAAGATCAGTCATGGGACTGGCATAGACTTGTGACAAATAAAACAAGGAAAAGTGAGTTACTAGTCCCCACATTATGCAGAAGACTCAGTTAAATGTGTCTGACTTCCGATTAAAGTTGACTATCATTCAATAAACTCTTATTGTATACTTACAGTTGCTGAACTTGAGGATTCTGCATTAAGCTTGCTGCCTGGAATTAAAAAGTATCTTGCATTAAAGTACAGTCAGTATTTAGGGTTATTTTTTTAAGTTACATTTTTTTATCTAGAAGAGAAATAAAAGCTAAACCGTGTATTATTAGCAGCATTTTATCAATACAAAGAATGTGAAAAGGAAGATGTGCTAGAAAAATGTTAAAATTACATTGCAGATCTGGAGGCTAGCTCTAGCCAGCGTGGGGTCTGGGGAGACCCAGTTTGAAGGCCTTCTCCCTAGCTTTGGGGTGCTGGGAGCCTTGGTAAGCCCCCAGCTATCCCCTCTCCTGCCCCCCAGCCTCCAGGCCTTCCCTGGGACCCAGCCCAGGTAGCCAGAAAAGGTGGGTCCAAATTGGGGGGTGCTGAGAGCTGCTCATTTTTATTAAGGCAGTCTCTGGCAATTTCTTACCAGTCTACATGTTCAAAACCACGCGGGGGGCTATTGCCCCCGTGCTCACAGTAAATATTAATAGTATATCCTATCCTTCAGTTATGTTTTGTATATGTAGAATGTCTATCTTGTATTCTGCCCTTTCGCACACCCTGTAAAGTTCATTTTCACTCCTTAACTCTATTACCCCCAAGCATCAATACCCCCCATTTACCCTTTTTAACTTCAGTACTTCACAGTCCCAATCACACACCAAAGTGGTGCACTGGATTTAAAACCCCCAACTATTTCAAAAGACATAAAATGGACATGTATGGCTTTTGAATATTTTATGTCTATTTTCTTTGACAGCTATAACTCTTACTAAATATTCTCTTATACAGTGAAGATTTTCCCCACTTTTTATCTTTTCTTCTCTCTGTGAGCTGTTCAATAACGAATTTTTGGTGAAAGAGTCCCTCAGTTTAATGCTTATGTTTAACCATGTCATGGGGATTTTTGGACTTGTTCTTGCAGCCCCCATATGGGCCTATAACGCCATGTGGCATTGTTCCTTGTTTGCATAGGCACATTAAAATGGGAAACTACTATACATACAAATAAGTTCCTATCTAATAGAGGTAGGAACACAGAAATCTTGTAGAGTAATGGGTCCTTACACCCTGAACATTGACATAACGACCTGGCACAGGCCTCAGAAGAATGGGCATTCTCCGTTCACCCCTGAACCAGGGAAGCTAACTACGAAACATCCAAGGTCATTTATAACATCATCTGGAAGCAATCCTCTACCAGGGAAGACCCTACCGCTGCTCTGACATTGACCTGCTCAAAAGAGACTTCCCTCAACACTAAGAAAACTTGACAACAACGATCTGCTTACAGGACAGGACTCTCTGCATTGCCCTTTTATTGTGAGGTGAAACTAGAGGATGCTCTACACCATCCTGACTTCAATTTAGAATATGCAGATTCCAGGATCTTTAATACAGAAACATGATACCAACAATAGAGACTGTAAAAAATGCAGACAATGACTTGGATTGGATAAACTAGTTTGCCTGGAGCCTAGAGTTGGTCTTCTGCCAGGAAACTTCAGGGGTAGGGTCTTCTCGTATTTAGGCTAAGGCTTTTCCTTTCTGTGTCCCTCATATTTTGGTGGGCCTATGCAAACAATAGCTGCAACTCTAACACTGTTTATATGGTGCTCCTTTGACTCTAATCCTTAAAAAAAAAACCATTTAAACTTTTGTGATTAACTTAAACTAATATGAATGGGCAAGGAAATGTAAGAAAATACTATACCTTCAATGTTTAAGGAGTTACATAAGTTTTATGGCCTTAGATTGCTTTGTGTACTGCTAAGAAATGTTATAATGTACTACAATCTGGGAACTTGAGGGACAAAGTAATTGTACATGGGTTCTATTTATTTTTCTTAATGTTCTTTGGCTGAAAGTTCAAAATTAAGGTATCAGCAAGGGGTTTTCTTCTAAGAATTCTGTTTATGGGTGATTGTCCTTCCACTGTAATTTTACCCTTTCCTCTTTCTTTGCATCTTTGTTCTCATAATTAAAAATAAATTTATAAAAAATATTACATTGCAGGCAATATAAAGAATATTAACAGCAGTAGTTTATATACTATACAAGACCAAATCAATAAAGTCATAAGGAGAAATAGAAACTGAATTAACAGTTTAATGATTTCCTTCACTTGTGAGATTCCAGTTCAAGAAGACATTACAACACAGTGATCTTCAACATTTTTAATCCTACATACTGGCACTGGCCCATGGGCCAATATTGTTTAAGGAACCCTTTTTTACTGGAGACCAAACCCAGGCCTCTTGCATGCAAATGACATATTATATAACCGAACTCTCCACCCAACATTTTTTTCAAATGTCACAAAGCCTGCATATGTATATACATATATATCTGTATATATATTTCTTGGCTTGTATCTATAATATCAAATAAAATGTGATATGCAAATTGATTATTCAATTACCTTTGCAAATCAAGTAATCATCTTTCTGGTAACAAAAACAAATGGTGGCCTTTTCCAAAGTTTATTTTCAGTCAGTCAGTGCTTCAGAAATTAATTACTGTCTACAATGATTTGAACAGTATTTCTCAACCATTTTCTGGATATCTTGGGAGGAAACATGGGACCTCTTCCTACTTGTTGATTCCACAGACTCAAGCCATGGCTCCATCCTTTACATGATTTTTCACCAGAGCCCCCTTGGAATATCCTGGATAAAAAATGATGATCTGAACTACCAACTTTAAACTGCCAAGTGCTTCAAATCTACCAATGTTTCCAAAACTTCTTTCTTTCATTGGAAACAAGTCAGCTCTGTATGTTAATGAAATTCACATGTTTGGGGGCCACACCCAGAAATGTTTCAGGATCACTACTGGCAGTCTCAGGAAACCATATGATGTACTGAGAATAGAAGCCAGGTTGACTGCATACAAGGTAAGTGCCTACCCACTGTACTATCATTCCAGCTCCCTGAGTTTTTCTTTTGGGAGGCCTGGGTGTGATCCTAAATGCCAAAAAAAGCAATCCCTAAATATCCCCAGGAGCAATTCCTAATTACAGAGCAATGAGTCAATAGCTCCTGAACCTATCAGATGTGCCCTCCTCTTTCCCAAATAAAAGAGGAGCTCCATATTCCTGAATAGTAATAGGTCTAATATGGTTCTCAGCCAGAGGTATACTGTCACCCAAGAAGTACTGTCTATATATTTGAGTGACTTCTTTGACCTACAATACCAGAGTTTCCACATACTTGAGCAAGGCATGTGTATTTTCAAAAAGGTCCATAAGTGATTTTATAGGTCTGAAAGGATAGAGTAAAGATACTTTAGGAGAACTCTCAACAGTCAAATAAACTCACAGAAAGAAAGGAAGCAGATAATATGAAGAGGTGAGATTGGAGACTACAAATAACCAAAATCTTCAGACTTCAGTTATTAGGTATCTTCCTAGGGCCTCTTGGATGAAAGAGTAGTTTTTGTTTTTGTTTTTTTTTTGGGGGGGTTACATCCAGAAGCACTCAGGGGTTACTCCTGGCTTTACGCTCAGAAATTGCCCTCGGCAGGCTCAGGGGACCATATGGGATGCCGGGATTTGAACCACCGTCCTTCTGCATGCAAGGCACATGCCTTGTATGCAGCTGACCCCTGCAATGCTGGGTTGGGAGGGAATTCAAGTGACCTCAGTACCACTTGGGAAACTTTCTCCTAAAATATACCTCAGCTCTATTATATTACTACTTGTCTACCACCAGACAAGCTCTCTCTCTAAAGTTTTGCAATGATACTTGTCCATGGAAAATAGCTGCAGAACAGAAAAAAAGAAATATACTCACCATACTAATGAAAGCTGGATTATTTATTAAGCTAGCCATGTCAAAGCTCAAACCAGTTCCTGTCTGTGGGAAAAAAAAATTAGTTAATCACACAGTGTCATTACTATTGTGAATCACTGAATATTCACTTCTATAGCACAAACAACTTACAGGACTGGATACCTCTCTTAACTTCTGTTCTGCTATTTTCAAATTTGATTTATAAGAATCATTTTCAGGATCAAGATCTAATGCCTTTTGATAACTTGTAACTGCTTCTTCAAATTTATTCATGGCAGTAAGGGCCAGCCTACAGAAAAGAGTATAGAAGACACAATTAAAAAGCATCAGGACATCACAAGCACAAACATCTATCCTAGTATTCCATTCTTAGCCACATAACATACAACTCATATGTTGTACTACGGTTTACAAGAGTAAAACATCTCCAAATTTCAAATTGCTATAAATTCAGATATTCCTCTCTCCACATGACAACTCTAGCTATTCCACATGAATCATGAGGGGCTGGAGTGACAGTACTGTGTCAAGTAAGTAAGACAGTTGTCTTGCTTACCACAAACCTGGGTTTGATCCCTAGCATTATCCCCATAAAATCCCCCTGCCAGGAGTGGCCTTTGAGTATAAAACCAGGAGAAACAATATTGTGTGGCCCCAAAACAAAACATGTAATGTAGTTCATATATATAATAAATATATACATTATGCTTAATTCATTAAAATACATATGTAATTACATAATGTATATACTAAGTATAATATAGTTCATATACATATAATGAAATAAGTATAATGCATATATATGTGTAATACATACATATTATTAACTACTTGCTGCTGGATCATGATTCTGTCTTCTTTTTTTGTTTGTTTTGTTTTGTTTTGTTTTGTTTTTTGGCCACACCCGGTGATGTTCAGTGGTTACTCTGGATCTGAGCTCAGAAATCACTCATGATTTGGGGGACTATACAGGATGCTGGGGAATCAAACCATGGTCTGTCCTAGGCTACCATATGCAAGGCAGATGCCTTACTGCTTGTGCCACCACTCTGGCTCAAATTATTTTTAAAGCACTTTATTGATTGATTGATTGGTTTGGGGGCCACACCCGATGATGCTCAGGAGTTACTCCTGGCTCTGTGCTCAGAAATTGTTCCTGGCAGGCTCAGGGGACCATATGAGATGTCAGGAATCAAACCAGGGCCTGTCCTGGGTTGGCCGTTTGCAATTCAAATGTCCTACTGCTATGCTACCCCTCTGGCTTTTCAATTCTTAACCTTAGTATGTGAATGCCTAGATTAAGCTCCACAGAGATGCAAGCCTCTTCATAATCTCATAGCCATAAAATTTGATGACACCAAAGCTGTTTTAAAAACTTTAAACAAGACCTATACTTCTTGCTGCCTCTTTTTCTTCCTTCTTCCTAAAAGACACTGAGCCAGGGCCAAAGAGATAGCATAGAGGTAAGGCATTTGCCTTGCATACAGGAGGATGGTGGTTTGAATCCTGGCACCCCATATGGTCCCCTGAACCTGCTAGGAGTGATTTCTGAGTCAGGAGTGACCCCTGAGTGCTGCCAGGTGTGAACCTCCCCCCCCCCCAAAAAAAAAAAGATACTGAGCCATAGTAAATGGGAGTTTTTTATTTAAAAAATAACTTGAGGGTCCAGAGCCATAGTGTAACAAGTAGACATCATTTGCCTTGCATGTGGCTAATCTGGGTTCAATTCCCATCAATCCCTAGTCCAACCCCAAGCCCACCCCCAAGCCCACGAGGAGTGATTCCTGACATGTGAGATAGTATTAAGGAGGCTTTGTGTTTGTTTGTTCTAGGTTTGTTTTCAACTAATTCTTCCAAATATTTCTTGGCTGACATGCCTCCTAGATTTTGGTTCAGAAAAAAAAAAAAAACACAGTGCTGAATCACAGGAAGCTTCTCAGTAAGTAATTAGTATTCTGGAGGCCAACCATGCAAGACATTTCATTAAAGTCCTCAATTAATCAACACTCACTATTTACTAAAGCCATACTGTGTACTCAGCACTATTTTATACTCCACAATGGAAAAAGTAAAGATACTGAATTTATACAATTTTTATTCTACCTAAAGAAGACAGGCAATAAATATGCAAATAAAAGAAGAGGAATGTTCAAGAGCAAGACTAGATAGCTGCTCAAAAGTGGCCACAATGAAAGACCTGAATGACAGGCAAAAACATTCATAGACAGGACCAGAGAGAACACAAAATGTTCAACTCCAAATTTCAAATTGCTATAAATTCAGATACTCTCCCCTCCACATATATATGCAAGGTAAAGAACAATAGCCTTGCATGTGCCTGACCTGGGTTCAATCCTGGGCAGCACATATCAGCATCCATTTCCAGGAGTGATTCCAGAGCACAGAGCCAGGAGTCAGACCTGAACACCCTCATGTGTTCCCCACCCCACCTTAAAGAAAGGAAAAAGCAATCATGAAAAGCAGGGTAAGAGCCTTGTAAACAGCTGCAGCAGTAAACACAAAGGTTTGCTAAGAACACACAATCTTTGTGTGTTTGCAGGAACCAGGGTAATGAGTAATGCAGAGGAAAGCAGAAAGGAAGGTGTGATAAAAGATGCTGTCAGGAAAGAATCAAACAAGTCTCCCCCAGCATGATGTGTGTAGTTGCAATGAAGTAGCTTAATGGGATTCTCTGCTCACTTTAGCTTCTCTGTCCAGGAGCAATATGAGGTCAGGACAGTGAGGGAGGGAGGTAAGCTACTGAAGTTGACTAGATAGGAGACAGTAGTTTAGACTAGGGTCATAAGAAAGAGACAAAACTTTAATTCATAATATTTGTGGATCTCACTGATAGAGAAGTGTGATGAGCACAGTAAGATGGTAAAGGACCAGAGACATAGTACAGGGAATAGGGCTTGCACATGGCCAACCCAGGTTTGATCCCTGAATTCCATGAGGTCCCGCAAGGCACCATCAGGGACAATCAGTAAGTCCAGAGCAAGAAATAAGCCCTGAGTACCACCAGGTGTGGCACTAAAACAAACAAACAAAAAAAAACCTCAAATATTTTACTTGGGCCCAGGGAAAGAGAATGATGAAGATAAGAAATATTTAACGGCCAGAGAAACATTACAACACTTAAAGCACTTGTACTTAAAAGTTGCAAATCTTGGTTCAATCCCTGGCAGTACAAATAGTCTCCCAGACACTGCAGTTTTGATCTCTGAACACAACACCCTGAGCAAGGGGCAGAATGATATCAGAACTGAAGGATGATATCAGGATGATATCAGAAGAGACAGGAACGGCAGCAGCAAAGGACACAGTCCTGAGTATGCCACAGTTCTATGGTATAAATGAGAGAGCAATGATATGGGACATGTGGAAAGAGCAATCAGTAAGAAAGAAAGAAACCAGTCACGATAGCATCACAGGGCCAAGGGAACTATAGTTCTTAGCTCAGCAGAGTGAATGGCTACCAACATGAGAACAGGAGACTTCTACAGTTAGGAGAGAGAAAGGAGAAAGGAGGTGGGCTTGGGTGAAAGGATTGTTTCGAAGGGTAATTTTTATCACCATTTTACATGCAATTACTGTCACTGTTGGCAAGGAAAACTGGTGATATGGATAATAAAGAGTACCATTACAATGGTGGTAGGAAGTGAAGGCTCCTTCAAAATCTCTAAAGAACTGAAAATGTGGGGGGAAGGAGTGATAGCACAGCAGTAGGCCATTTGCCTTGCAAGTGACTGACCCAGAAGAGGACCTGGGTTCAATCCCCAGTTATCCCATATGTCCCCAAGCCTGCCAGGAACAATTTCTGAGTACGGAGCCAAAGAAGAAGGAAGAGAAGAAGAAGAAGAAGAAGAAGAAGAGAAGAAGAAGAAGAAGAAGAAGAAGAAGAAGAAGAAGAAGAAGAAGAAGAAGAAGAAGAAGAAGAAGAAGAAGAAGAAGAAGAAGAAGAAGAAGAAGAAGAAGAGAAGAAGAGAAGAAGAGAAGAAAAAGAAGAAGAAAAGAAGAAGAAGAAAAAGAAGAAGAAAAAGAAGAAGAGAAGAAGAAAGAAGAAGGAAGAAGAAGGAAAGAAAGAAGAATGAAAAGAAGAAGGAAGAAGGAAGAAGGAAGAAGAAGAAGGAAGAAGAAGAAGAAGAAGAAGAAGAAGAAGAAAGAAGAAGAAGAAGAAGAAGAAGAAGAAGGAAAAGAAGAAAAAGAAGAAGAAAGAAGAAGAAGAGAAAAGAAGAAAGAAGAAGAAAGAAGAAGAAGAATAGAAAGAAGAAGAAGAAGAAGCAAGAAGAAGAAGAAAGAAGAAGAAGAAGAAGAAGAAGAAGAAGAAGAAGAAGAAGAAGAAGAAGAAGAAGAAGAAGAAGAAGAAGAAGAAGAAGAAGAATTGAAAACATGAGAGTTAAAACATAAATGTGGCCATGGTCTTAGATAAGAACCTGTCTATTGTAACAAAAACATCATCCTGTCCCAGCAATGGAGCAACAGCTCGTAGTGGCCGATAACCCAGCAGATAATCCCATTCTCTGCACAATAGTCAGGAGTAAGCCATGGACACTGCTGGTGACTACCACCAACCAATTACCAAAAAAGTTATCTTCTACCCTGAATTCAGAACAAAAGTAAAGCATGAACACAGCTGGGCATGGCCTCAAAATAAAACATAAAGTCCTACTATGTGGACATAAATGCAGACTGGCAGATTTGCCAAGTAAGGAGGTATATTACATAAATTCATCTATTTTCTCAACTAAGACTGAGAATCATTGCTGCGGTTGTAATAAACATTTGAGAAGGAGTGAGAAGTGTGTGTGAGACCTTCACCATAGAGAATGGTGAGATGGATTCAGAAATAAGTAGCATCAGATCACCCACCCATCAGATAATTGCGTGTTTGTTAGACTGTTACTGCCTCCAACATAGAATGTGCTCAGTTTGACTGTATGGTTTTCTTCAAGAATCACCCAAACTTCAGTGTTGAAACTATAGCCATTTCTTCCCTTGGTGTGACATTTGTCATTTGTTCCAGATTAGTGCAGAGAGCACAGTATTAGCCAAGAAATTTAAAATCAAGCCACACAAACTAGCATATCAAGACATGATACTATTTGGAACAACTTTTAACAGCTTTGAATATTCTCTGAGAACTTACCCCATTCTCCCATAAGCCTTGCTGTATTTTGAATCAATTGCTATTGCTTTTTCACAATCCTTTATTGCATCTGTGTAGTGACCTAATTTACTTTGAGCAGCAGCCCTAAGAGAAAGAGAAGACAATTTTCGTTCTAAAAAGTCTTCAAAGCACTAATATAGATTTTGAGGTACTAATAAGGACTAGATTTTCCATATCCCAATTTGCTTATCTCTCCCAGTTAATCAATACCTAAATCAAAGTAAACTAATTCCACAAACATATTTTTAAAACTCATAAAAATTTTTAGAGAAAATATGCATGTTGCTTTTCACAATTTGCTTTTCTATATAGTAAACATAAACACCTCAACCTGACTATAAGTTATTTCATCTACTTAGCTTCTATAGACTCCCAAAACTATTAAAGACTCATTTGGTGTTCTGTAACAAAACTCCTGAAAATACCCGACAACATAATGAAGGCAGCCCTCCTTCTCTCCTCAAAACTGAGAGCACACATCAGTGCTTCCTGTGGCACTGCCAACTTCAATCCTGCACACCATCCGAACCAAGTGAGGTGACTTCAACATGGGAACCCTTCAAACAGAAAGATCCCATTCGTTTCTCCTACCCTTCAGCCTCCTCCAGACTACAGCTCTCAACTTTTCTGCTTTGGTTTTTATTTTTGTTTGTCTGGTGGCCACACCCAGCAAAGCTCAAGTGTTACTCTTGGCTCTGCATCCAGAAATTATTCTTGGTGGTGCTAGGGAGACCATATGGGATGCCAAGAATTGAGCCCAGGTTGGCTGTGTGCAAGGCAAATGCCCTATCTGCTCCTGTACTATTGCTCCATCTCCTCAACTTTATTCTTTAAATTAATATATCTGTTGAGGACCAACTAAAAATAACCTTTCTAGGTGCAGACATAGAGAAGCAATCATCTTGAAAAGATTGCTTTGCATGCAGTTTTCCATCAATCTTTCTTCACAAGGTATGACCAAGTCTTATATCTTAGACTAAACATATAAAATTTGAAAATTTTTAATTTTCAACAATTTTATTTTAACAATCTTATTTTAGAAATTCACTTGAAAAACAGGTAAAGAGTTATTTAAATGCACATTAAACACTGAACTAACAAGGATGAAGAGGTTTGGAATGTATCCCTTTCTAATAATTAGAAAGAAAAAATTAATTTTAGGAATCAGAATAATAGTATAGCAGATAATGCACCTGCCTTGCATGTAGCTGACTTAGCTTTAATCCTCAGAATTCCATATGGTTCCCTAAATCCATCTGGTGTAATTTCTACAGAGCCAGAAGTAGCCCCTGAGAATAACAGGGTGTGGCAAAAAAACCCCTAAAAACAAAAATAAAATAAAACCAAAAAAAATCCCACAGGAGCCCCTAGCCACATGTAACTAAGGATTTAAAAACACCAAGCAAATGGATTTTTAAAATCTGATTAACTTTAATTAACTTACATCTAAACAGTCACAGGTGGCTAGTAGCTCCTATGTTGAACATCATTATTCCAAAGGACACCACAGGGTTGTGCTTAAGAGTGGGCGCAATAAATTAGAAAGAAAGAAAATGAAAAAGTGTTCTCAAAGGAAGGACACCTGGATGGAATGCCAGTGGGAAAGCACTCTGCAGCTTCAGGCAGACAACAGAAGTGGAGAAGCCAGGAAGCAGCAGGGAGAAAGGGATGTCAGACTCTGCTAAAATCTCCTGTGAGATGAAGCGAAACAAACCTGTGTCTGAATTGAGTAACAACGTGGTCTGCTCGCTGTGCTCCTGCTGTCTGGTTATCAGGGCGTAACTAATGCAATTTCAGCCAGTCACCATGTTTTCACCCTTGCTTCCTGAAAACCTTACTGAAGCAAGAGCATGAATATAACTTGTGTAAAATAAGTCAGGGAATAAAACACCTTCTATATATACTGTAAATTATAGCAAAAACTTATCTCAAAACTAAAGATATCTTATATTGCTCAGTGAAAAAAGTGAGTATCAAGGGGCTAGAGAGATAATACAGGGATTACTGAGTTTTCCTTGCATCCCAATAGCCCAGATAAAATTTCTGGCAACACATGTGGTCCAAGAACCACCAGGGGTCAATCTTGAGCACAAAGCCTGAAATAGCTCCAGAGCATTGCAGAGTGTTCTTGTAATAATTTTCAGAGACAAAAGACCAGAGGGCTGGAAATTATAGCTCACTTCATGAACCTCACCACAAAGAGTGATGAGTTTAGTTAGAGAAATAACTACATTGAGAACTATCCTAACAATGAGAATGTATGAGGGAAATAGAAAGCCTGTCTAGATTACAGGCAGGGGTGGGGTGGAAAGGAGATATATGTGGAACATTGGTGATGGGAATATTGCACTGGTGATGGGGGGTATCCTCTTATATGACTGAAACCCAACCACTATCATGTTTGTAATCAAGGTGTTTAAATAAAATATTATTTAAAGAAACCTCCAAAAGTGGGGCCAGAGCGGTGGCGCAAGTGATAGGGTTTTTGCCTTGAACGTGGCTGACCTAGGACAGATCCGGCATCCTAAATAGTCCCCCAAGCCAGGAGCAATTTCTGAGTGCATACCCAGGAGTAACCCCTGAGCATCACCAGGTGTGGCCCAAAATCAATGGAATATTATGAAGCCATCGGGAGAGATGAAGTCACAAATTTTCCTATACATGGAATCTATTACAATGAGTGAAATAAGTCAGAGGAAGAAAGACACATGCAGAATAGTCTCACTCACCTATGAGTATTAAGACAAATAAAAGACATTGAAACAATTCCCAGAGATGAGGTCCGGAAGGACCGGCTCAAGTTATGAAGCTCACCACAAAAAGGGGTGAATGCAGTTAGAGAAATAACTACACTGAGAACTATCATAACAATGTCAGTGAGTGAGGGCTATAGAAAGCGTGTCTCAAATGCAGCCATGCGGTGAGGGAGGGAGGAGATGGGGGCATTGGTGATGGGAAGGTTGCACTGGTGAAGGGGAGTGTTCTTTTTATGACTGAAACCCAACTGCAATCATTTTTGGAATCACAGTGTTTAAATAAAGATATTATTAAAATAAAAAATCCTCAACAAGTAAAAAAATAATAAAAAAGAAACAAATGTTGAAAGCCTATGAGGGAACTCTGTTATTCTACCTCATATCTATTCTGTGAAGGGACTAGTTTCTGTTTTACTAGTTCTGTTTTATAGTTGTGGAAACTGTGGCCTACAAAGTTCATGGTCTCATAGCTAGTATGTGGCTGAAACTAGATTCAACCCCAGTTGCAAGGAACCAAGCTAAAATTACTGTGAACCTAATGACAATATAGTGCTTACAGAGGCAACAAAAAACAAAATGCAAACCAGTAAAGCCTTTTGTCAGGTAACAGGATATCCCTAGACTTCCTTGCTTGGTACAAAGAATTGGTACCACCTACTTCTGCCTGTTTGTTTGTTTTTGGGTCCACAGGAGGCTCTCAAAAGTTATTCCTGGCTCTGCGCTCAGGAGTCGCTCCTGGCAGGCTCACGGGACCATATGGGATGCTGGGATTCGAACCAGGGTCCATCCTGTCTTGGCCGTGTGCAAGGCAAATGCCTTACCGCTATGCTATTGCTCTGGCCCTTACTTCTGCCTTTTATTTTTGTTTTTGTTTTTGGGTCACACCCAGCAGTTCTCAGGGGTTACTCCTGGCTCTATGCTCAGAAATCGCCCCCGGCAGGCTCTGGGGACCATATGGGATGCCAGGATTCGAATCACCGTCCTTCTGCATGCAAGGCAAATGCCTTACTGCTGTGTTATCTCTCCGGCCCCTATTTCTGCCTTTTAAACTATACTCTCCACTGCAAATACCTTTTCCTTTTCTCTGTCAATTCAATTTCTACTTGTTCTTCCATTTCAGATGCAGTGAAAATTCTCCATCAACCAAGAGGCATCCAGATAAATCATCTCCATAATGCTCTCTCTATTTCCTGTATATCTTGCATTTATTGCCTCAGTCAATCATACCATCCAACCCAGAAACATGAAAAAAATGCATTTGGGTAAAGAAATGAATTCTGGATCAAGAAATGAATTAGTAGGGGCTGGAGAGACAGTACAGTAGGTAAGGTGCTTGGCCTGCAAGTTGCTTCAGTCCCTGGAACCCTGTAAAGTCCTCTGATCCTACCAAGACTGATCCTTGAGCTTAGCTATATGTAAGCCTTGATCACCTCTGCGTAATTCCTCCAAGACCAAAAGTATTAAAAAATAAAAAAGATATAAATTAGCTATAAGGTTGTACAACAGAAATAAGAACATGTTTAGGGCAGAAGACATGAAACCATCTAGTTGAATATAAAATGTCATTTCATATTATAAGTAATTATAAATATTTTGTTGTTGTTTTGGTTTTTTTGGCCACACCTAGTGGTGTCCAGGGTTTTTCCTGGCTCTGCACTCAGAATTACTCCTGGCAGGCTTGGGGGACTATATGGGATGCCAGGGATAAAACCTGGGTTGGCTGTGTGCAAAGGCAAATGCTCTACCTGCTATGCTATCACTCAAGCCCCATCATTAGTTGCTTTAAATATACAAGTATTAAGTGCAACTAGTTGCTTCATATCACTGAAAACTTTCTGATATTCCTGATATTTTTTTAAAAAATACTATTAGAGATGTAAATAAATACAGAACAAATCTCTGCCTTTCACCTAAAAAAATAAAAGAAGTATACATATAATCACAAGTGAGGGAAAACATAAGATTAATTTTTAAGTACTGTATGTTGTGGTAAATGCTCAGACTATTAAAAAATTGTTTAAAAAAAAGAAAAAGATTGTTTTTAATTTCAAGGAAAAAGGAAGATTTCAATGAAGAATGTCTTTGCTTCACATCTGGACCAAAGCTCCATCATTGGGATCTTTAAAGGTTAAAATAGAAGATAAATGTTAAAAAAAAAAAAACTTTTAAACTGTCAAATTGGGGTCAGAGCGATAGTACAGCAGCAGGGCATTTGCCTTGCATGCAGTGGGCCCTGGACGGACCCAGGTTTGATTCCTGGCATCCCATATGGTCCCCCAAACCTGCCAGGAGTGATTTCTGAGCACAGAGCCAAAAATAGCCTTTGAGTGCTGCAGGGTGTGGCCCAAAATACACACACACACACACACACACACACACACACACACACACAAAACCCCAACAACAACAACAACAACAAACTATATCAAATGATTATTCTTAACACATAAAAAAAATCACTTTTACAGGGGTCAGAGTGATAGCACAGCAGTAGAAGGTATGCTTTAAATGCAGCTGAACCGGGACCATTCCGGGTTCGATCCTCTGTATCCCATATGGTCCCCTGAGCCAGCCAAGAGTGGTTTACGAGCACAATCAGGAGTGACCCCTGGGCTCCACTGGGTGTGGCCCAAAAAATAAAAAAAATCACTTTTACAAAATGTAAACTTTGGTTTATTTTTAGAGAGATTTGTAGGTTAACAATATTTTGATGAATAATAAGGCTATAAAAGTAAAGATTAAAAGGATGATTTAAATGGTCCACCCTTAGATTCTAATATTTGGTAGCAGCTGTCTACAAAAATGTCAAAGGCTCATGAATAAGACAATAGGCTACTGAGACATTTATAGCTACTAGAGTCTTAAAGGAAAAAGAGAGGATGGGCCTTAGAAGTAGGACAGGAGTTAAGGCATATATATGTGACACCACAAAGTTCCCTAGCATAGAATTAGGAGTAGCTAGCTCCCAAGCACCACTAATGTGGCCTAAAAATAAAATTCGGGAATAAAAAAGACCCTTGAATTGAACCACTGGCTCAAGAATCCCTCAGCACACCACTGGGAAGGAGAGTAGAGGAGAGAAAGAAAAGTGGGACAGGGAGGGGGTAGAAATGATTGGAAGGAGGAGAGGAGAAGAAAGGAGAGTTGGGAGAAGAAAAAAGAAAAAAAGGAAGGAGGAAGCAAGGGTGGAGAGGGAAGGAGGGAAGAAGGGAAAGAGAAGAAAGATCCTTAACTTTAATTAAATATTCCTAATCTATGAATAAAGTTTTCTAATTATCTAATATTAAGTTACATGCTCTATTACTGAATTCACCAGGGAAAAAAAGATACTTATTTACATGCAAATGAGGAGCATAACTGATTTCAATTAGATAAAAATTTCAGTTAAATGAAAATCAAGCATAGTAGTGCCAAGAATTCCTTCTAACAAAGTAGTAGTGGACTTTAGACAATGAATGTACCCAAAGCTCATTAAAAATAAAGTATTTATTAAGTCTCAGAATTACCACATTGATAGTTAAAAGAAAATTACTGTGCTTTATAAATAAGCAATTTTCTGATAACATTTTATAATACTATTTATAGCATTATTTCAAAATTTCATATGCTAAGTTAAAGCAATCATCTTAATTACAATAATAATCAGATCTAGCTTGCTCTGATTCATACTCTATAAGTTATTTGGCTTTTGTTTTACTGAGTTAGATTACTAGATCTCTCTCTCTCTTTTTCAAAAAGCAAAAGTTTTCAGTAATGTCAACTAAATTCCTATGAAAGCGTTCTACTATAATAAAACTAAACTCTGGACAAAAACAAACACATAAAAGATGTAAATGACAAATAAAAAACAAATCTGTACTAAAGCATCCCAGATTACTATGAGCAGGAAAATTAGAAAGCAGTGGAATACAGGCTGGAGAGATAGGACAAGAGGGAAGGTACTTGCCTTGCATGTGGCCAATCTGGCATAAGTCGGGAAAGAAATACCCTGAGTTCTCCTTTCTGCACTGTAATGTCTGGCTAACTAGTGCAGTCAGAGCTGAACCCAAACAAGCAAAAAAAAAAAAAAAAAGGCAAAATGATAAAAGAATCTGGAAAATGTAGTCAACAGAGGTCAAACCCTGTGACAAGGGACATAACAAGCAAAAGAATAAAGTGTGGGATCAGAGAGATAGTTCAATGCTTTGTAAAGTAGGATTTGTATTTTTGTAAGTTTGAAAGTAGGATTTCAATGCTTTGTAAGTAGATTCCATGCATTATAAGTTGGAGGTTCATACTGCATCCAACACTGCATAGTTCACCCTGTACTAGGAGACAATCCCTAGCAAAAAGCTGGCAGTAGGGCCAGAGTGGTGGTGTGAAGCAGTAAGGCGTCTGCCTTGCTGGTGCTAGCCTAGCACGAACCAAGGTTCGATCCCTTGGCATCCCATATGGTCCCCCAAGCCAGGAACAATTTCTGGGTGCATAGCCAGGAGTAACCCCTGAGTGTCACCAGGTGTGGCCCAAAAAATCAAAAAAAAAAAAAACAAAAAACAAAAAACAAAAAGAAACAAAACAAAAAAAAACAACAAAGCAGGTAGTACGTTCTAAGCACTAATATAATTTTTAAAATAAATGTAAATTTTAAATATAAAAATAAAACATTTTAAGTGAAAAAAGGTAATAAAGGACTGGAAAGATAATACCATAGTTATTACTTGCCTTGAGTGAAGTCAGCCTTGGTTCAATCCATAGAACCACATGAGTTCCCAAGCACCATGTGGAGTGATCTCTGAACACAGCCAAGTAGGCCCAAAACACTCATCCAGAACCCCGCTCCAAAAAGACAAGTAAAAGTGAGATCAAACAAGCTAAACCCTGACATTGTAAATAATCTGGGAGAAATAAAAAAATCTAAGAGTAGGGGTCAGAGAGAGAGCATAGCTGTAGGGCATTTGCCTTACATGCTGAAGGATGGTGGATTGAATCCCGGCATCCCATATGGTCCCCTGAGCATGCCGGGGGTAATTTCTGAGCATAGAGCCAGGAGTAGCCCCTGAGTGCTACCAGGTATGACCCAAAAAAAGCAAAAACAAAGAAATCTAAGAGTAAATTTCAGCAGTGATTATAAATTAGAAAAAATGACAACATTAAGACAATAAAATAATAATCTAAGTAACTAATGCTGATAATAAAGTGGTTAAAAAAGATGCTGTAGAAACCACAATGTCAAAAAAGAAAAGAGAGTGAAATAAAGAGTGATAAAAAGAGAGTGAGAGAAAGTAAAATGGCTACCCCAGAGGCAGATAGGAGAAGGTGGGTGGAAGGGAAGAGGCCATCAGGGAGGGTGAGAGGGAAACTATTGGCACTGGTGGTGGGAAATAGCACTAGTAAAGATTGTTATACATTGTACAACTGTAACTCAATTATGAACAACTTTGTGGGGAAAAACTGTATTATGAACAACCTTGTAACCAGGGTGTTTAAATAAAAAATATATTTAAAAAAAAGATACTATGCACAAATGCAGTTGCCATGCCTGGACCTGGCCAGTTCCACTGAACTGCCTCTGTTGTAGACTCACTCTATTCTCAAAAGATATATAAACCATGAAAAAACCATGGGTACACTAGCCATGTAACTGAAAGCTGGCAATCCTGGGAAGATGGAGCAGGCTATGT
Source organism: Suncus etruscus (assembly GCF_024139225.1). Classification (NCBI taxonomy): domain Eukaryota; kingdom Metazoa; phylum Chordata; class Mammalia; order Eulipotyphla; family Soricidae; genus Suncus; species Suncus etruscus. The sequence continues at coordinate 123,846,964 of NC_064849.1, forward strand.
CTCATCCTGCCAAAAACAGGCTTGCTGCATCCATAACCCATAATCGCCACTTTGCCTATGGCTCTACTTCGCCACTCCTCTACTGTTCTCTGCAGAGACACTAATCTGACAAACTTCAGCTATGCTGGTATTTGGGCTGATTTCAGCCAGGAGATTTTTGGAGTTAGTGAGGGTGCCCTCCCTCTCAACTTCTCATACCTCCAAAGACCTGACAGCAAAAACATGCCCCACAAAAAGCATATAATAAGCAATAGTGCCTTGAACTCCTGGATCACGTGACAACTCCATTTTTTTCAATACTGTCATCTCCTTAGGAAAATTTAGATGGCACTGTGAAGATGAAGTCACTTAATGTTAACAAATGAAGTAACAGAACCATCAGCTAGTAACAAGAGCTTACTAATCCTTGTGACAATGACTTAATGGCCTCATTGGAAATACAATGATTTTCACAAAAATTTTTGTCTCTGTGTAAGCCTGGTAGTTCTGCTGCCTGTGATCCCCAGCACTGCAAGTGATTTCTTCAGCTACAGGTGGAAACTAATATAATATTATGCAATAATATGATAATTTTAAAAATGGACCTGGAGAGATAGTACAAAGGATAAGTCACCTGCCTTGCATGCAGATAACCTGGGTTTAATCCCTAAAGATCTCATATGGTCTCTTAGACCCACTAGAAGTGACCCTTGAATGCAGAGCCAGGATTAAGTTCTGAGTCCCACCAGGTGTTGCACACTCTCTCCCCACCACAAAATATGCAAAAATGAAATTAGAACATTATTATGTCTAGTGCAGAGGTCCTCTTAGACTGCTGGAGGGCCGGACTATAATTAAAAAATAACCAGCTATGAACAATAGTGACCCACAGACCATAGTTTGAGGACTCCTGTGTGAGACTGAGAGGAAGAGTCAAGAGACAGAGAGAAGGAGGGAAGTCAGAGAGTGGGGTGCACATTCAACACATGTGCATTGTAGGCCAGGATCAAGTTGGCTGGTAAGCAGGAGAGGCAGTGGTGGCAAAAATATCCAGTGGACTGGATTAATATCCATTGTTTAAGGACCCCTGGTCTAGTGAAAGAAGACAACTCCAAAGAGGATTACACTCAAATAAAATCAAACATGTAACTTATTAATCAAAGTACTTGTGTCTAAACAATGTTTTCCTTTTTATACTTGCTCGAACTTTCAAATTTTCCTACATATATTTTAGAGTTCTCCTGAGCTATGTAAGTAGATATTTTTAAGAACTGTAGACATGCCACAGAAGTGCCAGTTTACCTGTTACAGAAATACACAGCATTATTGGGATCCAATTCTATAGCCTGTGTGTAACAATCCACTGCAGCAGCATAATTTTCTTCTTTCATGTGGTTGTTGCCTAAAACAAAAGAGTCAGTAGGCACATAAATACAGTATATAGGAAAACTTAATTTCAAATGATAATAATACTAAGGTTGGTAACAGGAATTTTGACTCACAATGGAAATAAATGTTATATTGTAATATAGAATTGATCCACCTGAGCTTCAATTCTATCCTTTTTTAAACCACCTCACCCCATTCCCAATACAACAACCCCCTCCTCACCCTCTCCTTTAATTGGCTTTGTACTCCTTCCTTGTCAAAATGTCAGACTGTGTTGACTACCCAAATCGGTACTGAGAGTCAAAGACCACCTCCAATAATGGAAAGCACAAAAGGGAGTTTATTTGGCTAGCCAAGATCCAAGTCTCATCCAACACAGTGGAGCCTTGAATAAATAGGACCCCGATTCAAAATTCCAAACAGTTTATATAGGCTTTATAAGCTTCAACAATTCAAGCATTTCATTGGTTAATACAAACAGTTCATCCTTCACCACATACAGGATTGGCTTATATCTATTTTTGCACAAATCACATCATTTCATAGAATAGATGTCCCAACTTATCTCTAACTCAACTTTGTTTGTCAAGGGGATCATATCTGGTAGAACATTCGAAAACCACCTGGTTCCTGTGTCTCAACAGAACGGGGAGGGCCCTGACCATTACGGGGTACATTCTGCAGTTATATCTCAGTACTGCCTTTTCCCACCTATGGGGAGGGGCTAAAGAGTGGAAAAATACTGTGAGACTGGGCTCTGGCCTGCTGTAAAAACGACTTGACTAGGACTTGGGACTACCTAGATCCTGGGCCCAAAGGGCTCTGGTCCTCATAAAAACATACACCTGCTAAATAACCAAGCTTCAGAATGCTGCCTTGTGGGTAAGCTAGAAAAACAAGTCATGCTAATATGCTACAAGCAGTAATATTTACACATTTATTTACAAGTGTAGTATTTACACATGCCATTCCTTTCAAATATAGCTTTCTTTTGAAAGGAATTTCTGGAGATTCATTTCCAGAAATAAATTGTTTTAGATACCACATATAGGTTCAGATATTCAGAAAGGATATCAGCTACTACATCTATCAATAATGTAAAAAGGAACAACTCTTCTTAAAAACAAGGGTCTTTTCTTCAGCTGTCTTTTATATTCCATTAATGGTGGAGGTGGAGTGGGTTTGCTCATTTAACCAAAAATAAAAGGGATTTAAAATTGAAGCAAAAAGTTTTTGTTTGTTTTCTTTGGGGCCACACTCAAGGATGATAAGAGATTATTTCTGATGGTTCTCAGGGTGCTGGCTTTTTAATCTGAGTTGGCACATGCAAACAAGTACCTTCCCCACTGTATTATCTCTCCAGCCCCCAAATTAAAATTTTGTTAAGTCTATGATTAGGAGGCAGGATATATATTTTCAAAGCCTCTCATTCATTTATTAGCTTTATTATTATTCATTCTAGTTTTCTCAAAACCAGAAACTTCATTAGACTTGTTTTTCATTTTTTATAAATTATCTTTATTTAAACACCGTGATTACAAATATAATTGTAGTTTTATGATTACAGTCATGTAAAGAACACCCCCTTCACCAGTGCAGGATTACCACCACCAATTTCCCAGATCTATCTACTCCCCACCCCACCCACACCTGTACTCGAGACAGGCTTTCTTTTTCCCTCATTGATTCACATTGTTATGATAGTTTTCAGTGTAGTTATTTCTCTAACTGCACTTATCACTCTATGTGGTGAGCTTCATATCATGAGCTGCACCTACATGGGAAGATGGGGGGAAATAAGGGTTGGGACTGAGGCAGTAAAATATTAGAAATGAGATTTGTAGGGCGGTATCAAGGTCACAATACAAGATGGATGTTATGGATATATAAAATATATGCATACAATACTCTCAATAGGAAAACAAGGAGAAAAAAATTCCAGTGACTGTCCCAACATAAACCACTACTAAAATGGCCCGTCCTCCTCCCAAAGCACATTTCCATTCGTGTAGGGAGAGGTAGGGGGGAAGACTGAGGACCACTAAGAGTCCACCTGAACCCACTTCTGGCCATTTGAGCTGGCACCCAGGGAAGGCCTGGAGTCAGGGGAAAAAGACAAGGACGGCTGGGGGCCTGCCAAGCCTCCCAGCACTCCCCAGGCCAGAGAGAAGGGCTCCAGTATGGGGCTTCCCCAAACCCCATACCTGGCAAGAGCTGGTCTCCAGAATCAAAGAAGAAACCAGAGGCCAGATTAAATTTGGGTTTTTTGTTTTGTTTTGTTTTGTTGTTTTTGGGCCACACCCGGCGGAGCTCAGGGGTTACTCCTGGCTGTCTGCTCAGAAATAGCTCCTGGCAGGCACAGGGGACCATATGGGATTCGAACCAACCACCTTAGGTCCTAGATCAGCTGCTTGCAAGGCAAACACCACTGTGCTATCTCTCCAGGCCCCTAGACTTGTTTTTCATTAAAGCACTCACTAGTTAATAAAAGGAGGACATACATTTGCAAGGAACATTAACAAGAACATTTACAGGAGAGGAAGAGAGATAAAAGCACTTAAAGATAATATAAAAGCTACCACTGTGAACATGCATATTTCCTAAGAAAACTCTGTTGTAGGACAAGAGAATTATCTGTCCTCATTCAGTAATATCATCTTCTGGGTCTAATTCTAACAGGTCTGATCTGGCATAACATAAATGACCTGAAAAGCTAAACTAAAAACAGATCCTCATAGAAACTTCCTGATTAAAACCAGTAATATTCCTACAACCACTGCTAAGAAACTTTTTAATATAATGATTAATTTTTTAAATTCAGAAAGCAATTATACTATAAAATATTCACCTTCATCTTTTAATTGGTCAGCTTTCCCCACATCTTCAGGCACTGAGTTTGATAGTGGCAGAATGTCATTCTGAAATTAAATAAAAATCAGTGTATTTCCACTTAGTAAGTTATCCCAGAGAACTGCAATAAAATAATAATGAAGTTCTACATTATAACAAATCACCTATATCCCACATCACATGTTACAAATCAAACATGTAAATAATAGCAATAGATAGAATTGGGAATATATTTTCACATACATTTATGAGAAAACAAATATGTGGATCTTTCTTTTCCTCTTTTTTCTCTGTTATTAATTTGTGTGGTGTCTGGGATACAGCTCAGTTTCTTAGACATATAAAGATATACCACTGGTCCAATATGAGGAATTTTTCAGGCAACTATGAATCAATTTTTTTATATTAACCATACCAAAGCACAGAGGGGGATGAGATGATGGAGGATGAAAAATATCCAGGACCTTGAACATACTGTTCTTGCCATGTGATTTGTCATTTGAGCTATCACTTTGCACTAATTATTTTGTTTACTTGCTATCCCTATAACATGATCTCACTCCATGAAAAAATATTTTTAGAGAAAGAAAATAAATAAAAATATTTTGAAATAATTCTTTGCAGTTTTGTTGTTGTTGTTGTTTTAGTTTTTGGGCACACTAGGTTGTGCTCAAGGCTTATTCCTTGCTCTCCACTCAAAAATCACTCCTGGAACACTGGAAAGACCGTAAGGGATACCAAGGGCCCAACCTGATTCAGCCACATACAAGGCAAAGGCCCAGTCCTGTGCTATTGCTCTGGCCCCTCATTAGTGGAAATTTTAAACAAATGTTCAATATCTTTTTTTTTGGGGGGGGGGATCACATCCAGCAGCACTCAGGGGCTAGTCCTGGCTCTATGCTCAGAAATTGCCCCTGGCAGGCTCAGGAGACCATATAGGATGCCAGGATTTGAACCACCATTCTTCTGCATGCAAGGCAAACGCCCTACCACTGTGCTATCTCTCTGGCCCCAAAATGCTCAATATATTAAGAGCTATCCCCTATATATGCACACAAGTTAAACAGAAAAGACTACAAAGCTATATACCAAAGCACTAAAAATAATAACATTTGGAGATAAAAATGTCTTCTCTAATTGTCCATTTTTTAAATGAATGCACACATTCTGTAATAGTTTATTTTAAAACAATATGAATTCCTATTTTTAGCACCTATTCTCATCCTCAAAACTCTTACATCTATAAACTAAATTTACTTACAGTTACAAGTTAAGGTTACTTATGAAAAGCTGAATATAAATTCAGAAAAATCTTGGATGACATTGGGAACACAATGTAGTTATCTATTTTTTTGCAATATTTTAAAAATTAAGTTGATGTTATTTATTTTGGGGGCCACACACTGTACAGTGTTTGAGGACAGCACCCAACCCCTTACATAGGGGTCTCTTTCAGAGATGCTTAAGAAACCATATAAGATTGGGTATTGTATCATGGTCAATCACATGTAAAACAAGCACCTTAACCCCTATAATATCTTTTTGATATTTACTGTGTTACTTTTTAATTTTTTTTTATTTGGGACTACAGCTGGCAGTGCTCAGCGTTACTCCAAGCTCTGCACTCTGAAATCATTCCTTGCAGGTTTGGGCACCCATATGAGATGCTAGGGATCAAACCTGTGTCAACCATCTGCAAGGCAAACACCCTACCTGCTGTGCTATTGCTCCAACCCCTAAAGTGTTACTTTTAAATTTGACTCCAATTTAAAAAAAAAAGTATAATTTTGAGCCAATATGCCTATGAGCATACTTAAAATATACTCATCTTTAACAGTCTTGTCTAAAGATTCAATAAAATTGATAGCTCTAACAATGAAATGAAAATAATAATTTGCTAATTACCTGTCAGATAGAAAATTAATTGCCATCTAAGTTCTAAATTTTGTGAGTTTCTCTGATAAAAAAAAATGGCCCTATCCAGAGGGAAGTCAAGTGGTGGTGGAATGGTCCTAATTCACTGTCACCATGTATCTGAAATACAACTGTGAAAGACTTGTAATTCATGTTGGTCTCAATATAAAAAATAATAAAAGGCCATATCATGGGTGCTATGACTCAGTGGTAAAACTAATGAGGCCCTGAGTTAAGTACTTAGTACAGAAAGACAGAAACATACACAAAATAAGTGGACTACTCGAGCTGCCATCTTGGGTATACTTGATTTCACAGCTAACTATATGTATTTTCCTATAATAATATATTTTTCTAACAATTTTTTAAAAAGCTTAAAAAACCATTCTCTGCTAACCAATATTCCAAAAATTAAATTATTGGACTTAAAAAGCCATAAAAGCCTTTTCCTGCAAGATAGAATTGTGGGTAAAATAGTTGACTTGCATGTGGCAAACCCAGGTTCAAACCTTGGCATCACATATGGTCCTCTGAGCACTACTAGGAGTTATCCTTGATCATAGAGCAAGGAGTAAGTACTGAACAGCACTGGATGTGGCCCTAAAACCAACCAACAAACTAAAGTATAGAAACAAAATAGGAACCTTTATTAGTGGAAGCTACTACTTAAAATCCAATTAAAGTTTTGTGGGATGGAAGTGTAAGAAAGGCACATTCTAATGCTATGGTACTTTTAGAAGTTTTTTTCTTTTTCAAATATTTCAATAAGCTTAAATCAGTTTATAGATGAGGAAAAAACCTGGTGTGGGGGGAGGGAGGTGGTCATAAAAAGCAGTATGCTAAAAATCAGATTATAATCATTTTACCTTCTAAATCCTTCCCATAAAACCACCACAAATCAAATCTTTACATAAAAATACGATCAGAGAGAACAGCAGAAGCGAGGGAGGGATAAGAACTCTAATCAGAGTAAAGAACTGATCTGTGCTTCTTGAAAGATTTAAAAACTATCCTGATTTTTTTTTTTTTTTTTTTTAGTGCTAGATTAAAGGTAAGAGGGGCCAGAGTGAGCAAATCCATGTGCAGTTTCTAACCCAGGCCTCTGGGGGCTTCTAAAAATAAAGAGGACACACTCCAACTACAGCTGCATCGAGCCAGTGAAATGGGGTTCCCTAAGGAGATCATAAGCCCAAACAATGTAAAGAACCACAGCAACCAAAGAGAAGGAAAGGGGAATTTCCTAATGAGAAAAACAAAACAGAGCACCATCTCCTTATATCCTATTGTGTAATTAGATCTCAATTGGCTAATGAATAAATGTACAACAGTATTCTTATTTTTCCAAGTATAGGAAGAGGGAGCAATTTGCCACCACTTTACTATCTTCACTGTAATTCTAAGAATCTCTTCCCAACAAGTTCTAGGCATGGTCGTGTGATCTGAGCAATAATCTATGTTAGGGGGGGTTACAGAAATAGGCCAGAAGTGGTTGTCTGGCACTGGCTGACCCTAGTACCAAATGTGGTCTCTGTGCACTGCCAGGAGTGATCCCTGAGCACAGAGCCAGAAGTAAGCCCTGAGCATCATAGGTTATAATTCCGCCAAAACCAAGCATGTGTGTGTGTGTGTGCGCGCACACACACACACACATGCATATTGTACTATACCCATGTATACCAGAAGCCTGTACTGTATGTTTCAGCTTCTCTCTTAAATCCCTCATTCAGTACTACACTTAAATATAGAATAGAATAAGAAAATGAATTCATGAGGCATCAATAGTACTGGAAAAATTACTCATGGGCAGCGGCCTAGGGCCATGAACCTTAATTTATTTCAATCATATTGCCCATATTTCTTGAAAAGACAAAAATGCAGGAACCATGTTTCAGTATGAGTTTCCACACTGAACCTGAATATTTTTTTGGTTCATACAATCCCACCAATGGCTACATATGATAGTTTAATTCCTGACAAATCTATTTCTGCATGACTGCTTTCTAAATGTTAAAAATTGTGATTTTTTAATTGTGACTTTAACACTATGGAGAAGCATGTGTTGTTCTCTCTTGAGGACTTATTTCACTCACTCTTCCTCTCCGTTCACCCTTCTCTAAGCAAATTTCTTTTAATAAGACTATTTTAAAAGAAGAAATCAAGAAACCTGTCTTTAACTTGTATTCCATATGGGAATATCAATTCAAATGTCAGAAATATAAAAATATTAAGACATCATAAGATTAACAAAGTTGTCTGTCATATCATTCAAATAACATTCAAATACAAGAGAATGAGAATAGTTACTAATATGAAATGCTAAAGCACATTTAGAAGAGTCATATTTTATGACCCAAATGTAACCATGTGAATCAGATACTCGCAAACTTATTTGGTCTACCATCCCCATTTCAGAAAAAAAAATCACTCAGCACTCACCCTAGGACTTGTCCTTTTTAAACTAACAAACAGAAAGTCATCTCAAATTTTACGTGAAGCTGTAACTACCACATTACAAGATACTAAATCCTTTCAGCACCCCTCCAGAGGGCAGTATCACCGACTTCAAGAAAGATTGATACAAATAATCATCTTTTATGTTATTTATGTTATTTACAAAATGTGTATTAAGGAACTATGATTTACAAAGTTATTCATAGTTGAGTTCCAGGCATATAATGTTCAACACCAAATTCCATCACCAGTGTCTACTCCCATCCCCCACTCCCAGTCTGCCTCCTTGACAGGCACTTTCTTTTGTAGTGGGGTCTTGGGCTATACTTGGAGATGCTCAGCAGTTATTCCTGGCTCTGTACCCAGGAATCACTCATAGCCAGTATAGAGGTTGGGGAAAGTACAAGGGAGATGGCATATGGGATGCCAAGGATCGAACCCAGTAGCCTCATACAAGGCAAGCGAACAGGGGTATTTTATTTCTTATTTCATTTTATTTATGTTTTTAAATAATTTCTTTTTAAGCACCATGGTTACAGAAATGTCTCTAGTTGAGTTATTGTATATAGAATCTCGTGCTTGCAGTGCTGTTGGCTCTAGGATCCAGACTCTAAACCTCTACACCACTTTGAGCTCTAACATCTGCCCTGATAATGTCTTATCTACCTCTTCTTACTTCTCTCCTTGAAAACAATCCATTTCTATCCAAGAAAAAGTGAATTACTTCTAGGCACAACCCTTCAAATGTTATCAATCCAATATAATTGTACTGTCATTTGAATGAGATGCAAATGAAAAAACAAAGAGCTTACCTTACAGAAGGAATTGGTGAACACTTCTGTCAAAGGCTGTGAAACTGCTAAGTGTGTATCTTCTGAGCTGATTTTAAATACTGTCTCCAAGCACTGAATTGCAACTTGAAATAAATTTTAATAGTGAAAAAAAATTAACAACCCCAAAATGGAAACAACCTTTTTTGTCTGCGTAGGATTGCAATCTGTGGTAATTCAGCATTTAGGATCACAGAACATAAGGAAAATTAAATGGCTCAGCTGCACAGAGATTTCTGTTTATAGATCAGCTCTTGAAGGAAGCAACTTGATTTCTCATTCCTCACTTAAAAAAATGTTACCTACAATATAACTTCTGAATAGACATTCTATCACATTATTATTGAAGCAAGTCACAAACATCAATTTACGCCACACTACTAGCATCTGATGAATCATCAATGATCTAATAATGTCTTGAATAGAACTTAGAGAAGTTTTAATGTGAGAAATGGAATTTTAATATAATTAAAACAGTATAAAAACAGTCAGGAGCATAGAAAGTACTAAATATTAACTCTGGTGTGCTTATAAAAATAGGTTTACTTTAAAAATGTTATTCATGCATGCATACAAATTTGCCATGTGCCTGCTATTTGTAAGATTTTATTCTAAAAAAATGCAGCAGTTAACCTAACACAAAAATCACTACCATGGGGACCAGAGAGATAATACAGCAAGTAAGGCATTTGCTTTGCAAGTAGTTGACCCGGGTTAGATTCTCATCATCTTGATGGTCCCCAAATATCGATGGGAATTAGTCCTGAGTACAGAGCCAGGAGTAATTCCTGGCATTGCCAAGTGTGACCCAAAACTAAAACAAAACAAAAATGACTACCATGATGAGTCGACAAAATAGAAGGAGGCAGACAAAAACAAAACAAAAAACATGTTAAGTGGTGGTGAATAACTCATCTATAGTTATATAACTAAATAACAGACAGAGTTAAGGATGGATTAATAGAAAGACATGGTAGAAAATTATGTGAGGACAGAAGTCTCATTGAATGGCAATGAGTTAAAGATATGAACTTTATAAGTAAAAAGAAAAGTCACCAGAGAATTTAATGAAGAAAAAAATATAACTGAATTTGTGTTTAGATTAAATGTCTAGGAGAGAAAGTACAATTGGCAGGCACTGATTCAGGGTTGATTCCTGGCAGCCCATATAGTCCCCCCAATTCATACCAGGAGAGATCCCTGAGAACAAAGCCAGGAGTATGCTACACATTTTGGGTGTGGCTCAAAAACAAAACAAAAAATGTCTGCTAAAGGGCCAGGGAGATGACTCAAGTAGCTAGAGCTCAGGCTTTTTTACATACAGAAGTCCCAGATTCCACCTTCAGTACTGCACTGTCCTTCAAGAGAGACACTCTTACCTACTCCGTCAAACCCCCTCTCCCAAGCACTGAACACAGTAGTGCCTGAAAACTTCTGAGCACTGCTGGTTTTGGCCTTTAAACAAAAAATCTGGGGGAGAGAGAGAGACTGAGAATCAGAGACAGAGACAGAGAAGAGAAAGAGCAAGAGATATGAGAGAAAAAGAGAGAGTAGAGAAGGGGAGAAAGAGAGAGAGAGAGAGAGAGAGAGAGAGAGAGAGAGAGAGAGAGACTAAGGGAGAATATGAAAGCAAAACTAAAAAAGTGGATAATTCCTACTTATTATTTATATATTTTATAAATTATTCACATTGTGTTATAAATTACAAGTTATTACAAATCATTTACATGCCAAAGAATTTGAACTGAATCATAATTTGAATGGAGAAGAAAACTAGGCCAGTCTTCTTGAAAGTACCTACTGAGAACAGCGGCAGTTTCTCATCCTAAAAGCACTCTCTTTTGAAAAGGAATTCTTTCCTGCCTAGACAAGATGAGGGTCTAGACAAAATACCCACTGGATCTCTAGACAATGTAGTAAAGACTCACATTTGTCTATGGTACTTCAGGGATACATTATGTGTAAATTGCTGTCCTGAAAAATTACTTCTATCATAAGGAAAACTATTACTTTCTCTATTCAAGGATAATTCTTAGAAAAGGGACTGAGAGAGCAACTAAATTATCAACTACCAAACCCAGGCTGTTAGATAGAAAATAATCTGTTTAAGCATCATTTATTCCCTCCCTTTCTATTCCTACCAGGCAGCTGTACTTGCACTTCATTTGTACTTGCACTAAAAACGTTGGGGGATAAAAAAAATAGGGCCACACTGCCAGGAAGACTATTTAATGACAATCACAGTAACAATTTTACAGTGTATCATATTTAATCCTGATGAGCACCTTTCATCCCTACTCAGACTGTCATTTCCATTACTCTACAGGTAGCTGGTCCAAGTTTCTGTTGAAATCTTACTATATTATATGCACTTAAAAATCTACCTCCCATATTAGATTGTTTCCTGAAGGATCAGGTCTGCAACTTATTCCTCTTTGACTTAACAGAGTCTGACAAATAGTAGATGTTCAACAAATTAAATCTATTTCTTTATTTATATGGGCATAAAATTTTAATTAAAATATAATCTATGGAAAAAACAATCCTTCCCTGTTTTCTCCCAAGAAAACATTAACAGCCATTAAAAAATGATAGAATTCAAAAAAAAAAAAAGATGGGGCTGGAGTAATAACACAGTGGTAGGGCATTTGCCTAGCACAATGACCAACCCGGGATGAAACCGGATTTGATCCCTGGCATCCCATTTGTTCCCCAGAGCCTCCCAGGAGCAATTTCTTAGCACAGAGCCAGGAGTAACCCCTGAGTACCGCCTAGTGTGGCCCAAATAAATAAATGAATAAATAAATAAAAATAAATGATAGAAACTTTGAGGCCAGAGCAATAGCATAGCGGGCAGGGTGTTTGCCTTGCATGCGGCCAACCCAGGTATGATCCACAGCAGCCCATTAGGTCCCTAGAGAACTGCCAGGAATGACCACTAAGCACAGAGCCAGGAGTAACCCTTGAGCACTGCTGGGTGTGGCTCCCCAAAAAACCCAACCAAGTTCTGAACTAAAATCCAGAATATGGTCAGAACCAAACACTGACAGGTGAAAGCCCATTTGATGATCCTAAGGGGTTTTATCGCAGAGTATAGTGCTGGGGATTGAAACCAGGCCCTTGCATATGCAAGGTAGGTGCTTTTCTGTAAAGCTATATCCCTTGTCCCTCTAAAGGAATTTTATACTCTGTTTTGTTGATGCCACCATCTTTTAATTCTCTAATTCTGTTAGTTTGGCTATTTCTGATTTCACATATAGATAGGCACAATTGTTTTAGTAAGAAAAACTAGATGCCAAAATGTGTAATGCTCAACACAAACAGCCATATAGGACGGATGGTTTAGTGAACAAAGCCATTGCAAATTTGGAGCTCAGAGTTATCTCATTTTCATTTTAATCCAATCAAACAAACTGAGTGGAATTATTTAACTTACTTTTCAAAGTCAGAATTCTCTTCCTTCCATCCCCGTTTGCCTCTTTTATGCTAGGAAAAAAAAATCTAGGCCCTCCTACATGCAAAGTCTTTGCTCAATCACTAACTGAGCTGTATCCACCAGTTTATTTCAAGATTCCTTTCTACTAAATAGGAATCATTACAGGGCTCGTTGCAGTTGACCTTCTTTCAGGAGGCCATACTAAATAAAAGTCATCAAATCTAAAAAAAATACTGGTAAGTTCTGATAAGGAGGGGAGAATAAAAATTCTATTTAACAATACCATATCCCATTTGTAAAGTACTTTCTTTACTTGAGAGCTTTTAGTGCTATGTGCTTGCCATTTATTAAAATTCTGATTCTCTTGACAAATCTACTCTGTATAAAGACAGTAGCTTAACTTAACACTTAGAAACAAAGATACAGAATAACATATATATGAATCACTTTATTTAATTCATCATTCTATTCACAAATATTTACTGAGTATCTACCATATGCAATAGCAGCTATTCTCTCTTTCTGAAATATTGCAATAATTGAGAGTTCTGAATAGGTCCAAAACCCCTAGGTTTGCTTATGGTTTGGTTTCCAACCTTGAGCAACCTTTCCAATCTCTTTAAGAATCTAAAAAACAAATAAAAAAATAAAAATAAAAGAACTGGAATCTGGGGACTGGGGAGATAGCACAGCAGTAAGGCATTTGCCTTGCACGCATCCACCAGGACGGATGGTGGTACGAATCCCAGTATGGTCCCCTGAGCCTGCCAGGAGCAATTTCTGAGCTCAGAGCCAGGAATAACCCCTGAGCGCCGCTGGGTTTGCCCCCTCCCCCACCCAAAAAAAAAAAGAAAAAAAAAACTGGAATTTGAGACTAAGGATTATGGTGATTATCTTGTATGTAAACAACCCCTGTGTGGTCCCATGAACATTGCCAGCAATGTTCCCTAAGTACAGATTCCTGAGCTTCACCAGGTGTGGCCCAAACCCTCCACTGCCCCCCAAATACAATAAAATAGGCCAGAGAAGTCTATGCATTAGCACACTTTCCTTATATATGGTTGACCTAGATTTGATCCCTAGCACCACAAAGAGTTCTCTAATAGCCATCAGGAGTGATCCCTGAGCACAGAGCTAGGAGTAATATCTGAGCAGTTCTATGGTTCTTCTTTGCTGTGATCCCCAAACCAAGCTAAACTGAAGTAAATAATAGAGAAGCTCTTGTTAAAGTGGTCAGAGAAAAAGGGCAAATGTTAAGGCACTTAACCCTTACCTTATGTATGGCCAATCCAGATCAGTTCCCAATATAGCATATAGTCCCCAAAATACCAGTAGGAGTTACCCAGGAGCAGAGAGGTAGGAGTAATCCCTGAACACTACTGAATTAACACCCCCCCCCCAAAAAAAATGGAACAAAAATGGATGTGTGAGACAGAATAGGAGATAAGGGATAATGCCTTGCGTGCTCCCTACCCAGTTCAACCCTCAGCTCTGCATATGGTCTCCCAACCACTGCCAGAAATCATTCCTGAGCACAGTGGCAAGTCCCAATCCCTCCCTAAGTCTCCAAAAGGGAATTTTTTTGTATAATATTACAATAAAAATGTGCCCAGCTTAAAAAAAGTTGTGATAATTAAGTTAATTTTAAGGGGTATTTTTCTTTTTAGCAGAGAAAGCACACAGTATTTAGAAGTTTAACAAATAGGTAAATGAAGGAATAATTTTTTTAGCAGAGAATGCACACAGAATTTGGAGGTTTAACAAATAGGTAAATGAAGGAATATTATTTTAGCAGAGAAAGCATCCAGTATTTGGAAACTTAACAAACAGACAAGTGAAGGAATAAATGAGCAATATTACAAGGCATTCTAGGCTGAACATGGCTTAGCTTTGTGATCATGGGCAGTTCATTCTATTGCTCTTGTGTCCAGCTTACTCATTCAATTAAATGTTTAATTATTCAGCATATGTTAAGAGAGATCTCACACATCATAACCTCTAGTCCTAGGAAGGTCCATTTTCACAATAAGTTCCAACTAGCTGGTTTTTAATATTCTTTTCAACCCTTTCTTTCCATGAGCTAATTCTAGTTGTTGACCTAAACATCTGTGATTTCAGGCTTCTGTACATTCTGTACTTAATTATCTATGCTCCAGGTTATTAGAAATGACTATGATTTCCTCTTAGATGTAATCTAAAAACCACATTGTTAAAAATAGTTAGGCATAAACACAAACAGACACATTTCACTCTTCTGTGTTCTTCCATGTTATCTTTTGACTCACTATCACTGATGCTATCAGACACCATAAATGAGCTCTAAGTAGCCTTCAGAATGACTCCTAAATCAACAGCCATTGGGAAAAGGATAATATGCTTGTATATAAGTTAAAGTAAATAAAATTTAAAGTCATTATATACCCTTTCCTGGATTAGGAATTAAGGATATGGTACAAAGCTTTGATACCAGAGAGATTATGAGTTTTGAACAGCTAATGAGTAATCCTAGACTACTTACTTAATTTTTCTAACATATTAATTCCTTTGCCTGTATAATGGGTCTAATGATAGTCTAGTGTACTTTGGCAAAATTTAATAAAATAAAGTGTTTACTTGACATATTCAAAGATTCATCAATAAAAGTATGACTTTAAGAGAAACAAAGTAACAAAACAAATTTTACCACAGTTAAGCGATATAAAGAGTTAGGCTTCTAGGCATAATTTTGCCTTAAACAAGAACAAAATCTTAAACAAAGATCCAAAACACTTCTACTATTAAACAATAATTTTTGTTGTTTTTTGTTTGATGCGCAGAGGGTTCTCCTAACTGCACTCAGTAAATGCTCCTGGTGGCTCAGGGAACTACTTTATATAGGATGCTGATAACCCAGGTTGGCCACATGCAAGGCAAGTTCCCTACCCACTGTGCTCTATCATACAATACTTTTATTCATTTGCTTATTCATTCATTTTCCAATGTCTTTATTCCACCTCAGGGTTGCAGGTGTCTTGTGCTTGCTCCTGCAACTCAGAGCTCAGGGCAGGACCCAACTCTGGACAAAATGCTTGCCATGGAAGGTGCAGCCAAGTCACCAACCCACGCTTTCACACCAGGACAATTTAGATAGACCAATGTACCTCACAAGCACATATTGGAGATGTGGGAGGAAACCAGTAATCCAAAGAAAACCCACGCAGACATAAGGAGAATGTGTAAACGCTACAAAAACAGTTTCCCTGACTGGGAATTTTTTTTTCCTCATCGACATTATAACACAATAGCATTAATTCAGGGAATTGCTGCATTCTGATGGGAAAACACCCAGTAAAAGTGAAATTTGCTGATATAAGTTATGAAGAGAAGAATAGCTGGAGTGATGTTCTGGAGGAGGGGAAAAACGGGGCTGGAAATAGTACAGCAGATTGTTGGTAGAGGCCTTCAGATTGGTCCTCATATTCTAATTGGATGTCTTTCAATTGGTTCCTTTGGTTTTCCTGTTAAAAAGATGTTTCCACATTGCCTCCTCATCTGGCTTTTTACCCTCCCCTTGGAGGTGGGCTTTGTTTTATCCCAACAAAGGCTATGGAGGTGGCCTGGAGGGTGGTTAACATCTTTTTTTTTATCTTTATTTAAACACCGTGATTACAAACATGATTATAGTTGTATGATTACAGTCATGTAAAGAACACCCCCCTTCACCAGTGCAACATTCCCACCACCAATTTCCCAGATCTCCCTCCTCCCACCCCCCTACACCTGTACTAGAGATAGGCTTTCTACTTCCCTCATTCATTCACATTGTTATGATAGTGGTTGACATCTTGGCTCATAGTTCCACGTGGTGGAACGACTGACTCGCTTGTGAGTGAACAGCTTGCTGTTAGTTTTCTGGCCTGCTATACCTTCCCAATTGTGTGTGGATTATTTTTTGTGTCTGAGTTGCTTGTCCTACCTAGACAAGAGGCATGGGAATCCCTTTCCCTCTCTGAAGATTTTAGAATGCACAACCCATGATTCAACAGCAGATATGGAGTTTGCTTTGTATATGGCCAAGTTCAATCCTCAGCATCTAGAGCATGCTATGAGTAATTACTGAGTGCAGAGCCAGGAGTTACTCATAAGCAACATTGGGTGTGGCTCAAAAGACAAACAAACAAACAAACAAAAGAACAAAAGGCCTTCCCCCCTAGAGCATTTCAGTCAGTTTGAGCTGCAATAACAAAATATCATAGATGGGGTAGCTTATAAACAACAGAAACATATCTGTCATACTCTGGAAAATGAGAAATCCATATCAAAATACCATCAAATTCAATGCTTCCTAAGGTCCTACTTTCTTTCCTTTAAAATACATTATTATATATTAATATATTAAGATCTAAGATCTAAGAAGCAAGAGCTAAGAAGCATTTCTCAACCTCAGCTCTATTGACATCAAGTAGTAGAAAATTATTTATTGAGGCTATCCTATGTATACTTAGTAGCATCTATAAAGACACAATAAAGATATACATATGAGGTGCCAATATTATCAGTGCCCTGGCCTTGTTATCGCAATCAAAAATATCCCCAGAATTAAAAAAATCACTTAGTTAAAAACCACTGGTCTAGAGTCTGACTAAAGGAGTGAGTGGTTGAGATTACTGGAGGAGAGATCAAAGAACAGAGAGCCAAGAGAGCTCGTAGAATCATCTATGACTATGTGGCAGATCCTAAGAATAAAGATGATAAGAAAGATGTATGAAAGAGAGTGACAATGAAAAGTCAAAACATGAAGCGGATGTCAGTAGATAATGATAATTAGAAGGATTAGGTGACATAATCTGATGACAAGGCTCAAAGCTGATAATATTCCAACTTCACCACAGTAGAAAAGCTGGTACTAGAACTCAGGCTCCTTTCCTGGGGCTTTTAAAATGTCTAGAAGATGGGCAGACATTTCCACATGACTTCATATCCAATTAAATTAGACTCACAGAGTCAAAAATAGGGGTCGGTCAAAGACAATTGGCACCATTTCTGATACCATATATAACAAGCAGCTGAAGGCACATATTTTTGGCTGAATACCATCCTAAAAATAGGACATGTAACATCTTGGTTTGAAAAAAACTCTCCGTTTTCTTTCTGGCTCTCTAAAGCATTATAACTGACTTTTATTAGAAAACAAAAATCTTTTATTAGTATTTATCTTTTTGTTATCCCCCAGAAAAAGTCTAGTTTTTCTTAGATAACCAGTCACCTTTATCTTCATAGTTCAGCCAAACAGGGCAGAAAAGGGACTTGATATTAAATGGACTGAATGCAATGTTCTCCAACTGTGTATCACCTGCTCTTATCGCTGCCACCTGGAAGGACAATATCTTACCAGACTGCAAACAGATTTAGAGCAAATGCCCAATTTTCACCCTCACCTCCTGAAAGGACAGTCAAAAGGAAAATGCTGGTTGGAATTAACAGACATGTCCCCTGTATCCAAAAGACAACTTTAATGCTGTTAGTTATTAAATTCTTCCAAAATTTACAAGAAATTTATGCCCAATGCAGAATTCTATTTTATTACAGCTACACTGATTTAAATTTTATAAAGCATAAACACAAGGCATAAAAGATGGTGTCAAGGAAACATGTGATGCTATCCAGGTCCTGCTCAACTTTACAGATTACCGAATTCAACATTTAAAGCTGGTGCAAAACAAACATGAAAATCTCTCATTTCAATCTCCCCAGTGCAAGATGTCAGAACTTAACTAATGGTATAATTGTTAAGAGTTTCACACAGGGCTTTTTATGATGACAAAGATATATATCAGCACTCAGGGGTTACTCCTGGCTCTATGCTCAGAAATCGCTCCTGGCAGGCTTGGGGGACCATATGGGATGCCTGGGTTTGAACCACCCTTTTGTGTGCAAGGAAAATGCCCTACCTCCATGCTATCTCTCTGGCCCCAACAAAGATATTTTCAAGTATTCATTCTAACCTGAATGTTTACCTCTTAGGAAGAAGAGACTACAGGGTCATAAGAGTTAAGAATCAGAATTTAAATCACAGCTTTGGTCCATTTAGCTGTGTTATTCATCATTTAAATAGGGATAATATCAAGTTGGCAATGACTGCAAAAAACAAATAAGCAAACATAACAATAACCCTACTATATGAATAAAATAGTTCTGACAAATTCAATAGATAAACCATGGTTTTCTTATCTTCTTATTAATTCAAACAAAATAAGCCTCAGAAAGTAGAAATGTGATCATCTGACCAGAAAGTCTCTCCCTGGAAAATCAACAAAATATTTTGATTTTGCTATAATAGGTCAGAAAGTAAGACTGCAGTTATTTTAGTTTTCATCTTTAAACACAAATGAGCATAAAACAGGTGCCTACCTTCCAAACTTTCCTGCTCATCCGAACTATAAGAATCCATCTGACTTTGATCCCGTAAGAAACGAATAACTGCATAAACTAAGTGCTTGACAGATGACATCTTAAAAGCTTAAACACTTCCTTGGTAAAGAAAAATAAAACACCAGGTTACTTTAAAGAATGAGCTGCGAAGGTTATATTCACAGAGCTTTTAAGTAATAAAGATGATAAAATAGAATGGAAGGAAAAAAGCAAAATCCAAAACCCTCTATTATTTTCACATCTTTCTCTTCTAAAAGAAACAAAGTATTATTATGGTGATGGTATTTCATAGTTTCATTTATATCCATCCAATGGTATTAGATTCTACTAAATCTTCCAGAAGTAAAAAAAAAAAAATTCTCCCAAACATGTATAACATAAGCTTAAACTATCACTGCATATCTCACTGTATCTACACAGAAAATGTGGCACAGAGAGATCCAGATCATACAGATGTAGAAATTCCCCCAGAGGCCTCAGCACTAAGTTGAGAGAAATTTCATACTGCTGACTCAGAAGCTGACCCATGGTGAGCACTTTCTTTCATGAGATTTTTTTCCCCAAGCTATTTATACTCCACCAAATTTTTGGTAGGCAGAAACCTTTTTTTGGGGGGGGGGGGCGGAGAGAATACATTCCCAAAAGGCTAATCAACCATCGAGAGTCATGCCTAATAAAAAAAAATGGCATTTGTATTTCATCAACAGACATGTCAGGAAATCATTGCCTAAAATCGATGGCTACTACAAACCAGACCGGTGGCTCTCTGCAGCGGCTGGACTCTCGTGGACAGGCTGGAAGCTCCCGGGTCATGTTCATTCACATGTAATACTATCGCATCCAAACAGTGGCGCAGGGCCAAGCCGGCGTTAATGGCTTAGTTGAACGAAATCGCATCCTCCATCCGCTCCCCAGGTTCCCCGTTCAAAGCCAGGGTGTGGTACCCACTTGCTAGGATGTTTTTGTCATTCGCGTTAAAAGGCTAGCCTTTAGGCCAAGAAGGGGGTGCGCGTCCTAAAGCAGCTCCCCCAAACCACCCACCCACAACCCCGAGGAAGGAAGAAAGGTGGGAAGAGAACGGGTGCATGGCGGGGGGTGGGGGGAAAGGGGTGCAAAGGGAAACACACAAGTCCCGAATGCTCTAGGCTCCTCTCCCACTCTCTGCACCCGCTCCAGGATCCCGAAGCACCCCGACCTCCTTCTCCATCCCCTTGGGGACCCCGGGGCGTCGCGGTGGCCGTGACCGCCTTTGCAGCAGGTGCACAGCCCAGGCCCTGTTCAGTCAGTCTGTTTGGCAGACAGAAAGAAGCCCCCTTACCAGGCAAGAGGACGCGCGAGACGGTGACAGCGGGGCCCGCGGGGGTCCGTCAGTCGGCCCGCCCTCCCAGCCCCGGCTCCTCGAGGCTGGAATGCAGCTGGCGATCGCAACACGGCCACCCAAACTTCACCCGTCCTAATGAAGCTGCAGCCGCCGATGCCGCCGCCCCTGCCGCCGCCCCCTCGACCCAGCAGCGCTAAGCAGCAGGGCTCAGGGCCGCTGGGTTTGGCCGGCGCCGCCCCGGGGGCGTGGCCAAGAAGCGGGCGGAGCCACATAAGGGCGGCGCACGGGGCGGAGTCAAATGTAGGGCGTGACAGCGGGGCGGGGCCATGCCATATATGGGGCGGGGTCACAGGGGCGGAGTCACATTTGGGCGGAGCTTCTCAGGGGCGGGGCCGAAGTGGGCGCCGGCGTGGAGCAGCCGCACGTGGGAGGGCGCGGGCGGGCAGGACAGGGCTGGGCCGGCCGCCGCTGTCGCCGTCGCGCTTCCTCCTTTCCTAGGCCGCCTCCCGGCTGGCTCCCCGGCGCCCCCAATTCCTCCACCCTTCACCCCGAAGACGACGCACCTGCACCTGCCGCCGCCAGTTCTTTCCACGCGCCCATGATCGCCCGGTGCCTTGGGGCTGTGCGAGGCCTCCACAGGTACCTCCCTCCCTCCCGTGCATGCTTGCTTGCTTGCTTTAACCTTGACCCTGGGCAGGGCGCGCGGGGTCTTGGGCCCGGGTCAGTGGTAGCGCCCTCCCGGCCGGCCTGGTCTGTCTTTCTTCCTTCCTGCCTTCCTTCCCGCATCGCACCCCCTGCAGCACCCCTGCGGCACTCCCTTCCCCGCGCTCTCCAGAGATAACACCTGGCGAGGTAACTACTTGGGGCCTGCTCCCCTGGGATATAGACCTGCCTTCCCCCTCTTTGTTTAGGGACAGCTGCAGCTGCTGGCTGCAGGCAGCTGTCAGCGAGCCTGTCACAGACCCGGCCCCAAAATGAAGGCAGAATAATTTGGTCCCAAGAAAATCTTTTTTTTTTTTTTTTTGACTTTTATTTTCTTCTCCCCCTCCTCGGTTAGGAACTGCAGATCTGTCATTCCCAGCAGCTGTAGAGTCTGGAAGAACCATTCTGTTTTGTCCCTCCATTAGCATGCCCATCATTGGACGTCCTCCTCCAAATGAAACCGTTATGGCTGTGCTGATTCTTTCCGTCCGTCCGTGCTTCATTTTCCTTTTGATTTACCGCCTCCCACTTCAAATAGATGGTCTCTTGCTAGGGCAAATCGACTTGCCCCCCAAGGCCTCCCCCTAAAAATGATGGCTTTTACATGGTTTGGGGCAGCCTGAGCTGCTATTTGGGCTTGCTGCCTTGCTCTCTTCTAGCCACACCCCTCTGCATCACACCGGTAGCATGGTGATGAAATAATTCATTTTTTTTTCTTTTGCACTGGTGCAAAGGACCTCTAGGGAATCTGAAACAATGCCTCTGTCACACTCATTCCCAAATCTTGTCTTGTTGCTGTCATTCCGAGTCAAGACACAACTGGAAATGTGTGCTTCATATTAGATACTCATAAAAGTATTCTGGAAACCATCAGCATTTAATTTTTTTTTTTTTTTTTTTTTTGGTTTTTGGGTCTCACCCGGCAGTGCTCGGGAGTTACTCCTGGCTCCATGCTCAGAAGTCGCTCCTGGCGAGCACGGGGGACCATATGGGACGCTGGGATTCGAACCGATGACCTTTTGCATGAGAGGCAAACGCCTTACCTCCATGCTATCTCTCCGGCCCCAGCATTTAATATTTTTTAAACAGTGGGTCTGTTGGACATGGCTACTGTTCTGTTTGGAGTTTTTTGATGGCTATACTCCGTATAGGTAAGGTTATATAGAACTGGGGCCGAAGCAATAGTAAAGTGGGGAGGAAGTTTACCTTGCCATACAGCTGACCTAGGTTCCATCCTGGGCATTCCATTACCGTTCCCCCACCTCCAGCACCTCCAGGAGTGATTCTAGAATGCAGAGCTATAGGTAACACCTGAGCACTGCTGGGTATGGCCCCAAAACAAAAAATTTTACTGAGAACCTAAGAGTTTCTATTTTTGTGGGTTATTTCTTTTCATCCTAGATATTAAGACGAACAAATTTTAAAAATTCCTCATTAGAATGCCTGTCTCGGGGGGGAGGAGGGAGATGGAGGCATCAGTGGGAATGTTGCACTGGTGAAGGGGATTGTGTTCTATTTATGACTGAAACCCAACTACAATTATGCTTGTAATTATGGTGCTTAAATAAAGATTTTATAATAAAAAAGGTAACTCCCATGTTAATAAAAGAATCAACTTTTTTTAAAAACAATTTTTAAAAAATCAATATATTCTCTTTCCTGCTAATTCCACCTTTCTATAAAAAAGATTTCTTCTTCTTCTTCTTTTTTTTTTTTTTTTTTTTTTTTAGTTTTTGGGCCATGCCCAGCAGCGCTCAGGGGATACTCCTTGTAGGCTCGGGGGACCATATGGAATGCCAGAATTGAACGGGTAGGCCAGGCCGTAAGGAAGGCATATGCTCTCTGCTGTAATATCGTACCAGCCCCCTCATGTTTTGAAAGTAATAAATCCATTATATACATAAATCACAACTTTAATGAAGATAACTTCCAGAATAAGTATTCCCCCCTTTATTGTGGAAAGTATGTGTAACACAAAATTTCTTATTTTTACCTTTTTTGGGGGCCACACCCATTAGCACTCAAGGGTTACTCCTGGCTTTGAGCTCAGAAATTACTCGTGGTAGAGCTTGGTGACCATAGGATACTAGGGATTGAACCCAGGTAGGCCGCATGCTAGGCAACAACCTATCTGCTGTGCTATTGCATTCGTCCCTTATTTTTACCATTTTAAATGCTAATTCAGTAACTTGCAGTTCTTCCACATTCTTGTGCAACTGTTACCATCAGAATTATTTCATCATCCCAAAATCAAACTTTGTTGACTAATAACTCCTTATTACTGTCTTCCTCAGTTCTTGATAATCATTGTTCTTTCTATGTCTATGAATTTGACTGTTGGTTCTAGATACTTCATACAGTAGTTGTGTTGTGTAACTGGTTTATTTCATATAGTGTTGTAACTACATCAGAATTTATTTCCTTTTTAAGGCTAAATAATATTCTATCGATAAATATACCACATTTGTTTGTCCACTCATGTATTGATGGACATGTAAATTATGTCCACATTTTGCCCATTTGATTTGGTTACTTCCAACTCAGCAGTTGTTCTTAGCAGTGCATAGGGGACCATGCATGAGGTGCTAGGAATAAACTCAGTTTGGTTGCATTACAAGGCAAGTGCCTTAATTCCTGTAATATCTCTCCAGCCTTTTTCAATGGTTCTTTACCACATATGCATCAGAACACTTTCTGCATATTTTGCTATATACAATATCAAACAGTCGTCATTCAAAAGATAGTGGTTTACTGCATTGTGGATCTCCCTTGTATTAACACATTTCTTTATATAAGATCAAATAATCTATTCCTTAATGTCATCATACAAGTCTTGTAACCATTAAGATTCAGTAAAGTTCGCAAGGCAAATATAATTTTTCAAAATTATAACTTTTGTTTGAAAGGTCTACTTTTATCAAGAATAGTAAATACTATTACCCATTTTCTGTGAAGTGGCAATTCACTTTATTAAATTTTTTTTTAAAACCCCTAGGAATCTGAAAATTCATTTATAAGATGGACAAATTTAAAGGGATAAAATCTAGAAATTTTTTTAAGTATAAATAATTTTGAACGTGTAGTATCTTACTTCTTTTTTTTTAATCTTTATTTAAACACCGTGATTACAAACATGATTATAGTTGTATGATTACAGTCATGTAAAGAACACCCCCCTTCACCGGTGCAACATTCCCACCACCAATTTCCCATATCTCCCTCCTCCCCACCCCCCTACACCTGTACTCGAGACAGGCTTTCTACTTCCCTCATTCATTCACATTGTTATGATAGTTTTCAGTGTAGTCATCTCTGCAACTGCACTCATCACTCTATGTGATGAGCTTCATGTCCTGAGCTGCACCTACCAGCCCTCATCTCTCTTGTCTCTGAGATACTGTTAAAAATGTCCTTCATTTTTCTTAAAGCCCATAGATGAGTGAAACCATTCTGCGTCTTTCTCTCTCCCTCTGACTTACTTCACTCAGCATAATAGATTCCATGTACATCCATGTATAGGAAAATTTCATGACTTCATCTCTCCTGATGGCTGCATAGTATTCCATTGTGTATATGTACCACAGTTTCTTCAGCCACTCATCTGTTGAAGGGCATCTTGGTTGTTTCCAGAGTCTGGCTATTGTAAATAGTGCTGCAATGAATATAGGAGTAAGGAAGGGATTTTTGTATTGTATTTTTATGTTCCTTGGGTATATTCCTAGGAGGGGTATAGCTGGATCGTATGGAAGCTCAATTTCCAGTTTGTGAAGGAATCTCCATATCACTTTCCATAAAGGTTGTACTAGACGGCATTCCCACCAGCAGTGAAAAAGAGTTCCTTTCTCTCCACATCCCCGCCAGCACTGCTTGTTTTCCTTTTTTGTGATGTGTGCCAATCTCAGTGGCATGAGGTGGTACCTCATAGTAGTTTTGATTTGCATCTCCCTGACGATTAGTGATGTTGAACATCTTTTCATGTGCCTTTTGGCCATTTGCCTTTCTTCTTTTTCAAAGTGTCTGTTCATTTCTTCTCCCCATTTTTTGATGGGGTTAGTTGTTTTTTTCTTGTATAGTTCTGTCAGTACCCTGTAAATTTTGGATATTAGCCCTTTATCTGATGAGTATTGGGTGAATAATTTCTCCCACTCAGTGGGTGGCCTTTGTATTCTGGGCACTATTTCCTTTGAGATGCAGAAGCTTCTCAGCTTAATATAGTCCCATCTGTTTATCTCTGCTTCCACTTGCTTGGAAAGTGCTGTCTCCTCCTTAAAGATGCCTTTAGTCTCAATGTCCTGGAGTGTTTCACCTACATGTTGTTCTAAATACCTTATAGTTTCAGTTCTGATATCAAGGTCTTTAATCCATTTGGATTTTACCTTTGTACATGGTGTTAGCTGGAGGTCTGAGTTCGCTTTTTTGCAAGTGGCTAACCAGTTGTGCCAACACCACTTGTTGAATAGGCTTTCCCTGCTCCATTTAGGATTTCTTGCTCCTTTATCAAAAACGAGGTGGTTATATGTCTGAGGAACCTTCTCTGAGTACTCAAGCCTATTCCACTGATCTGAGGGTCTGTCTTTATTCCAATACCATGCTGTTTTTATAACTATTGCTTTGTAATACAGCTTAAAATTGGGGAAAGTAATGCCTCCCATATTCCTTTTCCCAAGGAGTGCTTTAGCTATTCGAGGTTGTTTGTTGTTCCAGATGAATTTCAGAAGTATTTGATCCACTTCTTTGAAGAATGTCATGGGTATCTTCAGAGGAATCGCATTAAATCTGTACAATGCTTTTGGAAGTATTGCCATTTTAATGATGTTGATCCTGCCAATCCATGAGCATGGTATGTGTTTCCATTTCTGCGTGTCCTCTTTTATTTCTTGGAGCAGTGTTTTGTAGTTTTTTTTGTATAGATCCTTCACATCTTTAGTCAGGTTGACTCCAAGATATTTGAGTTTGTGTGGAACTAATGTGAATGGGATTGTTCTCTTAATGTCCATTTCTTCCCTATCATTATTAGTGTATAAAAAGGCCATTGATTTTTGTGTGTTAATTTTGTAGCCTGCCACTTTGCTATATGAATCTATTATTTCTAGAAGCTTTTTGGTAGAGTCTTTAGGGTTTTCTAAGTAGAGTATCATGTCATCTGCAAACAGTGATAGCTTGACTTCTTCCTTTTCTATCTGGATTCCCTTGATATCTTTTTCTTGCCTAATTGCTATAGCAAGTACTTCCAGTACTATGTTGAATAGGAGTGGTGAGAGAGGACAGCCTTGTCTTGTACCAGAATTTAGAGGGAAGGATTTTAGTTTTTCTCCATTGAGGATAATATTTGCCACTGGCTTCTGGTAGATGGCTTTGACTATATTGAGAAAGGTTCCTTTTATTCCTATCTTGCTGAGAGTTTTCATCAAGAATGGGTGTTGAACCTTATCAAATGCTTTTTCTGCGTCTATTGATATGACCATGTGATTTTTATTTATTTTTGTTGTTTATGTTGTGTATTATATTGATAGATTTACGGATGTTAAACCATCCTTGCATTCCTGGGATGAAACCTACTTGATCAAAGTGAATGATCTTCTTGATGAGGCACTGGATCCTGTTCGCCAGGATTTTGTTGAGGATCTTTGCATCTGTGTTCATCAGGGATATTGGTCTGTAATTTTCTTTTTTTGGCAGCATCTCTATCAGGATTTGGTATTAAGGTGATGTTGGCTTCATAAAAGCTATTTGGAAGTGTTCCTGTTTTTTTGATTTCATAGAAGAGCCTGGCCAGGATTGGTAGTAGCTCCTCTTGAAAGGTTTGAAAGAATTCATTCGTGAATCCATCAGGGCCTGGGCTTTTGTTTTTGGGTAAATTTTTGATTACAGTTTTAATTTCCTCAATAGTGATGGGGGTGTTTAGATATGCTACCTCTTCTTTATTCAACCGTGGAAGGTTATATGAGTTCAGAAATTTATCCATTTCTTCCAGGTTCTCATATTTAGTGGCATAGAGTTTCTCAAAGTATTCTCTGAATACCCTTTGAATCTCTGTAGTATCTGTAGTGATCTCCCCCTTTTCATTTCTAATACACGTTATCAAGTTTCTCTCTCTCTTTTGCTTTGTGAGTTTTGCCAATGGTCTATCAATCTTGTTTATTTTTTCAAAGAACCAACTTCTGCTTTCGTTGATCTTTCGGATTGTTTTTTTGGTTTCCACTTCATTGATTTCTGCTCTCAGCTTTGTTATTTCCTTCTGTCTCCCTATTTTTGGGTCCTTTTGTTGAGCACTTTCTAGTTCTATTAGCTGTGTCATTAAGCTACTCAGGTAAGCTCCTTCTTCCTTCCTGATGTGTGCTTGCAAAGTTATAAATTTTCCTCTCAGTACTGCTTTTGCTGTGTCCCATAAGTTCTGATAGTTTGTGTCTTTATTGTCATTTGTTTCCAGGAACCTTTTGATTTCCTCCTTGATTTCATCTTGGACCCACTAGTTATTCAGTATGAGGCTGTTTAACTTCCAGGTGTTAAATTTTTTCTTCTGTGTCCCTTTGCAGTTCACATCTAACTTCAGAGCCTTGTGGTCAGCAAAGGTAGCCTGCAAAATGTCTATCTTTTTTATTTTATGGAGGTATGTTTTATGTGCCAGCACGTGATCTATTCTGGAGAATGATCCATGTACATTGGAAAAGAATGTGTATCCAGGTTTCTGAGGATGGAGTGCCCTATATATATCTACTAGGCCTCTTTCTTCCATTTCTCTTTTCAGGTCTAGTATATTTTTGTTGGGTTTCCATTTGGTTGACCTATCAAGTGTTGACAAGCCTGTGTTGAGGTCTCCCACAATTATTGTGTTATTATTGATATCCTTCTTCAGATTTGTCAACAATTGTATTAAATACTTTGCTGGTCCCTCATTCGGTGCGTATATATTTAGGAGAGTGATTTCTTCTTGCTGTACAAATCCCTTGATTAGTACATAATATCCATCTTTGTCCCTTACAACTTTTCTGAGTATAAAGTTTGTGTCATCTGATATTAGTATGGCCACCCCCGCTTTTTTAAGGGTGTTGTTTGCTTGAATGATTTTCCTCCAGCCTTTGATTTTGAGTCTATGTTTATTCTGACTATTCAGGTGTGTTTCTTGTAGACAGCAGAAGGTTGGCTTCAGTTTTTTGATCCATTTAGCCACTCTGTGCCTCTTAACTGGTGCATTTAGTCCATTGACATTGAGAGAAATAATTGTCATGGGATTTATTGCCATCTTTGTGTAGAAGTTTGGTGTGTTTTTTGTTCTGTCTTGTTTTTAGAGTAGATCTTTCAGTTTTTCTTTTAAGGCTGGTTTTGAGTCTGCAAAGTTTTTGAGCTGTTGTTTATCTGTGAAGCCGTGTATACATCCTTCAAACCTGAAAGTAAGTTTTGCTGGGTGCAGTACTCTTGGCGAAGCATTTTTTTCATTGAGTTTTGCCACTATATCCCACCACTGCCTTCTGGCCTTGAGTGTTTCTGGTGACAGGTCTGCTGTAAATTTCAAGGATGCTCCCTGGAATGTAATTTCCCTTTTCAATCTTGCTGCTTGCAGTATTCTATCTCTATCTGTGGGTTTCATCATGGTGACTAGGATGTGTCTTGGGGTGTTTCTCCTGGGGTCTTTTTTAGCTGGTACTCTTCGGGCATGCAGGATTTGGTCACATGTTTTCTTTAGCTCTGGTAGTTTCTCTGTGATGATGTTCTTGACCATTGATTCTTCCTGAAGATTTTCTTCTTGGGTCTCTGGGACTCCAATGATTCTAAAGTTGTTTCTGTTGAGCTTATCAAAGACTTCTATTTTCATCTGCTCATATTCTTTGAGTAAATTTTCCATTGTCTGATCCTTTGATTTAAGGCTTTTTTCCAATCTCTTCTGCTGTGTAAAGTTGTTATGCATCTCGTCTTCTAAAGCACTAATTCTATCCTCAGCTGCTTTTAACCTGTTGGAAACCTCATCCATTATGTTCTTCAATTCGTCTACTGAGTTTTTCAGACCTGTTATCTGACCTGATATTTCAGTTTGGAGTTTACTGATTTCTATCTTCATATTCTCTTGATTTTTATTAGTGTTCTGATTTATACTTTCTTTGATTTCTGTGAGCAACCTCCATATTTCTTCTCCAAACTCCATTTCTGAAAGACTGCTTAGGTAGTTGGCCATTGTTGGGTCATCAGAGTTTCCATCTTCATTCTCTATGGTTGAAGTTGGTCTGCGTAGTCTCCCCATTGTCACACTTACGCTGTGGGTTTTTCTACGTGTTGTGGTGGTACTCATTGGCTAGGTGGAGTGCGCGGCAGTGAAGCGAAGCGGAGCGGCCGTGCTCTGGCCCCCAAACACTCACCTCAGCCGAGGCAAGCCGTCAGGGGATGAATGCCAGAGAAGATCAAAGTTCCCAGGTTGATGCAAGCCTGGGGAAGCCCCCAAATGTCTGCCAAGCTAAGGTGACCAGCAAAAGTCTCCCATCCACAACTCCAGTAGAGAAGACACACCTCAGCTGAGGCACGCCTTGAAGGGATTAATGCCGGAGAAGATCAAAGTTCCCAGGTTGATGCAGGCTGGGGGAGGTTCCAAAATGTCTGCCGAGCCTAGGGGGCCCAGCAGTCAGCCTTATCCGCAACTCCGGCCCCCAAACACTCACCTTAGCCGAGGCAAGCCGCCAGGGCATGAATGCCAGAGAAGATCAAAGTTCCCAGGTTGATGCAAGCCCGGGGAAGCCACCAAATGTCTCTTTATTAAATTTTTTAGAGAATTTCCGCTAAATAGTTCTTATCCATATTTATCTCAATCATTTTTTTTTTCTGCCAAGTGGGGCTCCATGATAAAAAGCAACTAAAAAAGCAACTATTTCAGGAGCCAATAAATAATACAAGGTTTAAGGTGCTTGCCTTAAATGTGTCTGAGCCTAGTTCTATACTCAGGTATTCCCAGGAGTGACCAGTGACTTGAGCACAGATCCAAGAGAAACTCCTGAGCACCTCTGGGTGCCCCCCCCCCCGCCCTCCCCAAAAAAAGTAGTTATTCCAGCTTACAATTTAATTGTAGAAGTGCTTTTGATTTGGACAACCAAGTGTTTTATTTTATTTTGGTTTTGGAGCCACACCCAGTGATGCTCAGGGGTTACTCCTGGCTATGTGCTCAGAAATTGTTCCTGGCTCGAGGGACCATATGAGATGCCAGAGGATTGAACCACGGTCAGTGCTAGGTTAACGCGTGCAAGGCAGACACCCTACGGCTTGTGCCACTGCTCTGGCCCTGTTGTGTATCTAAACATTTTATGGGATTATTATGTTACTGACCCTACCCTGATCGGTGATTGTGCCCTACCCTAGGGTGTGATCTGGCATCCTGACCCCATCCTAGGGTGATACCTGACTCTGCTTCCACCATTGGGTGGTACCTAGTCCCACCATTGGATGGTACCTGATTCTGGGGGATTAAAAACAAGGGTCTGTGGAAGGCGGAGTGCTTTTGGCTGGAACTGATGCTGAGGCTTTGGACTTCAGTCTTGTCCACTGAATAAAGCTAATATTTCCACAAGCCTGACTGTCTGCAAGCTGTTTACCCGCCGCTTCACCTCAGAACCATCGGCTGAACAGGGTGGCAGATGTGTGCTCCGAGCTGGAGGGGAAAGACCTCATCCTCCATCCCTCCATCAGTCAACCTCTTCAGGGGCTGACTTGCAACACGACCCCAAGTCTTTTATTTTTGTTTTGTTTTGTGTTGGGCCCATACCCGGCGCTGCTCAGGGGTTACTCCTGACTCTGTGCTCAGAAATTGCTCCTGGCAATCTCAGGGGACCATATGGGATGCCAGGAATCAAACCTGGGTTCGCCCTAGGTCAGCCGCTTGCAAGGCAAATGCCCTGCTACAGAGCTATCACTTTAGCCCCATGGACAACCAAGTCTTATGGACAGTATTGTTGTTTAATTTTATATATTTCATTCTATCAGTTAACATTTTTTAGTAATTTAAGTATCATATTTGGAAATATACTTTGTAAATTTGGCAAAATAGTCTGATAATAGCTTTAGTTTATGCTAGCTTCCACTTTTGGACATAGTGTGAGTTATTGACCTTGACTGTTCCTCTTGTGTGTAGGAAAGCTCATCTTTGCAACATCAATTTTTAGCAAAACATACAATAATAAATGATTTTCGTTTCTTGGTTGAGATTTGTGCATTAGCTGAAAGGGGCTGGGAAGATCAGAAGACTGAAGCTGAAGCAGGGTTTAATAGCTAGCACTATCTCGAGAAGAAGTGACCCCAGAGCACTGTGCTGGGAGTAGCCCTCAAGTACCTTCTTGGACCTCCACAAAAAAATTCATGCCCTTTAATGGGTCACTGTGAAACAGCAACAGAGAGGTTTCCTTGTGTTCTGTTATGGTTGTCTTATTTCCTCTAACACTTATGAATTCATTTTGGTGTAATAAGAGTAACCAGGTCTTTGTTAAATTAATCAGTTTCTCTTGGGTTTTCTTTTTGGCAGTACTGCTGTCTCTCCTTCCCAAAGCCAAAGTTGGTGCCAGGATTACTGACCAGAATATTATACATATTTCTTGGAAATAAGTGGATTTGAAAGCTGGGGATTGGATTGCAGCTGCTCTTCAACTAACCTTCTGACTTTAAGCAAGTCAGTCAATCTTTGGCTCTCTCTTAAATTCCTTATTTTGTAAAGTGGAAGGGTTAGATTAAGTGATATCTAAGATTTCTTTCAACTCCTGTTACCATAGCAATTAAACCAGGAGAATTTCCTTTCCTACTGCAGCCACAGTGTACAGCATGCAAGAGAAGCAATTTTGATGTTTATTATAGCATGAAGGTTGGATGGCATGTTTTAAAAAAATGAGAAAGGGGATGGAGTGATAGCACAGCACTAGGGCATATGCCTTACACACTGCCAACCAGGGATGAACCCAGGTTCGATCCCTGGCATCCCATATGGTCCCCCAAGCCTACCAGGAGTGATTTCTGAACGCGGAGCCAAGAGTAACCCCTGAGCACTGCTGGGTATGGCCCAAAAGTGGGGGGAGGGACGGAGGGGGGGGAAGAGAGAGAGAGGGAGAGAGAGAAAGAGAGAGAGAGAGAGAGAGAGATCATTTAAGAACATTTGTTCTTTGAGTGTACTAATTCCTCTTTCAATAACAAAAAAGCTTAGCTTTTTCTTTTTTGGGGGGGATGATGGGTGGGAATTGGTTTGGGGTCCATACCTAGCTTAAGGCTTACTTCTGACTCTATGCTCAGGGATTACTCCTGTTGGTGCTTGAGAGAAAATATGTGATACTGAAAATCAAACCTAGGTCACTTACAAGCAAGGCAAGCTCATTATTCATTTTATTGTCTCTCCTGTCAAAAAAAAAAAGCTTGGTTTTTAAAATAACAATAGCAGTGATGTCTTTATAGAAAACTTAGAGAATACTGAAAAGTGAAATGAGAATAATGGCTCCCCCAAATAATCTTGAAATATAGTTATTTTATTAAAATATATTGTGCTATGCATCATAACTCTATGTAAATGAACTTTTTCCCACTGTATACTTAGTTAAAATGTTAAATATTAAAATTTTGAATATTTAGGGGCCGGAGAGATAGCTTGGAGGTAAGGCGTTTGCCTTGCGTGCAGGTTGGTGGTTCAAATCCCAGCATCCCATATGGTCCCCCCAGCCTGCCAGGACCGAATTCTGAGCGTGGAACCAGTAGTGACCCCTGAGTGCTGCCGAGTGTGAGCCCCCCTCAAAAAAAGAAATAAATTGTTGAATATTTAATAGTTAAAATTTGAGGATGTATGTCAATTCAATTAATCCTGCTCTTGATATGTCAACTATTTTCAATTTCAATGCTTAATTAAATATCTTTGCTAGTAAATCATTTTTCAAAAATTTTAATATTTCCATAATATAAGTCTTAGCAGTGGAATTTGCATATCAAAAGACATTCATGGTGCCAGAGCGGTAGTGCAGTGGTAGGGCATTTGCCTTTCACGTGGCTGATCCAGGACGGACCTCAGTTCGATCCCCGGTGTCTCATGGTTCCCCAAGCCAGGAGCAATTTCTGAGAACATAGCCAGGAGAACATCACTGGGTGTGCCCCCCAAAATACATTCATGCTTCCTTTCAAATCTTATACTTACTGTCATACTTTCTGCACAAAAGTTTATTGACTTATGTTTCTGCCCAAAGACTATATAAAATACTAGTTTCCTCACCTTTACTAACATTAAACATTTAAATAATTATTTTTTTTTTTTGTCTTTTGGGTCATATCCTGCAATGCTCAGGAATTCCTCCTGGCTCTGCACTCAGGAATTACTCCTGGCAGTGCTTGGGGGACTATATGGGATGCTGAGAATTGAACCTGGGTTGGTAGAGCACAAGGCAAGCACCCTAACCTGTTGTACTATCACTTCAGCCCCACAATTAAATATTTTTATCCTATCAGTTTGGTGAGAATAAACATGGGTCCGGTGGGCCACATTTGGTGGTTCTCAGGCTAATTTTTGGCTCTGCTCTTGGATCACTGCTAGAAAGACTTGGGGGATAATATGGGATGTCAAGGATCGAACCTGTGTTGTACAAATCAAGCCTTTCCCAGCTGTATCATTCTTGCCCCAAGTATAAACATCTTTCTTTGTAATTAGTATTATTTTTATTGACTTACAGTACATTATAATATTGTATGGTATCACAAATTAGTAACTATATACTAACAAAAAAAACCACCTTTCTTAGCTTCAGAATATAAATTTTATCAGTATAAATCTTTTCCCATTATTTGTTTTGGGTTAATGTATTTTATAATAAGCCCCATATTATTGCTCTATATCTTGATGCTGTATCATCACCCCAGCCCCTAGAGAGTCAATAACTCTTCACCATGGTTCCATTGTCCCTTCTCCCCTATGTGAACCTTCTTTGAGATTGGGGAGTAATGAATTTTCTTTACTTAAGGTAAAAATGAAAATAACATAAAATGTATAGGATAAGATTGGTATTTTAGAGTCCCAGGGGCTGTCTTAAGGCAAAATTAAATTATTTGACGTCAAATCTTACTTCCAAAAAATATAATGTTCAGTAAAAGCCTGGAGAAAGCAACTTTTCTAACAGTACAGAGACATACTGCAGCATGGAAATAGGCAGTGGTGATCACTTTTATTTCTTTTTTTTTTTTTTTTTTTTTTGGTTTTTGGGCCACACCCGGTGACGCTCAGGGGTTACTCCTGGCTATGCGCTCAGAAGTCGCTCCTGGCTTGGGGGACCATATGGGACGCCGGGGGATCAAACCGCGGTCTGTCTCCTAGGCTAGTGCAGGTAAGGCAGGCACCTTACCTCGAGCGCCACCGCCCGGCCCCGATCACTTTTATTTCTGCATCATCTTTGACCAAGCTTTTCACCTCCTTTGTAATTTAACGTTCTTCAGTTTTTTGTTTTACATATATACAGAATTTTTGTAAGTTTTCAATACTGAATTTTATTGTACACAACTTTTCTTAATAACCTATCTCTATGTTTCTTATTTATTTTTATTTATTTATTGGTTTTTCGGTCACACTCGGCAGCACTCAGGGTTTACTCCTGGTTCTATACCCAGAAATCGCTCCTGGCAGGCTCAGGATACCATATGGGATGCCAGGATTTGAACCACTGTCCTTCTGCATGCAAGGAAAATGCCCTACCTCCATGCTATCCCTCTGGTTCCTCTATGCTTCCTATTGAATCGTATAGTTTAATTGGGAAAGTCAAGTAATGTATTTTCACAATAATAACAAAAAAGAAACCAAGATGCTTCTATCAAAACAAACTTTTCTTGACTATTTAATTGAATTTTATTTTAGAGTTATATCTAAAGAATAAGTATTTATAAAAAGAAAAAATAATCCATTTAAACTAGCATGTGAATACAACTGTCATAAAGAAATATAGAAAGTGACAATTCATCACTGTTTTAATTGTTATCCAAAATATTATATGTATCCTTTCATAAATATCCTAGCATCAGATTTAACATTTATTTATATCATATGTACACATACCTGTCACATTTGTACATATATAATTATTTGTGTAAATATAGAATATTCCATTTTGGGAGGTATGTACAGGTATCCTCCTCCTGCCTTCTTGTTCTTCTGAAAGTCTTAGCAGCCAAAACCATGCCCCATGAACAGCGGTTGCTATGTCTACCTTTGGCCAGCTTCAGACTATTCTCAAAAGAGATGTATATAAAGCCGTGAAAAATTATGGCACACGAACCACGCAGTTGAAAATAGCAATCTCGGGAGGAGACAACCAGCCTTGCCTTGCCTTGCCAAAACCATACTAGCTACACCCATCACTCACAATTGTCACTTTGTAATGGCCCAGCTTCACCAGTTAATGAGTAATCTCTGCAGTGTTGCCAAATCAACCAAAAACTCTAGGTATTTTGGTATTTGGGCTGACATTACCAGGGCTTTTTTTTTTTTTTAAGTGAGTGTGAACATCGTCCCCCTGCCTTCTCGTACTTCTGGAAGCCCTGGCAGCTGAAATCACACCCCACAAAAGATGAAATATCAGCCATAGATAGAGTTTGGGATTCTTGGATCACTCAGCCACATAGTAACTACACAGCAACTCCAGATAGTCTTCAGTACTGTACACCAGTAGGAACACACTAATTTAGAACCAATGTGGATTCAAAGCCACCTAGTGTTCAAAACAAAACAAATAACAGAATATCAACTAACAACAAGTTGCTTAGCAAACTTTCTTAATTTTCACAAATTTTGTTTTAGTCATACTTTAAAAAATCCATTATGACTCACTTATAAACAAGCAATGTAAAATATATTATTTTGTACCTCCCAAGGGGTTTGGGTAGGCTTGGTAAGGGGTGTGAATCTGGGGACAGTGGTGAAGTAATTTTACATTGATGGTGGAATTGGTCTTGGAACAAATATATAAGAAACTATGTAATACAAGGGCTTTAAATAAAGTAATTTATTTTTTAAAAAGAAGATATTTTTTGTTGTTGTTGTTGTTGTTGTGTTTTTTGTTTATTTTGGGATCACACCCAGCAGAGCTCTGGTTACTCCTGGCTCTGTGCTCAGAAATTGCTCCTGGCAGGCTCAGGGGACCATATAGGATGCCAGGATTCGAACCACCGACCTTCTGCATGCAAGGCAAATGCCTTACCTCCATGCTATCTCTCCGGCCCCAGAAGTTATTTCTTTTAGCTCACATGAAACAGTACTTATCACAGAAGGCTGATACCCTAATGGTAAGATCAGTTTATGTATACTTTCAGTTTTCATCACCAGATAAGAAAATGGCAACTATCAATTGAGACAACTTTGTTATTTTCTCAGATAATCAGTAAAAAGCAGAGTGGGAGTCTGGATCAATAGCACAGTGGGTAGGGCATTTGCCTTGCACATGGCTGACCCATTTTCAGTTCTCAGCATCCCATATGGTCCCCTGAGCCAGGAGTGATTACTGGGAGCAGAGTCAACAGTTATTCCTGAATGCCACCGGTGTGGCCCCAAAACAAAAAGAAACACAATACGGGAGAGTGAAGCTGAACAAACTCTAAAGCAAACAAATAAAATACAGGAGAGTGAAGTTGAACAACCCCTAAAGCATAAATATTTGGAAGAACAGCCCAGTTGTTTTGTTTTGTTTTGTTTTCTGCTTTTGGATCATTCTTGGTAGTCCTTAATAATAATTATTATTATAATAATTCCAATAATAAACCAATTCCTAAACCATGTTTAATGTTTAGGAGTCTTTCAGTTAGAAGATATTGAACCCAGGTTTCCTACATCGAAGCATGTACTTTTTTTTTTTTTTTTTTTTTTTGGTTTTTTTTTGGGCCACACCCGGTGACGCTCAGGGGTTACTCCTGGCTATGCGCTCAGAAGTCGCTCCTGGCTTGGGGGACCATATGGGACGCCGGGGGATCGAACCGCGGTCCGTCTCCTAGGCTAGCGCAGGTAAGGCAGGCACCTTACCTCGAGCGCCACCGCCCGGCCCGAAGCATGTACTTTTAATATTTTTAGCTATTTCTGGTCTGAAAGGATAGCATTTTATAATATGCCACTTAGTATTTCTTTCGAATTGTTTTCCATGTAGCAAAAGTTTTTAGTTATTGTTTGAGATTTTTAATCCATTCATCAGATTTTAATAAATTAAAAGATTCTAGGTTGAAGGGTTTCTTTACTTAGTACTTGAAATATCTCGTTCCATTTCCATCTTGCTTGTAGGGTTTCATGGTAAGAGATTTGATCTGAATTTTGTGTTGTTTACTTGTACTTGAGTTTTTGGGTTTTGTGGTTTTGTTTTAGTTTGGGGAGCACACTGGCTATAATTGGGGTTTACTCTTTGCTCTACACTCAGAAATGACTCCTGGTGGTGCTCATGGGACCATACAGGATGCTAGGAATCAAGCCTGTGTCCTCCGTGTCCCCTCTACTATCTCTCCAGCCCCTTCTTTTTGAAATAGTATTTTGGGGTCCTTAGGGTAAATAGCAAGAAGTGAAATTTCTGAGTCATATGGACATTCCTTAGATAAGTTTTTGAGATGTGTTCATGTTATTTTCTAACAAGATTGACCTAGATACTAGAGAGATAGTACTGCATTTATGATGCTCATCTAGCAAACAGCTGACCCTGGCTTAATCCTTGGCACCAGAAGTCTTAATTCTTGGTACCACAAGCCTTCCAGGAGTGATACCAGAGTCAGGAGTAAGCTCTGAACACTGTCATCCAAAACCAAAAGTTTTGAGTTTGAACAGTCAGCATTTCTACCAGCAGTATATGAGTCCCTTTCCTCATATCAACACCAGCATTGATTGCTTTTGTTTTTTCTGATGTGTGCCAGTCTCATGGTTTTAATCGATACTCACTGTTTTGATTTGTTTTTCCCTAATGATAAATAATGGAGAACATTTTTTATATATCTATTAGCCAAGGAAGTCTCTTCTCTCCATTGTTTGATAGGGATGTTTGATTTTTTGTTTGTTTGTTTGTTTGTTTTGGGGGGCCACACCCAGTGTTGCTCAGGGGTTACTCCTGGCTGTCTGCTCTGAAATAACTCCTGGCAGGCACAGGGAACCATATGGGACACCGGGATTCGAACCAACCACCTTTGATCCTGGATCGGCTGCTTGCAAGGCAAACACCGCTGTGCTATCTCTCCAGGCCCGGGATGTTTGATTTTTTGGTTGTTGTTTTACAAGCTTTATATCAAATGAGTGGTGGACAAATATTTCTCCCAGTCTGGTCACTGTCTTTTTTTTTTTTTTTTTAATAGGGTTCACTCTTGGCAATGTTCAGGCCTTGTGATGCTTGGGTATCACCACGGCCACCATGGCCACATCTGATGGTACTGGGACTGATGTTCATGCAAACCTGCTAGGCCTATACTTCAACACTTGAACCGAACCATTTCCCTACACCCCAGCCTCTCCTCTTAATTAATAATTTAGTTTTGCAATGAGAAAGACCACTTATATTCTCATATCTGGACCTTAACACATGCCTTATTTATAATACTCTTCTTTCCTTACCTTTCCATGACTATTTAATACTTAATATTCATCTTTAAAGTGATTATGAAATATTATATACAAAAGCTACTATATTTTTTGTTGAAATAATATTGGGTATTTTTGAGACTGGAATGAGCTGGGACACATGCATAAGATCCAAGTCTGGCCCCAGAGACATTTGAGGAAGAGAATGGATTCCTGGGGCCAGACTTGGATAGTACTTTTCTTGGATAGCACTTGGTAGCACTTTCCTGCATGATTGACCCCTGAATTTTCAAACGCATATTGCTGGACCAAGTATCACTGGCAATGGCCTGCAGGCCTCCTCCCATTGTTAAGGAGTGGCTCTGCCAATACATTTTTCTTTTTTCAAGTTTCTTTTGAATTCATTTTGTTTTGGGGCCACACACGGCAGTGCTCAGGGGTTACTCCTGGTTCTGCACTCAGAATTTACTCCTGGCATGCTTGGGATATCATATGGGATGCCAGGGATTGAACCCAGGTTGGCTGCATGCAAGGCAAACACCCTCCCCGCTCTATTATCACTTTGGCCCCTTTTTTTCAAAAATTTTGTATCAGATTAAATCCATGTTCTCATCTATGTAACCATTGGTCTTGCCTGTACTGCTGAGCCACATCATAGGCTATGAAAATTTTATTTCCAAAGGGATAGTTATAGTATCTTAGATGTCCAAGTGTGCCTTTATCCAAGCATATCCTTTCTTCTCATCTCAGAGATAACCACCATCTATAATTTACACATATTGATCTCTTGCTTCTCCTTATAATGTCACCACAAATGTATGTTAAATTTTTTTTGTTTGTTTTGTTTTGGGGGCCACACCCATTTGCTCAGGGGTTATTCCTGGCTAAGCGCTCAGAAATCACCCCTGGCTTGGGGGGACCATGTGGGATGCCCGGGGATCGAACCGCGGTCCTTCCTTGGCTAGCGCTTGCAAGGCAGACACCTTACCTCTAGTGCCACCTCTCTGGCCCCTAATGTATGTTAACTTTTGACAATACAAGATTTCAGTTGACAAACTGGTTTCAAGTGTCTTTTTATTTTATTTTATTCTTGTAAGATCACTCGGTATGTACTCATTTGTGAATATCCATTTTCTTGTCAGTCAGTAATAAGGTTGTTCCTAGTTTTTGTTTTTAGCAGTATTGCTATAAATATTATAATAATGTTTCTTGTTATACATCTTAAGGAATAGATGTGAAAATAGTGGGATTGCAGGATAAGTATGTTCTTAGCATTACCAGGTATCAAAGTAGTGATAATAATTTGCTTCGTCTCCCTGATAAGTGTATGTGACTAGCCATTGATTCTCTTTTCTCTGCACCCCTTGGTGCTGTTCAATGATTACAATATGGGAAACTTTGGCTTGTTGTTTGCAGTGTTGTGTTTACTCAGTGTGAAGTATCTTCTCATCTTTATCATTTGCATTTTGTGCATTTGTGTCATTTTCCTGTTTCCCTGTTTGTTTTTATTAATTGAATTTAATATAATATTTATATTATAAATACTTTTTATTTGCTTTCATTAAAAATTTTATAGTGGGGCCAGAGAGATAGCACAGTGGTAGGACATTTGCCTTGCAAATGGGTCCCTCCCTCCCTGGGGAGGGACCCGGTTTGATTCCTGGCATTCCATGGTCCCCCAGCCTGCCAGGGATGATTTCTGGGGAGAGGGGCTGGAGCAACCCCTGAGCACCTCAGGGTGTGGCTCCAAAACAAATCAATCAATAAATAAAGTTTTTTAAAAGATAAAAATATAAATATTTTATAGTGTATTTTATCTGTGTCACTGAACTGACATAATTATGAGAATAGACCTGTGAACAAGATAGAAACTCTCCTTATCTACAGTGGGCCATGCCTTTATTTTATTTAGGGAGTCAGAAAATAAACACATTTCTAAAATAGAGTGATAGTGGCATAAGTGCTTTCATTACTAGCTAAATTCTTCCACAGGATGAACTAACCTGACTTATTAAATTTTTCTCTCTGAGTACTGTAAGTTATTTGTTGAACACATATTATATAATAACACACATCTTCTCCACTTGTTGACAAGTTTTCTGAGATCAAGAACCAATATATTTTGTTTGTTTGTTTTTGGGTCACACCCAGCAGCATTCAGGGGTTACAGCTTGCTCTGCACTCAGAAATCACTTCTGGCAGGCTGGGAGACCATCTGAAATGCCGAGATTCGAACCACTGTCCATCCTGGATCTGCTGCTTGCAAGACAAATGCCCTACCATTGTGCTATCTTTCGAGCCCCAGGAACCAGTATTTCTTTTCGTTTGGTTTTGAGCTACACTTGGTGATGTTCAGGGCTTACTCCTGGTTTTGCATTCAGGAATCTGGCAGGCTCAGGAGACCTTATGGGATACTGAGACTGAACCCTGGATTGGCCAGGCCACATATAAGGCAAACTCCCTATCTGCTGTACTATTGCTCAAGCCCCTAATTTTGTGGTTATTGTTAATTTATGACATTAGCAATTGGCCTGATTCCCATAGTAGATGTTTAATTAATATAATTTTGAATGGATGGTTACAAAGATAATGTCAGTGATAATTGAAAACTCAAGGTTTATTGCTGGTAATTAAGAGAGGTAGGCCTATTTCTAACATGTTAATATTGATAGCTACTGTTAAAACTTTCAGTAGAAAGTAAATAGTTTATTCTGGCTTTGGGGCCACATTCTGTGTGACTCAAGTGCTCTGCTGGCTCTGTGCTAAGGTAGATTTATTATTTCTCAAGTAAAACAATTAGCTCTATTGCTTTACCTGAAGAAATATACATTAAGATTAATAAAACAAAGGGAAAAGAATAAAAGATACATTAGAGTCAACTTTGTTTTTTATTACCAAAAATTTTATTTATTTACTTATTTTTAGTTTGGAGTCCCTGAACAGCTGTAATTAGGATGTATTCCTGGCTCTGCACTTATGATCACTCCGGGCTGTTCTTGGGGGGGAGGGGTTTATGCTGTTGGGTCATCTACAAGGACAGCAGGTGACTTACCTGTTTTCCTGTCTCTTGGGTTCCAGAATTTTGTGAGCTTTTTGGCAGAAAGGACAAAAGGAAAACATATTGTTAATAATTATGGGATTTTCCCCCCCTGGGATGGTTTGTGAGATAAATTTATTATGAAAAAATGTATTCTGTTGGGAAAGTTAAGTATATATGTGATATACTCATATATATATACACATGTATACATATATATACACGTGATAATATCCTCAAGAATACTTATATCAGGGGTCTTCATTCTTTTGAAACAGGGGGCCAGTTGGCTGTCCCTCAGAGCATTGAAGGGCCAAACTATAGTTAAAAACATAACCTATGAACAAATTCCTATGCACACTGCATATCTTATTTTGAATATAAACCAAAATGGAACAAATACAATATCTAAAATTAAGAACAAGTAAAGTTAAGTCAGCAAACTTATCAGTATTTCAGTGGGAACTACGGCAGGCCATAGTTTGAGGACCAAACTACTTTTGGCAAGCCATAGTTTGAGGACTCTTGCCCAAGACTGAGAGGAGGACTTGAGAGGCAGAAGGAAGGGAGTCGGAGAGTGTAGCACACATCCTACATGTGTACTCTGGGCTTGGGATGAGTTGGGGGCTAAGTAGGACAGGCAGGGGCAGCAAAAACACCTGGCAGATAAATGTCCTCAGTAGGCTGCGAGTGGCTGATGAGCCATAGTTGGAGGATCCCTGCTTTAGACTACTTCTTAGTTTCTGCTGCTTTGGGTTATTTGTTATTCTCTTAGTATTACATATGTTTCTTTATCTCCTACATATACAAGAGATCATTGTGTGTATCTCTCCTGGCTAACTTTACTCAGTTTTATACTCTTCAGTATCATCCATGTAGTGGCAATTTTTATGATGTTATATATTCTTACAGGTGAGCATTATTCCATTGTGTTTACATACCATAGTTGTTTTTTTTTCAGTCATATGATCTTGGACACAGATTATTTTCAGATTTTGTCTATTGTGAGTAGTACTGTAATGAACAAAGAATGCAAATGTTTTTTCTAAATAGAGAGTTTTGGTCCTTAAGGTATAAATACCAGAAACGAAATTTGTGGGTCATGGAAATTCAATATTTAGGTTTTTTGAGGTGTCAGTTTGTCTTCTACAAAGATAGAATCCACCAATTTTATGACCACACAGTGTATGAGGTTTCCATTTTCCCCACTTCCTTGCTTATACTGGTTTGTTTTATTTTTCTTCATCTCACTTATCTTTTTTTTGTTTGTTTGTTTGTTTGTTTTTGGTTTTGGGCCACACCCATTGGTGCTCAGGGGTTACTCCTGGCTGTGCTCAGAAATAGCTCCTGGCAGGCATGGGGGACCATATGGGACACCGGGATTCGAACCAACCACCTTTGGTCCTGGCTCAGCTGCTTGTAAGGCAAACACCGCTGTGCTATCTCTCCGGGCCCTTGTTTTATTCTTCTTGATGTGTGCCATTCTCACTGGTGTGAGGTGATATTATGTTGTTTTGATTTGCACTTTCCTGATGATCAGTGATACAGAACATTATTATATATCTATTGGACATTTTCTTAAAAGGCCAAGACAGGCCTAGAGAAACAGTACAGGGGTTACGGTGCTTGTCTTGATTCTGGTAGGATCACTTTTACCACATATATACCCCCAAGCACCACCAGAAATGATCTCTGAACATCAGTGAGTGTGGCTCGAACTTGCCTCCCCCAAAGGTCCAGCCAGTATAGCCTAGTAATGGTGATAAGGCACATGCATAAGTAATCAGATTACAAGATAGACCTGGTAAGTACCAGAGATAGTAGGAGAAATTGATATGGGAGTGCAGGGCAGGAGAGATTACTTTCAAGATAAAAGGAAAGGACAGGTATAATTTATGCTTCAGCTGAGCCTTGAGGCCTGGTGGTATTTGAGTAATGATCAGGGAAGGGTGTACATATTCCAATTGACTGATTACCAGAATTTAGAAATAATCATGTTTGGTAAGTTGAATGGGTAAGGCAAAGATGATAAAATCTAAATAAATAATTCAGGGGAAGGGCTGAGCTTCACTTTAAACATGCTTGTGAATTATATCTCAAACTGGTGTTAGGGGAGGCACAGGAGACCTGTCCCACCATCTGGAGATGGACACGAGGGAAATAAAAGGAATAAAGGCTCTAGTGGCAGGCCTGTTTGCAAATGCTTTTGTAATATTGCTGAACTTCAGTAGACTATATAAGCAGCAATGTATGTGAAAACAATAGTGTTTGACACCAAGTTTGTGCATAATAAATTCTTTTTTTTGTTTGTTTGTTTTTGGGCCACACCCAGTGATGCTCAGGGGTTACTCTGGCTATGCGCTCAGAAATCGCTTCTGACTTGGGGGACCATATGGGATCCTGGGGGATCGAACCACGGTCTGTCCTAGGTTAGCACGGGCAAGGCAGATGCCTAATCACTTGCACCACCGCTCTGGCCCCAAATTCTAATTATTTTTTTTACCTAAAGAGGCAGGGAAAAAATATTTATTTGTCTTATATGTGTCTGACTCTAATTCCAGTTCCAGTACTCTATATAGTCCCCAGACTTTCCCCAAGAGTGATCCG
Organism: Suncus etruscus; assembly: GCF_024139225.1. Classification (NCBI taxonomy): domain Eukaryota; kingdom Metazoa; phylum Chordata; class Mammalia; order Eulipotyphla; family Soricidae; genus Suncus; species Suncus etruscus. The sequence continues at coordinate 123,891,406 of NC_064849.1, forward strand.
TGAGCACTGATCCAGGAGTAAGCCCTGAGCATAGCCAGATGTAGCCTAAAAACAAAGTAAAGCAACACAAAAAAGAATTGGCTGTATAGGGATATTGAAAGTTACAAATTCCTTATTAATGATCTTTATTTAGAATCATCTGAAAAATTTGTCAGCAAATGATCATTTAAATTAAAATTTTCAAGTGAGTCTAATAATAGTGAGTAGTGGAAGATTTGGAGCCTCCTTTTTTTTTCAAGGTGGGGAGCCATATTGAGTGTTGTTCAGGGCTTACTCAGAAATCACTCCTGGCAGCCTTGGGGGGACCATCTGAGATGCCAGGGATCAAACCAGGCTGGCCACATGCAAGGCAAAAATGCTCTACCTGCTGCACTATCGCTCTGGCCCCAGATTTGGAGCCTCTTAATTCACAATTACATTTGTCTAATAAGGATTTAATAACAATATTAAATCTGAAGAATTGGCTTAGGCTAAACAAATCACCTGTCTAAGAGCAGGATGGTCTTGCTTGGTAGGGAGCTGATTGATGTGGCTGCCAGAGCCCAGGAGAGGAGAGTGTCACTCTCAGATAACACTCCATGACTGGGGTGGAGCTGCTAAATCCAAAGGCTACTTTCCAGCCCTGCTTTTCATAGGCCCCTGTAGCACTTGCCCTGCTGGGAAAAGATTCTTTTCAAAATGCCCCCAAAAATAGAACCTTCATTTCCCCACTCTGAGCATCCGTCTTCTTACTTTTCCACCCTCTTTTTCTGACACCTGCCCATCAGGTATTGATTTCTCACCAGTGTCTGCCCTTAGCTTCCTCTACAAAGCTCTTTCTTCCTTTAATACACCAACATTCATGTGGAAATCTCTCCCACACTGTTCCGTCTGGAATCTTCCCTCTGCCCCACTAGTGTACAGGCTTTTCCCTCACCTGCATTTCCAGACTTCCCTCGTGTTATGCTCCTACTCCCCTTCAATACATTGATGTCTTCTAAGAATCACACCCCTGAAAGCAGTATCTCACCCAGATTCCTCTTCTGATCTTCAGTCACCAGTCACTGAGCCTCCTCACCCCTCACATCTCACACTCGAAGATCAGCCTATTTGGTCCTAGCTGAGTGTTGTCCCTCCATGCCCCCACCACCACCATCTTTTCCTTGCATTTTATTTTATTTTTTGGCATACCCAGCGGTGCTTGGATTATTCCTGGCTCATAACTTTAGAAATTAAGGGCTGGAGCAATGGCGCAAGCACTAGGGCGTTTGCCTTGCTTGCGCTAATCTAGGATGGACCTCGGTTCGATCCCCTGGCATCCCATATGGTCCACCAAGCCAGGAGCAATTTCTGAGCACATAATCAGGAATAATAAAAACAAATAATAACAATAATAATAAAAACAAGTAATAATAAAAACAAAACAAAAAATCTTTTTTAAAATTAATATCTTTATTTACAAATATGATTGTATTTGGGTTTCAATCATGTAAAGAACACCCCCTTCACCATGAACCTATTTTTTTTTTTTTGGTTTTTGGGTCACACCCCGCGGTGCTCAGGGGTTACTCCTGGCTGTCTGCTCAGAAATAGCTCCTGGCAGGCACGGGGGACCAGATGGGACACCGGGATTCGAACCAACCACCTTTGGTCCTGAATCGGCTGCTTGCAAGCAAATGCCACTGTGCTATCTCTCCAGGCCCGAACCTATTTTTTAATGTTTTACTCTGCGAATACTCAAAGAATTATTGCCTGTGAGGAGCAATTTCTGAGCACAGAGCTAGGAGTAACCCAGAGCGCCTACCAGGTGTGGCCCCAAAACAAAATATAAAACCTCAAACAAACAACGAAAAAGAAATCCCTACTTTAAAGAGTAGTTTTTTGTTAACCAGTTGTTCAAAGGGTTAAATTGCTTTTTTTTTTCTTTGTTTTGGGGATACACTCATTGGTGCTCTGTACTTACTCCTGGCTCTGTGCTGAGGGATCACTCCTGGTGGGCTTAGGGACCATATGTGTTATCAGCATCAATCTCAGATCAACTGCAGAAGGCAGTTGCCCTACTTTTATATTATTCTGGACCCTAAGCCCTTCTCTGTCATCTGGAGATAGTGTTTGCTGATTAGGTACATAGACTATGTAAATACAAGGAGTAATTATTGCCTGTTGGTAACATAAGTCAGTGACAGTTACTGGTTTCTGGACCAGACTAGCAAAATCAAGACATGACATGGATCAGCACAGTACCACAAAGGTCATGCACTGATTATGCTTCTACCTAGTTCCCCACATGGACCAAAGAGGACACTTTGTTAATAACTACAGTCAATAGAAAAGAAAGGCAGAATTGACAACATGATCTTGAGGTTGAAGATAACAGTATAATTTTTTTTTGGGGGCCACACCCGGCAGTGCTCAGGGGTTACTCCTGGCTGTCTGCTCAGAAATAGCTCCTGGCAGGCACGGGGTACCATATGGGACACCGGGATTCGAACCAACCACCTTTGGTTCTGGATCGGCTGCTTGCAAGGCAAATGCTGCTGTGCTATCTCTCTGGGCCCCACCAACAGTATAATTTTCAATGGCAGTAACCCTGGAGCAAGACTCTTGGGATACTTGCCATTTCTAGCTGTATGACCTTGAGAATGTTATTTAAACTCTCTGCCTCCATTTCGTCATTTCTAAAGCAGGGTTTAATAACAGAGTCTTGTGACACTGTTGTTGGAAGGATTAAATGAGTTGGCATATACTGAGACTAGCGCTTGCTACATAAATGGTTATTGGTGTTATTATTATGGCTGATAGTGGTGGTAGTGGTGGCTTATAACAAAATGAATAGCATATTAGCTGAAGGAAAAGCAAACTGTTTTCAAAGTTCTCACATAAAGTTTTACATACCCTAGAAAGCATTGAATGCCATTGGGAGCGATCCCCAAGCTCCCAGGGTATAGCCCAAAAGCCAAATAAGGGGAGAAAAGAAAAAGGAGAAAAGAAACTTAAATATTTATTAGCCTGAGGATGAAGATTTATTTATTTAAATTTTGGGGCCACACTTGGCAGTGCTCAGGGGTTACTACTGGCTCTGCACTCAAATCATTCCTGGCAGACTCAGGGGATCACCTAGGATGCCAGGATTGAACCCAGGTCGGCTACGTGCAAGGCAAATGCCCTACTCATTGTGTTATTGTTTCGGCCCCTAAATCTTAGTTTCAGATTCTTTCTAGTATTAGGGGACTTTATTTCTGCCAGTTAAAGGGTTTGGAAGATAAATATTTTCATGTTCATTTGCAATAAATGCATCTAAAATCTGTGATCATTGAACATGTTTCCTGTACATAAAATTAAGAGAAAAATCAATTAAAATTAAATTATTTAGTTTTTATTATCCAGAACCTGAGTTTTTTTCTGTTTCATACTTTATAACTCTGTAGTTCCCTACAAGTTCTGTTTGTCAGGAGTGCAAATAATTCTAGTGTCACACAATACTTCATAGAACAACAAGCACTTATTTTGGGAGTGAAAAGGACCTACTTTGGAGCCACACCTGACAGTGTTGAGGTAACTCCTAGCTCTGTGCTTCTAGGTCACTCCTGGTACTGTTCAGGGGTCCATATGCAGTTCTGGGGATCAAACTGAGGATGACCTCATGCAAGGCAAGTTCCATCTCCACCGTACTATTTCCCTGGTCCTTCAGTTTCTATCTAGCATTTTTTAAAATAAAGATTCCTATTGGGAAAGGTCACTTTGAAGAGTACCTTCACACTTTATTTGCAACTTAATTTAGAACCAAGAAACTTATTTCCATTACATTCCATAATTTAAAATAAAGGTGCTTTTCTCTCTCTTTTAAATAAATGGATTGCTTTAGTTGTGGTGGAGTGCAGGAACTTTGTACATCAAAAGCTTAACCATTAACATAGTTGTAACCATGTTATCTAAGGCATAATAAAAATAAAAAATTAAAATGAAGGACTATATTTTCAAAGGTTGAAGTAAATTATTGTTTATTCCTGGGGCTACTTTTGTAACTTATTTCTACTGTGAAGCCTTAGTGAAAGAGAAAATTGTATGTGAAGTTACAGGTGATAGGAGTTACAGGTGATAGGTGGTACTGTTTGTAACGCATAGTATATTTATTTTCACTCTATTGTACAAGATTGGACTATTATAGTTGCACTGAACATTTATCTACCACATTTAAAAAGGTGTTTTCTGAGTGTGGTAAAAGAAATGGCTGCTGCTTACTGACACTGGAGGGTACTCATAGAGTAAGGGTCACAGAAATATCTCTGTATTTTGAGTAGTTCAACTGTGAAGTCAAAGTATTTATAGCTGAGTTTATGGTGTACATAAAGCATTTTTTCCCCAAAGCTGCTCCATAATTTCTGCCCAAGCTGAAAAATTACTATCCTGTGCCAGCAGGTGGAAGCAAGAGCAGTAGAATTGTAGGACTTGGGTTTCCAAGTGTGTTGGCAGTTTCTGTAGATTACGTGTCCAGGATTCAAAGTGTCTCTCTGCTACAACCCACTTCCAAATTACTTTTCTTCAACAATACTCTTGTCTGCACCTGTTCTTGGTTTTGTATCAACTTGGTGTGTGCAGGTGAACTCAGTGATCATTCGGAGAGAGGCTGAGTTTTATTCATCACTGTTCTATGCTGCAAGATCAGCTATTGCAACATAAATGCTATGCTGTATGTGATGACTCTTTCCTTCTGTGATTCCCATGATTTTCCTAGGAGAATTCTAAGGAGGCTTCTTCATTCCTCTGTATTCTTCATTCATCTCCTGACCTGAGGGCGTGGCTCATCAGCCTTTCTACCTCCCACTGTCTGTGACTGGCAGTCAGTATTCACAGACTTTAACTCATTCAGTAAATATTTGCGAGACTCAGGAACTACATAGAGGCATAATTTTCAGAGTAATATTTTATTCCTTACAGGTTTTCTTGTTTTGTTTTGGGGGCCACACCTGGCAGTGCTCAGAGGTTACTTCTTCCTTCCTTCCTTCCTTCCTTCCTTCCTTCCTTCCTTCCTTCCTTCCTTCCTTCCTTCCTTCCTTCCTTCCTTCCTTCCTTCCTTCCTTCCTTCCTTCCTTCCTCCCTGCTTCCCTCCCTCCCTCCCTCCCTCCCTTCCTTCTTCCCTCCCTCCCTCCCTCCCTCCCTTCCTTCCTTCCTTCCTTCCTTCCTTCCTTCCTTCCTTCCTTCCTTCCTTCCTTCCTTCCTTCCTTCCTTCCTCCCTGCTTCCCTCCCTCCCTCCCTCCCTTCCTTCCTTCCTTCCTTCCTCCCTGCTTCCCTCCCTCCCTCCCTCCCTCCCTTCCTTCTTCCCTCCCTCCCTCCCTCCCTCTCTTCCTTCCTTCCTTCCTTCCTTCCTTCCTTCCTTCCTTCCTTCCTTCCTTCCTTCCTTCCTTCCTTCCTTCCTTCCTTCCTCCCTCCCTCCCTTCCTTCCTTCTTTCCTTCCTCTCTCTTCCACTTTCTCTCTCTCTTCCTCCCTCCATTTAGGAATTACTTCTATGTGAGAAACCATATGGGATTCCTGGGATCAAACCTGGGTCAGCTATGTGCAAGGAAAGCGTGGTATTATCTTTTCAGCTTTGTTTTTTTTCCTTTTTTATTTTAAAAAATGGGGGTCTCCTAAGTAGTACCCAGAGGATTCAAGGGGTGATACTTGGCCTGGTACTGTTTGGAATCAGCAGTTCTTTGGGTATTGAACTAACCTATCAAATATGTGCCCCAGCCGAAGCCCTTTCTCTCCCTTATAGTTAAAAAAAAACAACACAAAAAACCATAAAAACAAGACCATCTTTAGGAAAAGTATTTATTTGTTTTGGTGGCTATACCTAGCTTTGTAGTCAGCAGTATTCTTTGGGGGACCATGCAGTACCAGAGATTGAATGTAGGCTTCCTGCATGCAGAACTTACACTCAATATGGAGCTCTCTCCCATGTCTCATTATTTTTTTAAATTTATAAATATAAATTATGGAGAGCAAATTAGCAACTGACATAGAGACCCTAAAACATTGAATTAAGGGAATTTTTCAATTAGAAGTAACTAATAACTCACCACAGGGATCTTTTAGTGCAGTCACAGAAATAATTACACTGAGAACTATCATAACAAAATGTGACTGAATGAGGGAAGTAGAAAGCCTATCTAGAGTACAAGCCAATGTGGGGTGGGGAGGAAGGACACTTGGGATATTGGTCATGGTAATGTTGCACTGTGAAGGATTATATATATATATAAATATATATTACAAATTAAATAATTAAAAATAAAAAAAGATAAGGCCTCCTAATTCTTACCACAGGCTGTGTTGTTTACACTGACTGTATAGAAAGAGGAGTACAGTAAATGCATCCCATATACACCTCAACACAGGCCCTTTGCCTGTATTGTGAATTGGGGGACAAAAAAATTAAAAAAAAAAAGAAGTAACTTATAGGAGTAACATTTCCCAGAATAAAATGTCCAACTAATTTTTGCAATTGATTAAATAATTGAAACTTAGATCAGTTCTGTTAATTGCTTACTAACAGATGATGATGATGATAGATATACAAGAAAGAAGAAAGCCAATTTCTCTAGGTGTGTGTGTGTGTGTGTGTGTGTACATGTACATGTACATATACAGAAGAGTCTCCCTGAGGTAGGGCTCCTTACTCTGCCTTCTAAATTCCTGTTGATTTATTCGTATAGAATTTTCTGCCTGCTACTCTAATCCCTGTATGCGTCTTCTTCATAAGTCTATAAGCTCCTGCAAGGCAATAACTTTCTCTTTCACCTTTGTAATCTTAGTCAACCCTAAATGATGACACTTTTGGGAAGCAATATAATCTGTGAAGTAGGTGTAATTGCCTATGGGAGTAGCAAGCAGGTCAGTATCCCTTATCTGAGAAAACACCAGGGAGTAAAGAACTAGCACTTATTTTAGAGAAAGTTTTCTTAGAATGCCTCCACTCAACCTTATCTATATAAGAAACAGATGATTTGTTTGCCTGAGTACTTTTAGAGTTTGCTCCTTCCTAGGAGTATACTTTTTCAAGTGGTTTACTGATGACCTAAGAACAGTTAATCAAGGACCCCTGGAAGTCCTGGGTGCAGAAGGTGATCCTCAGGTTTTTTCCGCTTGAGGCATATGCTTTTTCTAAAATTACGTTGGAAATGCTTTTGATTAAAAGCTGCCTCTACTGTCACCTGCCTTTCAGAGATGGATGGAAGCTCACCCACAGCATTAGCAGCAACAACTCCAGGGGCTGGGATCTTGGATAGTTTAGACAGAGACTGTCATTTGATTGCTACCATTGTCCCTCCCCATGACCAGAGAGAAAGCCCATGGAATGGGATTTCCTTTTATTTTTTTTAGTAACTTTTTTTTAGACATTGCTGTTTATGTAGTTGTTAACATCAGGCATACAATGTTTCCAACTCCATTTCTAATAGCCATATCCCTCCAACAGTGACCCCAGGTTTCCTCCCAACTTATCTTCTTGGCAGATACAATTTTAAGCTTAATGGTTGTAGCTTCAAGGCTTTTAGTGATATTTGGTCAAGTAGTTTAGATACACACAGCACATCCTCATCCACCACAGACAAGCCCCAGGCCTTTGACACCTTCCCTTGTGTAACTTTCAGTCCTCTTCTTGCTTCCACCCTCAATTTATCTCCCCTCACCCTTGACATTTTTGTTTCTGTAATCTAAAGCCAGTGTCTTGCCCATTTTTGATACCTTCCATTCCCTAGACATGTATACTACAGATTAGTGAAAACATACAGTATATGTCCTTGTCCTTCTGTCATACTTCACTTCAAATGAGATCCTCCAGTTCTGTCCTAGTTGCCATGTATTGAACGATTTCCTCATTCATTATGGCTGCATAGTATTCCATTGGGCACATATTCTATACCTTCATTATCTGCTCTTCTGTCATTGGACGACTTGCCCATTACCATCCCCTGGTTGTTGTACTAAGTACTGCAGTAGCTATAGCTGTGCATGCATCTTTTCTTTTTTTTTTTATTCTTTTTTTTTTTTTTTTTTTGGTTTTTGGGTCTCACCCGGCAGTGCTCAGGGGTTACTCCTGGCTCCAGGCTCAGAAGTCGCTCCTGGCAAGCATGGGGGACCATATGGGACGCCGGGATTCGAACCGATGACCTTCTGTATGAGAGGCAAACGCCTTACCTCCATGCTATCTCTCCGGCCCCTGCATGCATCTTTTCTAATAAATGTTTTGTGTCTGACTAACAGTCAGATTGTATATTTGTCTCAGCAGCACTTATGCCAATAATCAGATAATTGGGTCATAAGGGAACTTTATTATTTATTTTTGAGGAATATCACATTGTTTTTAATTGAGCCAACATATCTACCAGCAGTGCATGAAAGTGTGTGTATGTGTTTTTTTTTTAACTATGTAACTGCCAAAAACAGCTTGATTCCAGTCTTGTGAGGGGTATCATTTTGTTTTGGGGCTACATCTGGTGATGTTCAGGGCTTACTCCTGGCTCTGTGTTCATGGATCACTCCTGGTAGTGCTTGGGGAACCATATGGGATCTTGGTACCTACTATAATTGGCTAATAATTATTAATAAAATTGGTTCACTAATATGCATCTTGCTTGATGGCAGGATTAAACAGGTACAGGTGAGGTGAGGGATGGTGGCTCCAAGAATTAGAGCACAAGCTTTCATGCAGGAGCCCAAGGTGTTTTGTTTTTCGTTTGTTTGTTTGTTTGTTTGTTTGGGGGCCACATCCAATCACTCTCAGGAATTACTCCTGGCAGTGCTCAGGGAACCATATGATGTGCCAGGGATTGAACTTGGCTATATACAAGGCAAATGCCCTCCCCATTGTACCATCTTGGGAGCCACAGGTTTGTTCCTTGATATTTCATTATCCACCAAGAACCACCAGGAACAGTCCCAGAGCATTACTGGAAAGACCTCAAGTTCTGCACTGCAGTACAAAGTTCCATACCACTGGGTTTGGTTCTAAAATCAACAAAAATGTGTACCTAAACTACCAGTATAGAGTCTGACATGCATTCAAAAATATTCAGGGCACAGTTGATTACCCACCAGTCCTATCTGTGATAGAGTTCTCTGATTTAAGACCCTAGATGAAGAGTAATAAATGGAGATTAGGAATTTTTGAGAAAGGAGTGAGTTGAGACATTTGAGATGTCTAGGACTGGACCTCTGGACAAAGACTGGATAGAATTATAATACACCAGATTTCTGTAAAAAGTAGGGGGGGGCCGGAGAGATAGCATGGAGGTAAGGCGTTTGCCTTTCATGCAGGAGGTCATTGGTTCGAATCCCGGCACCCCATATGGTTCCCCGTGCCTGCCAGGAGCAATTTCTGAGCCTGGAGCCAGGAATAACCCCTGAGCACTGCCGGGTGTGACCCAAAAACCAAAAAAAAAAAAAAAAAAAAAAAAAAAAGTACAAGAGGAGAAGCCAACAAAGATGACTTGAGAAGAAGTCAGAAAAGCAGAATAGGGACCAGAATAGGGGATGGCTTTGCTGGGACACTTAAAGTGAGGTGAGAGGAGGCATCAGTGGTGCACAAGGAAGTAAGTAAGACTATAAGTGAGTAATTTACAGGATGTAAAAAACTGAAGACCATGGGCTGGGGAGACATGTTTTCTGAAGCTAAGAGGAGAAGATGAGAATGGATAGAATTATAAATGTTCTTATCATACCTCATTGTATTTCCTGTGAATTGAGGTGCCAAGCTTGAATAGTCAGTCTTCCTGGACATTAATTTTATGAAAGAACATCAAATCTAAAACCATTTTGGCTAAGAACATGAGTCTTTCCATAGTGGTAAAAGTTGGTTTCTCTACTTATATCCTGTTCTATAAAACATTCCTGTTCAGGGATTGGAGAGATAGTACAATAGTTAAGGTACCTTGCATATGACCCACCTTGATACAATACCTAGAATCCCATTTGGTCACCTAAACTCTGCCAGAAGTGATCCTTGAGTACAGAGCCAGGAATATCATCCCTAAGTGATTCCTTACTTAGGAGCAAACTCCGAGTACTGCTGGGTGTGACCCAAAATATATATTTTTAAATCTCCTTAAGCCAAATTAGGAGGTCCTATAATGACCTTGAATGTTTAAGGCTCTTAGTTTGGTCCTTGGCAACAATTAAAAAATGGATTCATGGATCGGAGACATAGCACAGTGGTAGGGCATTTGCCTTGCGCGGCCAACCCAGGACCAATGGTGGTTCAAATCCCAGCATCCCATATGGTCCCTTGTGCCTGTCAGGAGTGATTCTAGGCAGAGAGCCAGGAGAAACCCCTGAGCACCATTCGGTTTGGCCAAGACAAAAACATATGCAAGACAAAACAAAGCAAACAAAAAAAAAAGGGGTGGGGGGTCCTAGTTATTAAAGCAGCTTACATGTGGCTAACCTAGGTTTGATCTGCAGCATCCCATATGGTTCCTCAAGTCCTACCTACTACAAGTGTTTACTGAAGTGCAGAGCCAGGAATTATCCCTGGCATTGCCAGGTGTGGCCCTCCTCCCCCCCAAAAAAAAAAGGTGATAAAAGACAAGGCTAATAATGTCTGGAGTATTGGTAACTTTCCATATTCAAAAGTCAGATTCAAATGCTTGTCTTTGGGGGTTAGAAATACCTCCGAACTGAGGATTCAAAATTTTTTTTTTTTTTTGGTTTTTGGGTCACAACCAGGCATTGCTCAGGGGTTACTCCTGGCTCTATGCTCAGAAATCGCCCCTGGCAGGCTCAGGGGACCTTATGGGATGCCGAAATTCGAACTACTGTGCTTGAACATGCAAGGCAAATGCGCTACCTCCATGCTATCTCTCCAGCCCCATCAATTGTTGAGCTCTACTCTTGAAACCAATACCTCAAGGTCATGGTCCAGATAGAAGAAAATATATTAGCAACATTTAGGATGCTTGAATATCTTATGCAGGGAATTTTATTCACTTAGTATCATTTTCGGGTGTCAGGTTAAGGGCTTTATACAATGCTCCACATGGAACTATTTGCATACTGAATAGAAGGAATAATAGAAGGAAATACTAAGTAATAGAAGGAAAGTAGCAAACAAGTAAGCTTATGTAGAATTTTGGGGGAAACATGTCCTTGATAATATATTCATGTACCACAAAATATGTTACACACAGAGTTTACAAATACCACTAAAACATAGCCACTAATTGAAGTCCATCAGAGACACAGCTGAGTAAATAATAGATGGATCAAACCTATTTGAGGTTCAGAGTTTCAACCATTTCAAAACCTAGCTAGTTTTTGAGTCCCAAAACAATATAATTTTTTTGTTTTGTTTGAGGGGAGAGCAGGAAATTGAACTCAGAGGCCTCACACGTGCAAGCAAGTCTCTGCTGCTGAGTCATATCTCTAACCTTTGAACACTGTTTAATATGGTGAGTGCTTTGGTCAGTGTCTTTCTGGGGTATCCTAAGGCCACAGAGGAAAAAGTGCTAAAACTGTTGGAGATGGTCAAAGTATTCCCAGAGAAGGTGAAATCTGAGCCAAACTCTGAAAGTAAGAAATGAAAGATACTCTGTTTTTCCTCAGATAAGGGAAAGGTAAAGTATTCCAGCCCAAGGCAGAAACCTCAAAGGCCAAAAGAGTTTAAGACTTTGTGTGTGTGTGTGTGTGTGTGTGTGTGTGTGTGTGTGTGTGTGTGTTTACAGTGCCAGCAATTAAACCCAGTATGAAATGATATGTTAGGAGCTCTACAACTGAGTTACATCCCTGACCCAGGAGTTTGGCAGTTTAAAGGAGGAGTAATAATAGATCTTTAAGCCTAGAACACAGATTTGAGAGCAAAATTGTGGCATTGAGAACACTGAGAAATAGATGTGTATCCAGAAGTACCCAGTGTTAAATAGCTTGAACTTGTTCCTGAAGTCAGCCTGGGGGGGGGGGGGCACTTCTGGTTTACATTGTAGAATGGGTGCTCTTGAGGCAAGCTGGAGAACAGATGAGAAAGTATCCAGAAAGCCCCCTGGGTTTTTGTGTTCCAAAGCAGAATGCATTCTGGGAATCTTCGCTGAGGTACAGAGAATAGGAAGAAGATGCATTGGCTCTTGGTCTTTTAATTTTAGACACAGTGAGTTTGAGGTGTCCATTGACAACCAAGTGAAAGTCATTAAGTAGGTGTGCTATAGTTGAGTAGTTTTCAACCAGTCAAAATGCCAGTCAAAAGCATTGTTGGGTATATGGGTTTCAAACTCAGGCTCATTGAACTAGAGATACTATTTGGAAGTCTGGGTTATGGAGGGAGGAGATAGGTCATAGTTGTGGTACTCAGGGTTTACTCATAGTTCTGTATTCAAGGACCATTCCTGGCTGGTGCTCTGGGGACCATATTTAGTGCTAGGGATTGTATTGGAATCTGTCACATGCAAGTTCTTAATCCCACTATACTATCTTGCTGGCCCCATTATTTAGAAGTCTTTAGCAATTGGTAACATGTAGCAACACTGTTGGACCAGAGCACCCCACAAAGAGTGTGCATAACAAAAAAAGAAAAGAGGACAGAGGACTGAAAGCTAGGGAAAACTCAGAGAATTAGCAAGGCAGGGGTGTGTGGGGATCGGGGGAAGAAAGAAACAGAGAGTGTGCATACTAGTTGATGATAGAAATTATGAAGCTATGAAGCTACATTCAGAGACAGGAAAAGAGGAATCATTATTCCAGATGCTGAGAGAGCAGCATTCCAAAAGAGGGAGCGAGCACAGGAAGGCGTGGGCAGCACTGTCACTCTGTACTAGTGTGGAACAGGTAAGGACTGAAGAATGCTACTTGATTTTAGTAGCTAATGGCAAGGGTGGGGACCCAGGTGAGAGGAGTTTTTCTTTTGATGAGGCCAGCGTGACCTAGATTGAAATCAATTGGAGATATAAAATGAGACAGGAGGACATGAACATGGTAGAGTAGGTAGACTGCTCAGAAATCTTGAGGGATGAAAAAATCAATCTTGATTGCTATGGTGCAGAATCAAGGAAAAGAGGCTGCTTTTTTGGTTTGTTTTTGGGTCACACCCAGCAGCACTCAGGGGTTACTCCTGGCTCTGTGCTCAGAAATCGCTCTTGAAAGGCTTGGAGGATCATATGGGATGCAGGGAATGAAACCCAAGTCTGTCCCAGGGCAGATATGTGCAAGCCAAATGCCCTACCTCTGTGCTATCACTCCGGTCCCAAGAGGTTGCTTTTATGTGTTTGTCATATTACGTCCTGTTGCAGTGAATGCAGTTTATACACACTTCCATATGTGGTGCTCACAGAATATTAGTTGAGTGTTCTTATGCATTCTTGCTGTGAGTCTTGTTCGCTGTCTCTGGTGCTTACATAGGTGATCATCGGGGATTGCACTTCTGGGCAGGGTCTGAACCCTTGAAGCATTTGCCAGGCCTTGCTGATCTCACACACCTCAGCCTCTGTGGGCCCAAAGGTATGCAGGGGCCCAGGGGAACAGCCTGTGGTTGGCTCAGCATTTTCCCAACTCTTACACACCCACTGATAGGAGAAATGTTTTCACAGGGCAGCTGACAGCTAAGACAGAAACAAACACCAATGTGAGTAGTGATTTCTGTGTTAAATCCATTGAACAGGTGAGTGACGATAATTTAGAAATCAGAAATGAATAATATGGATGAAAGATGAGAGAAGTACAGGTCTGGTGAACTAAAATGGTCAGAAATCCATAATGGGAACCCATAATGTGTTTAATGGGAAGTCATTATGCTTCTGAAGAAAATAAATTCAGTAAGTCAAACACTTCTGAAAGTACATTCCATAAAATGCTTTTGAAAAGTTTTAGGACAATGATTAACTCAAAATAACTGTAGCATGGCCATTTGTCCAAATGAAATTTACAACCTAATAATTTATATCAAAACTTATGCCACTTTCTTTCTTCATGTAAGTATTCTATTGGCTTTTTGAACATAGACCAACAAAACACAGCCTTAACAAATACTATTTCTTTTTTTTGTTTGTTTGTTTGGGTTATACTCAGCTGTGCTCAGAGCTTACTTCTGGCTATGAGCTCAGGCATCACTCTTGACAAACCATCTGAGGTCTGAGGGACCATATGCAGTGCTGTGGATTGAACCAGGATCTGTCACATTTTTGCCTCCCACCCTCCAATATCTCTCCAGGCCAACAGATGACCCTTTACTATCAATTTTAATATAGTTCCCTGTATGACTTCTTGGTTAGAAATCTTAGAGTAATGGTTGCTTCAAAGGCAGGGATACAAAGACAATGAATATGTGTAGTTGGGATGTAAATAATAAAAAGCATGGAGTTAAAAAAACTTGTTTTCAGGGGAAGAGCCTAGTATTTAATAGAGTTGTAGGCTTTATATAAGAGATTTATTTTTAAATAGCTGTACATAATAACTCCTATGGAGAAAGACAGAATTGGATCACATTATGTTGCCTCTTTCAAATGTATGAGGCTCCCACTTTCCAGAAGTCAGTGATGACTCTTCATCAGATTCTTTCCAGCACAGGGCAGTTACTAGAATTACTGCAGCTGTGTTGGTTCTCCTACCCAGGTGCATTTCTTTTTAGCTGCAGAGGTACAAAAGGGGAAGAAAATATTAATGTGTAGTATTGGAAACATTGAATAAGTGTGAAATCATAGCCAGGAGAAGAAGAGGGATAGTGAGCAAAATGAAAACAGAAGAGGAAAAGCAGAGTGTGCAAATGGAAAAATTCTCTATAGATCAGAAATATTTTTGTTAGAACTACAAGGGAATCATCTCTCTTTATCTTTTGTTTTGGTAGTGTGAATTATAAAATCTCAAAGGAATTAAGAAAAAAACAATCTCTAAAGGAAAAAGGAGTTTTAAATTTTTGCTGTGTTCTCTTGATCCATTAAATGATTGCTAACTTCTATGCCTTTTTGTTGTTTTTTTGGGGGGGGTTGTTTAGTTTTAGGTATTTTTTGTTTATTTTATTTGTTTAGTCTTTTGTTTGTTTTGTTTTTATTTTGGTTTGACTTTGGGGCCACACATGGGGGTGCTCAAGGATCAGTTCTAGTAGGCTCCAAGGACCCTATGAGGTGCTGGGGATTGAACCTGGTCATCCATGTGCAAAGCAAACACCCTACAGTGGCTCTGGCCTCTGTTTCTTTCTTTTTACCACTTCTACATTGGGAAGTAATATTGTATGAAGGTAGGGGTAGTTTTCCACTACTTGCATCAGAAACTATACAAGAATGATAATATGAATATTTGTTTTGCCACCGTTGTTGCAACTTCTTTATCAGGTTAATATGTTAAAATCAGATCTGTATGGAGCTGGAGCTATATTACAGCAGGTAGCACATTTGCCTTGTACAAGCTGACCTGGGTTTGATCCATATGGTCTCCTGAGCCCATTAGAAGGGATTCAAGCACAGAACCAAGAGTAAGACCTGAGTGTGGCCCTAAAAACAAAAAATAAGATACACTATGACCAAACATTCAACCTTTTGATGCATATTAGGAAATATGTGAAAATCTATGGATATCTTTATTTATTTGTTTTGGGGTGCTGCCAGTGCTCTGAACTTACTCCTGATTCTGTGCTCAGAGATTATTCTTGCATTGCTCAGGACAAACATGTGCAGCGTCAGAATTCGAACCATTGTTGACCATGTACAAGGCAACTATCTTATCCCCTGACCTACATCTTTGGCCCTAAGGTCTTCTTGTCAGTGAAATGTTTAAAGTTATCTCTTAAAGTTGTTTAACAATAATAAAAATTGGTTCATCATAATTGGCTCATACAAAGAGGAATGTTTAAAAGAAGAAAAGGTAAGGTATTAAGACAAAGAAATCTTATGTAATATTCATCAGTCTTCTACTTGCTATTCATTACTTTAGTAATGCTAGAACCAGCTCCTTCACTGGTGCTGGAACTTCCTGGGAAGCCCTATTAATCATGGTCATGGCTGACTCCTTTGAGGCCGTAGCTCTCTGTATCCCTGAGGGTGCCTGAGAATAATTATTCTGAAGATTTTCAGCCAACTCCACATGCCGATCTTCTTTCCCTATTATTTTAGGCTGCCACCAAGCATGTCCGAGCCTCCAGTCATCCATCATTTCTTGTGCTCTGACCTTCACACTTCTTTCCTCTGTGCTCATTCCTTTCTCAGTTTTCATTCCTCTCAGAGGTAAGATCCTGTGTGAAGCAATAACATAAAACCACAAATTCAAACTGACGTAAACAATAGACTCACATAACTGGAAAGTCTACCTCTCAGTCAGGCTTCAAAATTAGTTGATCTAGGCGCTCGGCGTTGTCAGTAAATATTTGGTTTCCTTTTTTTATTTTTCCATTCACAGTGTTTGCTTAGTCCCTAGCCTTGTTCCACTCTTTCTCTGAAGGTTGATGCCAGCTGCAGCCAGACACAGGCTCACTCAGTCATACTCAGTAGTCCTGAAACTCCTTCTCTTGCAGAACTTTTGCAAGAAAGAAGTAGGGTAGCCACCTTGGAACTGTGAAGGGTTTGCAGGTTCTGGGGAGAAAACTACAGATAACTTGACAAGGAGAAGGGCTGGCTGACTGAAAAGTCAGCATCTAGTCATCTGCCACGATTTCCAACTTCTCTCTTATATTTTCTAGAATTCTGGTCCCAACGCCCTCCACTTTTGCTCTCTCCACATTCTCTCTCCTCCTTGGCTTTTTCGTTGAAATTCATTAAGTCCTTGAAATCTTTTTTTCTTTTTTTTAATTTTTTTTTATTTAAACACCTTGATTACATACATGATTGTGTTTGGGTTTCAGTCATAAAAGGAACACCACCCATCACCAGTGCAACATTCCCATCACCCAAGTCCCAAATCTCCCTCCTCCCCCCCCCAACCCCCGCCTGTACCCTAAACAGGCTCTACATTTCCCTCATACATTCTCAATATTAGGACATTTCAAAATGTAGTTATTTCTCTAACTAAACTCATCACTCTTTGTGGTGAGCTTCCTGAGGTGAGCTGGAACTTCCAGCTCTTTTCTCTTTTGTGTCTGAAAATTATTATTACAAGGGTGTCTTTCATTTTTCTTAAAACCCATAGATGAGTGAGACCATTCTGCGTTTTTCTCTCTCTCTCTGACTTATTTCACTCAGCATAATAGATTCCATGTACATCCATGTATAGGAAAATTTCATGACTTCATCTCTCCTGACAGCTGCATAATATTCCATTGTGTATATGTACCACAGTTTCTTTAGCCATTCGTCTGTTGAAGGGCATCTTGGTTGTTTCCAGAGTCTTGCTATGGTAAATAGAGCTGCAATGAATATAGGTGTAAGGAAGGGGTTTTTGTATTGTATTTTTGTGTTCCTAGGGGTATATTCCTAGGAGTGGTATAGCTGGATCGTATGGGAGCTCGATTTCCAGTTTTTGGAGGAATCTCCATATCGCTTTCCATAAAGGTGAACTAGACAGCATTCCCCACAGCAGTGGATAAGAGTTCCTTTCTCTCCACATCCCCGCCAACACTGTTTATTCTCATTCTTTGTGATGTGTGCCATTCTCTGGGGTGTGAGGTGGTATCTCATCGTTGTTTTGATTTGCATCTCCCTGATGATTAGTGATGTGGAACATTTTTTCATGTGTCTTTTGGCCATGCGTATTTCTTCTTTGTCAAAGTGTCTGTTCATTTCTTCTCCCCATTTTTTGATGGGGTTAGATGTTTTTTTTCTTGTAAAGTTCTGTCAGTGCCTTGTATATTTTGGAGATTAGCCCCTTATCTGATGGGTATTGGGTGAATAGTTTCTCCCACTCAGTGGGTGGCTCTTGTATCCTGGGCACTATTTCCTTTGAGGTGCAGAAGCTTCTCAGCTTAATATATTCCCATCTGTTAATCTCTGCTTTCACTGCTTGGAGAGTGCAGTTTCCTCCTTGAAGATGCCTGTAATGTCCTGGAGTGTTTTGCCTATGTGCTGTTCTATATATCTTATGGTTTTGGGGCTGATATCGAGGTCTTTAATCCATTTGGATTTTACCTTTGTACATGATGTTAGCTGGGGGTCTAAGTTTAATTTTTTGCAAGTGGCTATCCAATTGTGCCAACACCACTTGTTGAAGATGCTTTCCCTGCTCCATTTAGGATTTCCTGCTCCTTTATCAAAAATTAGATGGTTGTATCTCTGGGGAACATTTTCTGAGTATTCAAGCCTATTCCACTGATCTGAGGACCTATCCTTATTCCAATACCATGCTGTTTTGATAATTGTTGCTTTGTAGTACAGTTTAAAGTTGGGAAAAGTAATTCCTCCCATATTCTTTTTCCCAATGATTGCTTTAGCTATTCGAGGGTGTTTATTGTTCCAAATGAATTTCAAAAGTGTCTGATCCACTTCTTTGAAGAATGTCGTGGGTATCTTTAGAGGGATGGCATTAAATCTGTATAGTGCCTTGGGGAGTATTGACATTTTGATGATGTTAATCCTGCCAATCCATGAGCAGGGTATGTGTTTCCATTTCCGTGTGTCCTCTCTTATTTCTTGGAGCAGAGTTTTATAGTTTTCTTTGTATAGGTCCTTCACATATTTAGTCAAGTTGATTCCAAGATATTTGAGTTTGTGTGGTACTATAGTGAATGGGGTTGTTTTCTTAATGTCCATTTCATCCTTATTACTATTGGTATATAGAAAGGCCATTGATTTTTGTGTGTTAATTTTGTAGCCTGCCACCTTGCTATATGAGTCTATTGTTTCTAGAAGCTTTTTGATAGAGTCTTTAGGGTTTTCTAAGTAGAGTATCATGTCATCTGCAAACAGTGAGAGCTTGACTTCTTCCTTTCCTATCTGGATTCCCTTGATATCCTTTTCTTGCCTAATCGCTATAGCAAGTACTTCCAGTGCTATGTTGAATAGGAGTGGTGAAAGAGGACAGCCTTGACTTGTGCCAGAATTTAGAGGGAAGGCTTTCAGTTTTTCTCCATTGAGGATAATATTTGCCACTGGCTTGTGGTAGATGGCCTTCACTATATTGAGAAAGGTTCCCTCCATTCCCATCTTGCTGAGAGTTTTGATCAAGAATGGGTGTTGGACCTTATCAAATGCTTTCTCTGCATCTATTGATATGATCATGTGGTTTTTATTTTTCTTGTTATTGATGTTGTGTATTATGTTGATAGATTTACGGATGTTTAAACCAGCCTTGCATTCCTGGGATGAAACCTACTTGATCGTAGTGGATGATCTTCTTAACGAGGCATTGAATCCTATTTGCCAGGGATTTTGTTGAGGATCTTTGCATCTGCATTCATCAGTGATATTGGTCTGTAATTTTCTTTTTTGGTAGCGTCTCTGTCTGGTTTAGGTATCAAGGTGATGTTGGCTTCATAAAAGCTATTTGGAAGTGTTTCTGTTTGTTCAATTTCATGAAAGAGTCTTGCAAGATTGGCAGTAGTTTCCTCTTGGAAAGTTTGATAGAATTCATTAGTGAATCCATCTGGACCTGGGCTTTTGTTTTTCGGCAGACATTTGATTACTGTTTTAATTTCATCAATGGTGATGGGGGTGTTTAGATATGCTACATCCTCTTCCTTCAACCGTGGAAGATTATAAGAGTCCGTCGAATTTATCCATTTCTTCCAGGTTCTCATTTTTAGTGGCATAGAGTTTTTCAAAGTAGTTTCTGATTACCCTTTGAATCTCTGTCATATCAGTATTGATCTCTCCTTTTTCATTCCTGATACGAGTTATCAAGTTTCTCACTCTCTTTCTTTGTTAGGTTTGCCAGTGGTCTATCAATCTTGTTTATTTTTTCAAAGAACCAACTTCTGCTTTCGTTGATCTTTCGGATTGTTTTTTGAGTTTCCACTTCGTTGATTTCTGCTCTCAGCTTTGTTATTTCCTTCTGTCTTCCTATTCTTGGGTCCTTTTGTTGAGCATTTTCTAGTTCTATTAGCTGTGTCATTAAGCTACTCAGGTAAGCTCCTTCTTCCTTCCTGATGTGTGCTTGCAAAGCTATAAATTTTCCTCTCAGTCTACTGCTTTTGCTGTGTCCCATAAGTTCTGAGAGTTTGTGTCTTTATTGTCATTTGTTTCCAGGAACCTTTTTATTTCCTCCTTGATTTCATCTCGGACCCCACTGGTTATTGAGCATGAGGCTGTTTAACTTCCAGGTGTTAAAGTGTTTCTTCTGAGTCCCCTTTGGAGTTCACAAATAATTTCAGAGCCTTGTGGTCAGCGAAGGTAGTCTGCAAAATTTCTATCCTCTTGATCTTATGGAGGTATGTTTTATGTGCCAGCATGTAGTCCTATCCTGGAGAATGTCCCATGTACATTGGAGAAGAATGTGTATCCAGGTTTCTGGGGATGAGTGTCCTATATATATCCACTAGGCCTCTTTCTTCCATTTCTCTCCTCAGGTCTAGTATATTCTTGTTGGGTTTCAGTCTGGTTGACCTGTCCAGTGTTGACAAAGCCGTGTTAAGGTCCCCCACAATTATTGTGTTGTTGTTGATATTATTTTTCAGATTTGTCAACAGTTGTATTAAATATTTTGCTGGCCCCTCATTCGGTGCATATATGTTTACGGAGAGTGAATTCTTCCTGCTCTAACGTACCCCTTGATTAATATAAAATGTCCGTCTTTGTCCCTTACAACCTTCCTGAGTATAAAGTTTGCATTATCTGATATTAGTATGGCCACTCCAGCTTTTTTATGGGTGTTGTTTGCTTGGATAACTTTTCTCCAGCCTTTTATTTTGAGTCTATGTTTGTTCTGGACTATTCAGGTGCGTTTCTTGTAGGCAGCAGAAGGTTGGATTGAGTTTTTTGATCCATTTAGCCACTCTGTGTCTCTTAACTGGTGCATTTAGTCCATTGACGTTGAGAGAAAGAATTGTCCTGGGATTTAACGCCATCTTTATTTCAAAATTTGGTGTGTCTTTTGGGTAGTCTTGTCTTAGATTAGGTCTTTCAGTTTTTCTCTTAAGACTGGTTTTGTGTCTGTGAAGTTTCTGAGCTGTTTTTTGTCTGTGAAACCATGTATTCTTCCATCAAACCAGAAAGTGAGTTTTGCTGGGTATAGTATTCTGGGTGAAGCATTTCATTTCATTCAGTCTTGTCACAATATCCCACCACTGCTTTCTGGCATTGAGCGTTTCTGGTGACAGGTCTGCTGTAAATCTCAGGGAAGCTTGCTTGAACATGATTTCCCCCTTTTGATCTTGCTGTTTTCAGAATTCTGTCTCTATCTGTGGGATTTGGTCATTGTGACTAGGATGTGTCTTGGGGTGGTTTTTCTGGGGTCTCTTTTGGTTGGTACTCTTCGGGCATGCAGGATTTGATCACATATATTCTTTAGCTCTGGAAGTTTCTCTTTAATGATGTTCTTGACCATTGATTCTTCCTGGAAATTTTCTTCCTGGGTCTCTGGGACTCCAATGATTCTTAAGTTGTTTCTGTTGATCTTATCATAGACTTCTATTTTCGTCTGTTCCCATTCTTTGACTAATTTTTCCATTGTCTGCTCATTTGCTTTAAGTTTTTTGTCCAATCTCTCCTGCTGTATGGAATTGTTATGTATCTCATCTTCCACAGCACCAAGTCTATTCTCAGCTTCTGATACCCTGTCCCAGAGCTTATCCATTTTGTCATTCACTTCGTTTACTGACTTTTTCAGTCCTGTTAGTTGACATGTTATTTCAGTTTGGAGTTTTGTCATTTCTGCCTTCATATTTTCTTGGTTCTTATTAGTGTTCTGTTCAACTCGATCCATGGTTTCTTGGAGTCTGTTGAGCACCTTCCATATTGCTAGTCTAAAGTCCTTATCTGAGAGGTTGATTAGTTGTTCAGTCATTATCTGGTCCTCAGAATTGTCATCTTCATTCTCTATGTCTGATGCTGGCCTGCGTTTCCCCATTGTCACACTTGTATTGTGGGTTTTTCTACGTGTTGTAGTGGTATTCATTGTCTATATGATGTAGGCAGCACACTCCTCTGGCTCCTCCCTTTCTGGATGGGCTGACTTGCCTCTAAGGGAGGGGGAGTCCTCCGTGGTGAAGCCTCACACTGGGTCAAATCTTAGGCCCGAGCATGCAACAGAGAAGACAGTCCAGAGAGAAATGTTTTGCTTCTGTGATATAGCGCCGTTCTTAGTGTGATTTTTCCTTCTTGTTGCAATGGAGTTCTTTCCTTAGAAAGAGTGCACGGCCGCGTAGCGAAGCGGATTTTCCCCGCCTGGTGTCACACACAGGGGAGCCAGCTTTTGCAAAGGTTAGCCGGGTTTTTATGCTCTGAAGTCCCTCCCTGAAAATGGCGTCTGGGCGAGCGAGGGTTTCTGGAGCTCTTTTTGCCCCACTCGCAAGAGTTTCACGCAAGAAGGACAGTAGACAGACATAGACAGGTCACACTCACAGTCTTTCACAGCTGAGCCCCACTGGGCCGGTGTACTTTTGCGGATTTTCCCCGCCTGGTGTCACACACAGGGAGCCAGCTTTTGCAAAGGTTAGCCGGTTTTTATGCTCTCAAGTCCTTGGAATCTTATTCCCCATCTCTCTTCCCTCCACACCCTCATCCCATAAAGGGGTGAGCCCTATTGTCTTTGTTCCTAGATATGCTTCATAACCAGACTTTACTCAAGCATGAAAACCCTTCAAGGCTCACAAACTGGATTCTGCCATTCTGTTTGCTAATCGTTTCTTCCTAGGGAACCAGAGTGACAGTACATCGGACTTGCCTTGCATGCATCAAACCTGTGTTTGACCCCTAGCACTTCATAGTTTCCTGAATACTACCAGAAATGATTCCTGAATACAGCCATGATTAAGCCCTGGACACCTTATTGGTGTCCCTCAAAAATAAACAAACAACAACAAACAAACAAAATGAGCATTCTTCTGTTGCCGCCTCCCATTCTAGACCTTAAATCCAAAACTATAAGGAATTGGTTAATTATACACGCTCCAGTTCTTGACTTCCTCATACCTAAAATCAGTGTTCATCTCTTCCCCCCACCCCCGCCTCCTTGAATTCTGCTCTTGCCAGAGTCTCAGGAAACATTCCGCTGCTAAGGTCACAGGGACCTTCTGTCCTTGAGATTTTTAACCATATTCAGTGCTGTTACTTTTCTTCTCCTTTCCTTGGTGCTTTTTTTCCCCCCTCTGACAGTGGTCCCTCAGCCAGGTGAGCACTACTTAGTAGACCCCTAAGAAAAGGTGATTGATCTTGGTAGTTCAGAAGTACCTGTTTCATTAGAATTTTGCTCCTATCTTTTGTGATAATGTTACTAAAAGACATTCTCTTTCACAGTTGCAATATCCTCACTGCTTCTATGTAAA
The DNA here is from genome assembly GCF_024139225.1 of Suncus etruscus. Classification (NCBI taxonomy): domain Eukaryota; kingdom Metazoa; phylum Chordata; class Mammalia; order Eulipotyphla; family Soricidae; genus Suncus; species Suncus etruscus. The sequence goes on from NC_064849.1 coordinate 123,914,685, forward strand.
ACTCCTTAAAAAATAATAAAAACAAAACTCACTCTGATTTGGTTTTTCCTTAAACTCAATGATTGAACAAGAGTAGTGCATACATAGTTTTTGTGCTTAGTTCTTTGCAAACTCCTTGGGCCAGTTCAACCTTCCCTATAACTGCAATTGCATTTATAGTAGATGAATTCCTTATCATGCCACTTCAAACTTTGACTTCTTCAAAATTAACTCTTTTTTTTTTTAACATCTCTTTGCCTCTTACCCTTCTAAGTTCCCAATTTTAATGATTGCATACCCATCCATCTATCCAGTTCCAAGACAGAAACCTGGACAGAAATTCCATCATCCACAGTTTTCTCACACATGCACCCCACATCAATTTAGAAGCTGAGTCATTATTATTGATTCTATTTCCTGAGTCTCTTTTAAATCACTCTCCTTCTCTCTATGTTCTAGGTTCAGTACATAATAAAATCATAATGCCTCAAATATAGTAATAGTTTCCCTGTAGAATGATCCTTCTTTTCCATACCTTTCAACACACTATAAATTTGATTCCTCTGAGATGCCTATCTTATTCAACTGATTAAAATCCTCTGGTTGCCTTCAGAATAAGCTTTACCATAATTCTTTAAGGAGTCCCAGGGCTCCATCATTCTCTAACCCCTGATTTACCTATTCAGAGGTATTTCTCTTTATAGTTTATTAACCTTTGGACAATTTCTGTATCTTATCTATAGGTTGGCTTGCCCATTGCTCTTTCTATAAAATGTTTGTCTCTCTGAATTTCTTCTACTCAATTTAAATGGGACAGAATTTCCTGTTGATCACTGGTGTCCTTCACCTATTTCCTTCAACTATGTCCCTTCAATCATAGGTTCTGAGTTTGCCTCATCATTCTCAGTGTCTTTAACAGTGACCAGACACACACAAACCTATTGATATTTTGTTGGGTAATTACCATGAAATAAATGGTAGCAGGAAGTGAAAACTAATGAAGGGAACATTGTATAGCTGAAACTCAACCCTCAGCAACTTTTTAACTATATCATATCGTGATTCAATAAAAAGTTTTTAATCTGCCTTAAATAACCCACTCCATCTCTTTGAGTTTCAATTGTATCATCTGTTAAAAATGAATACTTCCTTGCTTATCATAGGGGGGGGTCTTATAAGATCAATCAAATTTTAAGATAGTAGGTAAAAAGGTGATTCTGGATTGATAAATTACAGAACTTTTCTGTTTTAGTTCCTTCTTTGGTCAAATGAGAATACTCACAGTATTTTCCTCATAGGATAATTGTAAGTACTGAAGTGATAAATGGAAAGCATTTAGTACAGTGCCTAGAACTCTAAAAATATATTACTTTGCTTTTTTTTTTTGTTAAATGTTTTAATTATAACACTGATTTACTAAGTTGTTCATAATATAGTTGTTTGCAAGCATTAATGTTCAAACACCAATCCCGCCAACTCGTATGACCTTTCCTCACCAGTAATCCTTAATTCCCACCTACCACTTCTATCTGCCTACTTGCAGGAACAGACAAATTTGCTCCCTATTGTTTGTTATAAACAAAGGCAAATAGGAATTATCAAACTTAGATCAATAAGGGTCAGTTTATAATAATTGTTATATCTCTCAATGGTGTTACTAAAGTTATTGTTTTAGGATTTACTGGGCGGATGGTTTTTGGTAGCAGTTGGGCCTTCTGTGTTACTGCTTCGGTTCATTGAACTTGGTGGTCAGTGAACCATAAGATTTCCTGGTGACGCTACAGAGCCTGAAACTTCATGAACTTTCCCATCAGATTTCCTGTGTTATTCCTGGACTGACATTACTATGAAGGTTTGTGTCCAGGATCTATGGATCTGGAACAATTTGATGGCTTGGAAGTTTGATAATGTTAAAATTATGACCTTTTTTTTTCTTTTCTTTTCTTTTCTTTTTTTTTTTTGGTTTTTATGGGTCACACCCGGCAACGCTCAGGGGTTACTCTGGCTCTATGCTCAGAAATCGTTCCTGGCAGGCTCGAGGGGACCATATGGGATTGCTGGGATTTGAGACCACCGTCCCTTCTGCATGCATGGCAAATGCCCTACCTCCATGCTATCTCTCTGGCCCCAAATTATGGATCTTTTCTGTAAGAGAGTTTTGGATTTAGCTATGAGTTCCTGTGCCTTCAGAAAGGACAGGAATCTTCCCACCCACATTCTGAGAAGATCCCAGAGTTTTCAGTTGAGGAAAGGTCATACGAGTGGTGGGATTGGTGTTTGAACATTAATGCTTGAAACAACTATATTAGTGGTATTGCTCACTGGAGATCTCTGCTGTGCTCACAAACAGGCTTGCCAGAGGTCAGACTACCTGGTCAGAGCGCTTGTACATCCTTTTTAGTGGTGTTGCTTGCCAGGCATTGGTACAGACCATTTTTTGTGGGTACTCACACAAGCATGATTTCCATGCAGTCAGAACTCACAAACAGCAAAGCTTTCCCTGGGTCATGCTTAGTGAAGATTGGGATTTGAGCTTGCATTCACATGCTTTCAAAGAAGATACTTGAGGTCGTCCCAGGTAGGCCTGGAGTCTGGACTGAGTCAGGAGCCTTCTCGGGATGGGGGCGGGCTGAGTCCACTCCCTGCCAGTAGGCCCAGTGCCACTCCCAAACCCAATCTTCTCTGGCATGCAAGCTGCCCAGTTCCATGACTAATCTTAGAGAGATGCCATGCTACTGAATTGTCCCAGTTCCACAGCTCCTGGACACCTCCAAATTTCAGTGTACTGACAACTCATTGGGAGCACAGAAAATAAGATAAGAAAGTTGGGTAGAAGTGCACTAAGCTCAAGGAACAAAAACAACATAGAAGTCTCAACTAGTGCCTAACAGATCAGCGAATCTTTGGACACTATCTTTATTAACACCATAATGAGGTACATGTTACAGCAAGCAATATAAAGTAAATTATTTTGTGTCTGTTAGGGTGGCAAGTTTGTGTGGTAGGTAGAAAACTGGGGACTTTATGGAGGGAAGGTCACACTGGTGGTGAGATTGGTGTTGGGACATTGAATACTTGAAATAGCTGTTGTTATGAACAACTTTGTAACTCATGGTTTTTAAATAAAGTTTCAAACACTAAAAAAAATCCAAGAAGACACTCTAGATCTTGCACTATTCTTCAGGGCCCAAATTTGCAACTCTTCTATAAAAATGTGATACCGGTGAGAATTTCACTTTGTATAAATATACTACCCCTCAAAAATGTGTTCCATTTATTTCAAAGAATTTTTTCATTATTTAAATTGTAACTAGACAGTTGGTGTTTATATTTGACTTTAGACCAATGGAAATGCCTATTTTTTACTCTTTTTACACATTTTGTTTGTTGCAGAGTTGGTGGTTCCAGGATTTTATTCAGAATGACTTTAGGAAGAGAAGTGATGTCTCCTTTTCAAGCGATGTCTTCCAATGCTTGCGGCTGGCAAAAATGTTTTTAAGATGGGATCTTACACCAGAACAAATTAAAACAAGAACTGAGGAGCTAATTGCACAGACCAAACAAGTATATGATGCTATTGGAATGCTTGACTTTGCGGAAGTAAATTATGAGAACTGTTTGCAGGCACTGGCAAATGTAGAAGTGAAATATATAGGTGAGCAAGATTAAAGCAGGTCAATATTTCTTTCTGTGGGCATTTGTAAACCATTGTATGCTTTCTGTCTTGGGCAGTCCATTATTTAACTTTACTAGGCATTGATTTCTACGTTAATGATTGCGTGCTTACAATTAAATTACCTGAGATTTAAAAATTGTATTATGGTTGACAAAGGTTGCTATAAAGTGTATACTTCCTTTGCATTGCCTTCTGGGGAGCATTTTTGACAATATCCATCAAAGCTTCTAATTAATTCAATCCTTAGGCCTCGTTAGTCCACATCCAAGCATTTCATTTGAAGAAATTACTAGATATAGAAAAAACTGTGTATAAACAGTTGCTATATGAGAGCATAAGACTGGAATAATTCCTTTGTGTCAGCAAAAAAAAAAAATGGATAAATAAATTTTAGACTCTCACCTTCTATAATTCTATAGTGAAAATCATGTTTGGGAGCAGTGTTTACTAAGAGGGCAGAGGACAGAAAAGAAAAACCAGAGGAAGATCACATATAATAATAGCTATTGCCTTGGTGTTAGGATTTCGGTTAATTTTACTTTCCTCTTCCTACCTCTAAATGTGGAGGCTACTACTTGGCCATGCTTGACCCAGTGGGATGGACAGATGGTTAGTGCTTGGGGCCTGGATGTGATGATGCTCAGACACAGCAGTGCCAAGGACTACTACCAGTGCCACACTTGTTGGTGCTCAGGGGTTCTTTCCCAGCAGTGCTGAGGAAGATGTGTTAAAGTGATAATCAAATTCATGGCCCTGGATGCAAAGCATGCTCTCTAGCCTTTTGAACTTCTTCTGCCTTCAAACCCTCTGGTTTGTAAAGTTTATAAAATGTTTGTAAAATGTTTATACCAACTACTGTTAAGGGTATATATAGAGATGTTATACTGTTGGCTACCAATCTTGGCTGTATGTCTATCTGCCTTATAAATATAATATCTGTAGAATATAAGTAAAATGGAGCATTTGTTCATATTCTGAATAAGAAGGTTGTCTAGAATCCCATGGTCTTTTTTTTATTGGGGGGAAAGGAGGCTACACCCGATGGTACTCAAGTTACTCAGGAATCATTCCCAGCAGAGTTCAGGGAACCATATGAGATGCCATGGAAATAAGCCTGGGTTATTCTCATACAAGGCAACTATACTTTCACTCTGGCCCTCTTATTTTGTTTGTTTTCTTGTGTTTTGTTGTTGTTGTTGTTGTTGAGCCACATCCAGCAATGCTCATCTTGGCCTGCTTGGAGAACCATATGGGATGCCAAGGATTGAACCAGGGTCAGCCATGTGCAAGGCAAATGTCCTACACACTGTACTATCTCTCTATTGAGAATCCCATACAGTCTTGGCAGTTTCTCTGCCTCTCTCTGTCTCTGTCTCTCTCTGTCTCTCTGTCTCTGTCTCTCTCCCTCTCTCCCTACCCCCTCACCCCCTTCCTCTCATCTTCCCTCTCCCCTTTCCTTTCTCCCTCCCTCCCTCTGGATGTTGCTGCCAGCTATGCAGGGGGGGGGACACACACTCATGTATGCATATTTAGTTTGTTGTATTATCTGCCCAACCCAATTATTCATCTCTTTACCTCCTCAACTTTAAACCCTTCACAGCAAGTTCTTTAGAGACATACTAGAAATTTGACTGCTTTCTATTATCACTACATTTCAGTTTCTACTTCTACCACTAATTGCTTCTTTCTCATTAGGGGTCACTAAATTTGCAAGTCTTGAGTTTAGAACATTTAATATAAATTGGAATGATAGCTCAGTGGAGCACATGATTTACACATAGGCAATCTGGGTTTGATCCTTAGTGTGGCAATAGCAGTAAACCCCAAGCATCAAGCTCAAGCACCTAAGCATTGCCCTAAAGACCACCAGTTACAACCCAGAAACAAACAAATCTGGTCTGCATCTTTGCTCAATGCCCAAGGGAAGGAATTGATCCTTCTACAGCTAAGCATTCCCAGCAAAATTTCTCCAACAGAGTCTGCATTTTGTACTTAAGTCAGATACTTCTTTGGTCACTTAGGGTCAAGGTGTTATGTCAACATGAAAACCTGTGCATTTCACAAATGCAGAGATCTGCAGGGAAGGGAGAATTATTTTTAGCATTCTTAAACTGTTTCTATCCCTAAAACAGAATTTTTAAGTATACTTTCCAGTTTTTTATTTATACTTGCTCTCACATAGATTTTTCTTTGTGGACTAATCATAGAACTATTGAGTTTAGAAATAGATTGTCCAAGAGTAGTTTTCTGTCCTCTGTATGTTCTCAAGTTTATTTAGCCTCCTGCAAGAGCTGCTAAAACCCCCTCTGGGTGGTGTCAGA